>NC_031990.1:23392900-23540466 GCF_001879085.1 Nicotiana attenuata
CCCCCCGCCCCGCTAGATCAATCAGGAATCTGGAAACAAATACCACCATATAGGTAGCAATGTAAAAAAAACAGAGTAAAGGGCAGAAATGCCAAGTTTTATACTAATTCAGATCTCTTTTTTGCAGGTGAACTCCTTTCTATGCTTAGCCATTGGTTGTATCCTCAGCGTGTGGTATTAGCATTTACTATGCTCATTCTGCTAAGGACACATCAATGGTTAAAAACACAACTCATCAGTTATAAGGGCAATCCAAACCCTTCAGCATCAAAACAGGAAAAGATCCAGCAGTACATTAAAAGAAGCAGAAACCACTGGAGCCCTATCTCTTCTTTTCCAAGTACTGATGCTGACAATCAGCAGTTCATCACCAACTTCTGCAACACCAATTGCAAAGTGATATCAACAATCCACAATCCTTCATTCCATTCTCTCTTACAACTGAAGCTACCTCAAAGCCAAATCACCAAACACAATCAGATGCTATCTCTTCTTTTCCAAGTACTGATGCTGACAATCAGCAGTTCATTACCAACTTCTGCAACACCAATTGCAAAGTGATATCAACAATCCACAATCCTTCATTCCATTCTCTCTCACAACTGAAGCTACCTCAAAGCCAAATCACCAAACACAATCAGACTCCGACCAATCCCAATCTGCACCAATAACTATATTGAAGCAGACACATCTCTTGTAGTTGCCCCCTCCCAGTTTCTATCCAATCACAAATGCTCCTAGAACACACAAGAACCTGGGAGCAAAAATAGTTTTTTCCTAACCTATTTGCTTCTTTTTGTAGGTACATGGGATAGGCTCAGATTATTGAAGCAACTGCCAAGCGTGGTATCAGCATCCCAAATGCTCAATCTCCTGCAGTTGCATCAATACTCTTTGGTTTGTCCCAAGGATTCTGTCACATTGACTCCTACATAGTCAAACCAAAAATACAGGATCCCCTAGAGATTGCTAATCCTCAATCAAAAGCATATCAACAGAAATAACAATATAGCCCAATAATAATCAGAAGTCAGGTGCATACACACTGAAGCACCCAACTCCTCCTCCTTCGACAAAGCAACAACAACTCCATATGCAGCTAGCTATCAAGTGTGCATAATCTGGACAAAATAATGCCAAGGTCACAAACCTAGCCTCTTTGCAATGCCCAGCTATCATGCACCAACAATAGGAGACCACTAAATATTATAGCGCCTGCTCACTCTCTTCAGTCAAGAATACCAGGCAATTTCAACACATAAGCCCAGCATTCTGGGCCTTTTTTGTCAACTATCTTCAATTTGGCCTTCATTGGCCTCAATGTCAAAGCAAAGTTGAAGATAGTTCCCTCCCTAATCTTAGGGATGTTATGCACAATTCTAAGTGTAGATCTTGTTGTATATGGAAGATAATCTTCCAACTCATATCCTTTGTATATTTAGGATCATTGGTGTACTTTTGTATAGTTGACCTAGGTTTACGTCACTCTGATTTTGCATACCCAATTAACTATCATTGTTATCGAGGTCCGAATGGAATTACGAGACCAGGAAAAATTCCGTATTGTCATTTAAGACTTGCACGCAAAATTTGGTGTCAATCCGAGTAGTATAAGTACGTTTTGGAACATTGGAGGTAGATTGAAGAACTTGAAGTTCATAAGTTTGATTCAATTGGTTTTAGGGGGTGATTCTTATATTTAGCGTTGTTTCGGGCGTTTCGAGGGTTCGAGTGGGTCCGTTTTATGATTTCAAACTTATCGGTATGTTCGGGCGGGGCCTCGGGGGCCCCGAGCGTCAATCGGACAAGGCTCGAGTTAAGTTGCAAATTTGAGAAGGAGCCGAAGCTCCAGTTCTGTCATAACCGCACCTGCGGTTTTCCAGCTGTAGGTGCGAGACCGCAGATGCGGCTTACCAATCTCAGAAGGCGCCCAAGGGGAGGAGCCCAGGTTCCGCAGATGCGGCTCCTCTTCTGCAGAAGCAGATCCGCAGAAGCGGTCCCCAGACTGTAGATGCGCCCCTAACTAGCCAGCCCAATTTCGCAAAATCAGACTACCCCTCAAAGAAGCGAGACCGTAGATGCGGACCCCTAACCGCAGGTGCGGAAATCGCAGAAGGGAGTGCCTTCATTTAATTCGCGGATATGTCATTTTTGACACATTTCATTCATTCCTTGGACGATTTGGGAGCTTCCAAAGAGGGGATTTCAGCCTAGCATTTTGAGATAAGCTATTTCTACTTAAAGTGAGTTTAATACATAGTTTAGGGGTAGATTATACCATGTAAATTAGTGAAAATTGTGGGTTTAGAGTAAAACCTAGGGTTTTGATAAAAACAAGATTTAACCATGAAATTCGTTAGGAAATGAAGTAAAAATCATATATTCTTGATCCTTAGGTTATGGGTAACAAACTCCTGTGAAAATTTTCGGAACCCAGGCACATGGGCCCGGGGATGAATTTTAGGAACCTTGCATTTAGTGTTGGGAAAGTACTTTAATAGTTAGAATATGAACTCTTTAGCATATATTGACTAGTTCTTACCCCATTTAATTAGTTTTGGATCGTTCGGCTATGATTTGAGGGTTTGAGCGCATTCTTGGATTGGGAAGTAAGCTTTGGAGCAAGGAGAGTCTCCTTTCTAACCTCGCAAGAGGGAATTAACCCTATAGGTGAATTAAATAAATGTATGTGACTATCTGTTGGGGCTACGTATGTACGTGGTGACGAGAGTCCGTACGTAGCTACTATTATGCTAATTGTTCGGGTAGTTTAGGACCAGTATCATGCTATACTTGCAATGTTTGCGTCCTTGCTTGATGCTAAGATCATTTAGGACATGCTAGAAACTTTTAAATAAATATAGACGGTTATACTCACTTCCTTGAGAACTTGTATGAATTATTTGATTATAACTGAGCAATGTGTGCTTACTTGATAATAAATTTCTATTTGTGGATCGGGTCGATCGCCTCGGTAGAAAATAGATGCATCTATGGTTCACGCTATTCGACCCTCTGGCAGTGCACATTTTTTTATTATATCGGACTGGGCCGTACGACCTCGGCACAATGTGCGCATGTTATTTATGTGGAATTTTTTCGTGCTTTACACTACTTAAATGCTTTGAAATGTAACTTATTACATAACATGACTAAAATTGATATATTGTTAAGAAGTAATATCTTATTTCTCCTTGTTCTGGGACTGTCATTATATTCATGCTATCCATGTTTTGTGTAGCACTTAAATATAGGTGTCAAGTCGACCCCTCGTCACTACTTCTTCGAGATTAGACTAAATACTTACTGGGTACATATTGTTTATGTACTCATACTACGCTTCTGTACTTAACTGTACAAGATCTGAGGCAAGTGCATCTAGTTATCCATCCGGCGCACGTTCCTGATACCTGATCAAGATCTCACGGTGAGCTGTCCCTTCTGAGCCATTCAGCAGCATACCGGAGTTTCTCATCTTTTATTGTGGTTATGTACTGTCTATTATGTTTCAGGCAGTAGGATAGTGGCATTTTTGTACATTCTACTAGTTTCCCTAGTACTTTTGACACTATTTCCTGGCACACACTTTGTAGACTATTATTTTGGGTTGTATTTCTATTATTATGAACTTGCTAATTATCGACTGTTTAAAATTTAAGATTTAGTAAATGATGGGATTGGTTGGTAAAATAAATGAGAACTCACTAGTTGATTAGAGTTGGCTTGCCTAACAACGGTGTTGAGCGCCATCACGACCTATGATGGAATTTGGGTTGTGAAAACATGGTATCAGAGCACCAGGTTCACGTAGGTCTCACAAGTCATGGGCAAACCTAATAGAGTCTTGTGGATCGGTACGGAGACGTCTGTACTTATCTTCGAGAGGATATAAGGTGTTAGGAAACTACACTTTATTTATCTTCTATCATGCAGTTGATGGTATACTAAATTTCCTTCTTCTATTCTCTCACATATGGTGAGGACGCGCATGGCAGATGTTCCAAACCTGGGAGGAGCTGCTCCCCCCATTGCTAGAGGCCAAGGCAGAGGCCGGGGGAGGGCACCGGCCCAAGGTAGGGGACGAGGGAATCCCAGAGCTGCCCCAGTTGCACCACCGATGGATCCTGCGGGGGATCCTACTATTGAGGAGCAGAGAGAGGTGCCCGCAGCAGGGCCTACCCCCGTAGAATTTATGACAGCACCTGTTTTCCAGGAGGTCATGGGCCGTATGCTGCGGTTCATGGATTTCATAACTCAGGCTGGTTTATTTCCAGCAGACCCATCCACATCTCGGGGGGGGGGGGGGGGGGAGAGCACAGACCTCTACTGCTCAGGCTCCTAGTCATGTAGCTGCAGTGTTTCAGACTCCGGGTGCGCTACCCGCGGATGGCGCCCAGCCAGTTACGGCAGTGGTACCCCAGCCCAGACCAGCTGCGGATGCTGATCTGCATAAGTTACTGGACAGGTGGACTAGGCTACACCCTCCTATATTTGGAGGCGAGCATCATAAGGATGCCCAGGATTTCATAGATAGGTGCAGGGACAGATTGCACAACATGAGGATATTGAGTCTCATGGGGTTGACTTCACTACTTTCCAGCTTGAGGGCAGAGCCCGTAGATGGTGGCAGTCTTATGTTCTTGGCAGGCCAGCGAGTTCTCCTCCCATTACTTGGAGTCAGTTCATACAGCTTTTCCTGGATAGCTATATTCCACAATCTGAGAGGGAATAGTTGTGGTATCAGTATGAGCAGCTCGAGCAGAGTCAGATGTCGGTGACCGACTATGAGGTGAGGTTTTCTTAGCTGTCCCGCCATGCACTAATGATACTTCCTACTGACGCAGAGCGGGTGCAGAGGTTTGTTGCAGGGTTGCATTCTGGTATTGGGGCCAACATGGCCCGAGAGGTTGAGATGGGGACTCCTTATCAGCTGGTAGTGGAGATTGCCAGGAGGATTAAGGGCTACCGTCAGAGAGGAAGAGAGCAGATGTAGCAGGACAAGAGGGATCGATTCTTTGGAGAGTTTAGAGGTTCCCCGGCTAAGGGCAGAGGTCAGTTTGGGAGGGGTCAGCCTACTAGGCCTCCATATTCAGCACCACCACCTCATCGAGGTTCTCCAGCGCGCCCCTATTTCAGCGCCATACTAGAGAGTGCTTACCGCCCGCCAGCTATCCAGGGTTCTTCCAGTGGGTATTCAGGTCCCCAGGGTTCTTCTGGCTCCTAGTTCAGTGCCATATCGGAGAGTTCATACTGCCCACCGGCCATTCAGGCTTCTTCTAGTGGGTCTGCAGGCCATCAGGGCAGCAGGTCACCGCATCGAGAGGTTGTTTCGAGTGCGGATACCTGTCATATGAGGAGATACTGCCCCAGGATTTGGGGCAAGGAAGTGCAGCAGGGTTAGCAGCCCATAATTACAATACCGATTGTCCAGCCGCCCAGAGACGGAGGGCAGACTGGTAGGGGCCGTCCTAGAGGTGGAGGCCAGGCTCGGAGAGGTCAGCCAGCTGCTGCTCAGACAAGTGGAGGCCAGCCAGCTGGCGCTCCAGCCAGATTCTATGCTTTTCTGGCCACACCAGATGCATTGGCCTCAGATGCCGTTATCACAGGTATTATTTTCGTCTGCGGTAGGGATGCTTTAGTGCTATTTGATCTAGGGTCTACCTATTCATATGTATCGTCTCTGTTTGCTGATTTTCTCGATGTTCCTCGTGAGTCCTTGGGTAAGCCTGTTCATGTGTCCACTCCTTTGGGTGATTTTGTGGTTGTGGATCGGATCTATCGGTCATGTGTGGTCACATTCTGTGGTTTTGAGACTAGAGCAGACCTCATGTTGCTTGATATGACCGACTTTGAGGTCATCCTAGGCATGGATAGGTTATCCCCATACCACGTCGTGCTAGATTTCCATGCCAAGACTGTTACTTTAGAGATGCCAGAGTTTCCAAGGTTGGAGTGGAAGGGTTCCTAAGTTAGTACATCTAGTCAGGTTATTTTTTTTTGAAGGCTCAGCATATGGTCGAGAAAGGTTGTTTGGCTTATCTAGCTTATGTTCGGGACACCACAGCAGAGTCTGCGACGATTGATTCAGTTCCAGTAGTTCAGGAGTTCGCTGATGTGTTCCCTTCTAACCTTCCAGGCATGCCACCGGATCGTGATATTGATTTCTATATTGATTTGGCTCCAGGTACCTAGCCTATATCTATCCCACCGTACCGTATGGCTCCGAAAGAGTTGAAGGAGCAGCTTGAGCAGCTAAAAGAAAAGGGGTTTGTGAGACCGAGTGTGTCACCTTGGGGTGCACCAATGTTGTTTGTGAAGAAGAATGATGGGACTATGCAGATGTGTATTGGTTACCGCCAGTTGAACAACGCTACCATCAACAAGTACCCATTGCCTCACATTGATGATTTGTTCGACCTTTTACAAGGTGCTAGGGTATTCTCTAAGATCGACTTGAGATTGGGGTATCATCAGCTAAAGATTTGGGACTCAGATGTCCCAAAGACTACCTTCCGTACTAGATATGGCCATTATGAGTTTCTAGTGATGTCCTTCGGCTTGACTAATGCCCCAGCAGCGTTTATGGACTTGATGAACAGGGTGTTCAGGCCTTATATATTTATTCCTTTGTTATTGTCTTCATTGATGACATCTTCATAAACTCATGTAGCATAGGGGAGCACGAGCAACATTTGAGAGTAGTGCTTCAGACATTGTGAGAGCAGAAGCTATATGCTAAGTTCTCCAAGTGTAGAGTTTTGGCTAAAATTAGTGGCATTTTTGGGTCACATTGTGAGGCCCCGTAAAATTTTTTGGCTCAAAGCCTAGTATCTTGTGTTGTCGACTCCGAATGCCTTGGTATTGATCTAAGCTTGTAAAAATCAAAAGAAATCAATTTTTTCAGAAAATGCCATTATGCGGTCAAGAATGCGGTCGCAGATCCGGTATATTCCTACCGCATAGTCAAGCTGTGGTTTGGTAAAACTTGAGGTCAAGATGCGGTCCAAAATGCGACCGCATAATTGATATGCGGACCGCATTTCTGCCGCAGAGTGGAACAGAAGAATTGTCAAAATCAGTGTTGTAAATGCGGTCTATTATGCGATCGCATAACCAATATGCGGACCGCATAATCGTCGCATAAATTCCTCAAGGATTTGTGAAGGTCAGCTCTGCGGTGCATAATGCGACCGCATAATAGGAATGCGGACCGCATTCCTGTCGCAGACCCAAACAGACCCCTTAGAGTTTTGGGGGCACTTCTGCGATCGCATCTGCAGACCGCATTTCGATTCTGCGATTGCAGAATGCGACCGCAGATCTTGCTCGGTTTCTATTTTTCTAAATTTTAAAACCCGACCCCTTTTGTAATAAAACACCCAACCCCTCATTCTTTAACGATCTTCTATACAAAATAAGAGAGAGGAAGAGAGGGTCTTGAGAGAGAAAGTCATATCCTCCAAAATTTGATTCTTCAAAGCTATTCGGGCCGGGAAATCTCAAACTTATCTTCATCCCCTTTCTCCTGCAGGTAAAATCCCTGACCCTTTTCATTGAATTTCAGGTTTAAATTAGGGGGGGGGGGGATCTCATGCATTGGTTCTTGGAAATAATGGCAAAAATTGTGCATGCGTGTTTATTAAAACCTAAAACCTAGTGGGGGTAATTGGGTGGGAGCAAAGACTTATGCAAAGAAGGGATTGATAACCTAAGTATGTTTGGGTAGTGGTTTTGAACCTTGAATTCTAAGTTATGAGTATTAATTTGTGCACTATATTGCCGTTGCTAGATTTCGGTGAATTGGAAGTAGAAATTAAAAAGGGATTCAACTCCAGGTATGTATGGAACTTTAACCTTTATAAAATCGCCCTGCTTGGTGTCCAAATACTTGGTATGTGATACCTTCATGGATTAGTTGTGAAGTTAAACTCTTGTGAGTAGTATGTGTTTCCTTGTGTAAACCATTTGTGAATTCATGTCAATGTTGTGCCTTAAACGTTGTTGGTTAAGACGTCCGATATGGTTGTGTAAGTAAATGGCAATAAACCAAGTTGTAATTGCGAATGTGTTATGTGGTAAGAACTGTGGAATAAACGATGGAAAGGAATCGAAAATTGGTGATATTGAAATGACTGTGGTAACACCCTTTGTGGCTAGCTGTGGAAAATTATTGCTGTGATTAAAATGGTACAACGGGCTGTTGAAAAAGATGGAAATGGCATTGATAGTCACATAAACTCTGTATGAGTTGTGTTGTTGCTCTGTGAGATGTGTTGCTGTTGTTATTGGGATTTGCTGTTGATTATTCCTGAAACTTGTTGCTGTTCTCCTCGTATATTGTTGTTGTTGTGCTATTGTTTGTGAATTGTGATTGCTCGGTGGGATCGGGTTGCGCGCTGCAACACGAAGTAATAAGGTGTGGGTTGTGGTGATAAGGGTGGCCGAGGTAATAAGGGTGGCCGAGGTAATAAGGATGGAAAGTGATCGATATCACTATTGAAATGAAACATGAGAACATTGTGAAATTGAAAATGTGGAAATGATGATGGGGAAAAGGAGAGATTGTCAACTTGTTTGCCTTGATTGTTTTTCCTTGTGTGTATTTAATTGTTGTTTCCCTCTATTGTTGTTATTCGTGTATGGTTTGAGGTTACTCTGGGTAAAGTTTGTTATACATACCAGTACAATTCAAATGTACTGACGTCCCTTTTGCCGGGGACACTACATTCGTGTTATTATTGTAGGTGGATCCGTAGCAGGTACTCCAGCCCACCGATCGTAGCTCCCCTTCGTCCTCCATCAGCTTCTTGGTGAGCCCCTTTTCTCTCGGGGCCCTGCGTGGCTCAGGTCGCTTGTTTTCGGAGTCTTATTTTGATTTTGTGTAAGGTATAGCCGGAGCCTTGTCACCGGCAAATACTATATTATCATGTTGTACTATTAGAGGCTCCGTAGACAGTAGATGTGGTTTTAGAGCTTGTGTAAGGCTATGTTCATATGTTGGGCAAAGAACTTGAAATTTCTTAAACTATTAAGTACGCATGTATGTTTTGAAAAAGGATGTTCTAACTTAACTATACGACTAATTCTTGGAATATTGAGTAAGGAATACATGGGGTGACATGTGGGTTAGGAAAGGCATCCAGGTTCGCTTGGCTGGGGCTACCCGGTCGGGCGCCGGTTATGTCCCTCGAATTTGGGGCGTGACACACATTGTATCAGGAGAGGGTATTAAGGTGGATCCTAAGAAGATTGAGGCAGTTCAGAGTTGGCCACGTCCTACTTCAGTGACTGAGATCAGGAGTTTCCTGGGGTTAGCAAGTTATTACCGTCGATTTGTGCAAGGCTTTTCATCCATTGCGTCACCTTTAACTAGATTGACTCAGAAGGGTACTCCTTTCCAATGGTCTGATGATTGTGAGGCAAGCTTTCAGAAGCTCAAGACAGTCTTGACTACAGCACCGGTACTAGTGTTGCCTTCCGGTTTAGGGATTTATACGGTATATTACGATGCTTCACGCGTTGGCTTGGGGTGTGTATTGATGCAGGAGGGGCGAGTTATTGCATATGCTTCACGTCAGTTGAAGATTCATGAGAAGAATTACCCTGTGCACGACCTAGAATTAGCAGTGATTGTTCATGCTCTTAAGATATGGAGGCATTATCTGTATTGGGTTTCATGTGAGGTTTATACTGATCATCGCAGCTTACAGCATTTGTTCAAGTAGAGGGATCTCAATTTGAGGCAACGTAGATGTCTTGAGATATTGAAGGATTATGACATCACCATTCTTTATCATCCAAGCAAGGCAAATGTGGTCGTAGATGCCATAAGTAGGAAGGCAGAGAGTATGGGTAGCTTGGCATACATTTCAGCAGAGGAGATGCCACTAGCTTTGGACGTTCAGTCCTTGGCTAACAGACTTATGAGGTTGGATATATCAAAGCCCAGCCGATTCCTTGCGTGTTTTGTTGCTCAATCTTCATTATTGGGACCCATCAAGGCTCGGCAGTTCGATGATCCGCATTTGGCAGTTCTCAGAGAGACGCTGCTAAAGGGTAGTGCCAAAGAGGTTTCTATTGGCGAGGATGGTGTTCTGCAACTCTACAGTTGCCTATGTGTTCCTAATATCGATTGATTGAGGGAGAGAATTCTAGAGGAGGCACGCAGTTCACGGTATTCTATTCATCCAGGTGCTACGAAGATGTATCGTGACCTGAGGCAGCATTATTGGTGGCGGCGGATGAAGAAAGACATAGTTGAGTATGTAGCTAGGTGTTTGAATTGCCAGCAGGTTAAATATGAGCACCAGAGGCCAGGTGGCCTACTTCAGCTGATGCCTATACCTGAGTGGAAGTGGGAGCGCATTACTATGGTAGTTGGGTTGCCGCATACATTGCAGAAGTTTGATGCAGTTTCGGTCATTCTCAACAGGTTGACCAAGTCAGCACACTTCATTCCGGTTGTGACTACTTATACTTCAGAGAGGATGGCTTAGATCTACACTCGGGAGATTGTTCGGTTGCATGGTGTGCCTGTTTCCATCATATCAGATACAGGCCCTCAGTTCACTTCTCATTTTTGGAGAGACGTATCGAGTAAGTTAGGGACCCGTGTAGAGCTCAGCACTGCATTTCACTCGAAGGCCGACGGTCAGTCGGAGCGGACAGTTCAAATTCTAGAGGATATGCTTAGAGCATGTGTGATTGACTTTGGAGGGCAGTGGGATCAGTTCTTGCCTTTGGCCCAGTTTGCTTGCAACAACAATTATCAGTCCAGCATCGAGATGGCTCCATTTGAGGCTTTATATGATTGGCAATATTGTTCTCCTATCGGGTGGTTTGAGCCAGGTGAGGCTAAGTTGTATGGTACAGATTTAGTCATAGATGCCTTGGAAAAGGTAAAGTTGATTCAGGAAAGACTTTGCACAGCACAGTCTAGGTAAAAGAGTTACGTGGATCAGAAGGCGCGATGTATCATTCATGGTCAGCGAAAACGTTCTCTTGAAAGTCTCGCCGATGAAGGATAGATTCGGAAAGAAGGGTAAGTTGAGCCCCAGGTTTTTAGGCTAATTTGAGGTGTTGAGGCGAGTTGGGGAGGTTGCCTATGAGCTTGCTTTACCCCCCCCCCCCCCCAGCCTATCAGGAGTTCATCCGGTTTTTCACGTGTCCATGCTCCGGAGGTACCACGCCGACTTGTCGCATGTGATAGACTTCAGCACTATTCAACTAGATGAGAGCTTGGGTTATGAGGAGGAGCCAGTTGCCATTGTTGATAGACAGGATCGCCAGTTGAGATCCAAGAGGATTTTTGTGGTAAAGGTCTAATGGAGAGGCCAACCAGTTGAGGAGGTGACCTGGGAGTCCGACGAGGATATGCGGAGCAGATATCCACACTTATTTAGCACGTCAGGTATGAATCTAAACCCGTTCGAGGACGAACGTTTGTTTAAGAGGTGGAGAATGTAATGACCCGGCTGGTCGTTTTGCTTTCTAGAACCTCGTTCCCCTAAATAAGACTTCCCTTACTTGCTTTTACTGATTTATGACTTGCGGGGATGGTTGGTTCGGGATTTGGAAGAGTTTGGGTCGAAATCGGCACACTTGGTTGCTTAAGGTTGGCTTAAAAGGCCAGGTTTGATTTCGGTCAACGTTTTGAGTAAACGACCTCGAAATCAGCATTTGAAGGTTCCAACAGGTTTGTATGATGATTTCAGACTTGGGCGTATGTCCGGATCGGGTTTTGGATAACCCGGGAGCGTTTTGGCGCCTAATAGTGAAAGTTTTATTAAGGATGTTGAAGTTCTTTAAATTTGGTTTGGAGCGAGATTTTGTGTTATCGAGGTCCGAACGGAATTCTGAGACTGGGAGTAATTCCGTATTGTCATTTAAGAACGCAAAATTTGGTGTCAATTCGAGTAGTGTAAGTACGTATCGGCACATTGGAGGTAGATTGAAGAACCTAAAGTTCATAAGTTTGATTCAATTGGTTTTAGGGGGTGATTCTTAGATTTAGCATTTTTTCGGACGTTCCGAGGGTTCGAGCGAGTCCGTTTTATGATTTCAAACTTGTCGGTATGTTCGGGCGGGGCATCGGGGGGCCCAAGCGTCAATCGGACGAGGCTCGAGTTAAGTTGTAAATTTGAGAAGGAGCTGAAGCTCCAGTTCTGTCATAACTGCACATGCGGTTATCCAGCCGCAGGTGCGAGACTCGAGGTGCGGCTTACCAATTGCAGAAGCGGCCCAAGGGGAGGAGCCCAGGTTTCGCAGATGTGGCTATCTTCTGCAGAAGCAGAATCGCAGAAGTGGTCCCCAGACTGCAGATGCGGCCCCAGTTAGCCGGCCCAATTCCGCATAAGCGGACTACCCCTAGCAGAAGCGAGACCGCAGATGCAGTAACCTAACCGCAGGTGCGGAAATCGCAGAAGGCAGTGCCTTCATTTAATTCGAGGATGTGCCATTTTTGACACATTTCATTCATTCCTTGGACGATTTGGGAGCATCCAAAGAGGGGATTTCAGCCTAGCATTTTGAGGTAAGTTATTTCTACTTAATGTGATTTTAATACATAGTTTAGGGGTAGATTATACCATGTAAATTAGTAAAAATTCTGGGTTTAGAGTAAAACCTAGGGTTTTAATAAAAACAAGACTTAACAACGAAATTCATTAGGAAATAAAGTAAACATCATATATTATTGATGCTTAGGTTATGGGTAGCAACTTCCTTCAAAAATTTCTGGAATCCGGGCACATAGGCCCGTGGATGTATTTTAGGAACCTTGCATTTAGGGTTGGGAAATTACTTTAATAGTTAGAATATGAACTCTTGAGCATGTATTGACTAGTTCTTACTCCATTTGATTAGTTTTGGATCGTTCGGCTCCGATTTGAGGGTTTGAGCGCATTCTTGGATTTGGAAGTAAGTTTTGGAGCAATGTGAGTCTCCTTTATAATCTCGTAAGATAGAATTAACCCTATAGGTGAATTAAATAAGTATATGTGACTATCTGTGGGGCCGACGTACGTACGTGATGACGAGAGTCCGTACGTAGCTACTATTATGCTAATTGTCCGGGTAGTTTAGGACCAGTATCATGCTACACTTCCAATGTTTGCGTCCTTGCTTGCTGCTAAGATCATTTAGGACATGCTAGAAACTTGTAAATAAATAGACGGTTATACTCACTTCCTTGAGAACTTGTATGAATTATTTTATTATAATTGAGCAATGTGTGCTTACTTGATAATAAATTGCTATTTGTGCATCGGGCCGATCGCCTCGGTAGAAAATAGATGCATCTATGGTTCGCGTCATTCTTCCCTCTGGCAGTGCACAGTTTATTATTATATCGGACCGGGCCGTACGACCTCGGCACAATGTGCGCATGTTATTTATGTGGAATTTTTCGGTGCTTTACACTGCTTAAATGCTTTGAAATATAACTTATTATATGACATGACTGAAATTGATATATTGTTAAGAAGTAATATCTTATTTCTCTCTGATCTGGGACTGTCATTATATTCATGCTATCCATGCTTAGCATAGCACTTAAATATTATTATTGTAGACCTTAGTAGGTGTCAAGTCAACCCCTCGTCACTACTTCTTCGAGGTTAGACTGGATACTTACTGGGTACATGTTGTTTATGTACTCATACTACGCTTTTGTACTTAACTATACAAGATCTGAGGAAGGTGCATCTAGTTATCCGTCCGGCGCGCGTTTCGGACACCTGATCGTGATCTCACGGTGAGCTTCTCCTTCTGAGACGTTCAGCAGCATACCAGAGTTTCTCTTCTTTTGTTGTGGTTATGTACTGTCTATTCTATTTCAGGCAGTAGGATAGTGGCATTTTTGTACATTCTACTAGTTGCCCTAGTACTTTTGACACTATTTCCTGGCACACACTTTGTAGACTATTATTTTAGGTTGTATTTCTATTATTATGAACTTGTTAATTATCGACTGTTTAAAATTTAAGATTTAGTAAATGATGGGATTTGTTGGTAAAATAAATGAGAACTCACTAGTTTATTAGAGTTGGCTTGCCTAACAACGGTGTTGGGCGCCATCACGACCTATGATGGAATTTGGGTCGTGACATGTTTGTTCTCTGATTTTAGCTTGATCACTGATTTTTAGATTCCATTGCTAATTAACAAGTTTAACTTCATAGCTCATTAATGTTTCAGTTAGTTTAGTCATCTTTTAAACTCTTTGTATTTATCATTTTTATAGTGTTAGCATTAATTGTTCAAAATTGGGCGTTTTTTTATTTTTGATCTTTTGGGTTGTTTTGGTTTTGGAAATTGATGAGTTGTCAGGCTTGACAAATAGAAAGCCCAACTAGTTTGGGCCTGAGCTTGTTGGTCATTTGGCTTAATTCTTTGAATATTTGGGTTAATAGAGAATAGAGTGAATTTTTCAAAAGTTCATAGGTTCGGGGAATAAAAGAAGCTTCTAGAAACAGGGACAGCTATCCCAATCTGTTAAGAATAGAGATGAGAGTGAGAGGAAATATCCAAAAATTGGACAGCTGTCCATTTTTGGAAAGATGCCAATTTCCTAAATTTAAGGGAGGTTGGCAGATTTCCCTGGACCTCTCTCATTCCTATCATCTTGCACTTTCACATTCTATAAAAAAGGGACTCACACTCCCTCATTCACACACATAAATACTCAGCATTTTCCTCTCAAAATAGACTCATTTTCTCTGCAGAAAACACATTGTAAAAGCTTCACATTCTCTCTAGTCCACACTGCTTTTCTTTCTGAAAACAAAACCTCTAAAGTCCAATACAGATATTAGAAAACAACAAAAAAAATTCGAAGATGTTTTTCTTTTTAGTTTTACTAGTTTTACTCCAATTATATGGGGATTTTAAGTTGGCTGCTGGGTTTTGCTCTTGAGTTGTTGGAATCCTTCTCTTGGGTTCCAGAAATTTGCAGGTTTTGTTTGTTCCTGCTGGTTTCCTGTTGTTGTACTTGTTCTTGTTGCTGCCTATTTTCAGTTTTCAGAGACTTATTTTTTGTTTATTTGATCTGTTGCTATAGGTATGTGAACACCCATCTATGATCCCTTATTTTGATGATTATAAATGAAATCTGAGTTGTTCAATCCAAGCTCGTGCTTATTTTCGTAGATTTAGCTTGTTGATCTCTAAATCTGCATGAAATTCTGCTTCCTGATTAATGTCTGCTGCCATGAATATGTTTCTTCGAATTAATTCAAGTTGTTCAGTAATTTTGGATGAACTTGACAATGATTCACCTTTTAAAACAATGGCTTAGGTTCAAAAAAATCTCATGGGGTTAAACTAAATGAAGGGCCTTGTTTTTGTAATGACCCGACCGGTCGTTTTGAGCTCTAACACATCGTTCCGTAGTTGGAGGCCATGAGCAGCTCCACATCAGGTATTATAACTTGTACGCATGGTCGGAATTGAATTCCGGGAAGTTCGGAGTTGATTTGGAAGAGAATTTGCATTTCAGAAGCTTTAAGTTGGAGGAATTGACAAGGATTGGATTTTTAGGTAAACAATCTCGGAATCGGGATTTGAAGGTTCCAGCAGGTTCGTTAATGATTTCAGACTTGGACGTATGCCCGGATCGGGTTTTGGTTGACCCGGGAGCGTTTTGGCGCCTATTGTGGAAGTTAGCATTTTGGAAGAATTTCATAAATTTGGGCTGAAGTGCCTTTCAAGGTTATCGATGCCCATTTGGGATTCTGAGTCTAGGAGTAGCTCCGTATGGTGATTCTGGTATTGGGAGCGCGATCGGAAGTGGATTTGGAGGTCCGTAGGTCGTTTTGGAGTCATTTGGCGAAAGTTAGAAATTTGATGGTTTTTGAGAAGTTTGACCGGAAGTGGACTTTTTGATATCGGGGTCGGATTCGGATTTCGGATGTTGGATAGCTCCGTAATGTCGAATATAAATTGTGTGCAAAATTTGAGGTCAATCGGACGGGATTTGATAGGTTTCGGCATCGAATGTTGAAGTTTGAAGTTCTTGTTTACCGTGAAAATGGTAATAACAATTAAATTTGTTGATGGGACTCTAAAAAGATGTGATCTATTTTTATGCTAGTTGTAGAGCAGTTGATGCTATGTATATGAAGTTTAAGGACGAGATGCAAACTAAAATGGAGTCGTAATTGAACCAAAAAATAGCTGTTCGGGGCCTCGAGGTTGATTCTCGAGCTCGGGCTGGGGATATTAGGGGCAGTCGGGGAAGGGCTAACAGATGCGATAATATTAAAGGAGGCTCTTTATGGTCGATGATAAGAAATAAATGAAGAACAAGTATGAAGATGATTAAATAGAGCAACAATATCGAGAGAGTGTATTAGAGAGAAAAGAGAGAGAGAGTTATCATATATTTCATGTAGTGTAGTTGGAGCAATATCCGTTATCTACAAAATAGTAAGAATCCCCTTTATATAGAAGGGGGGAAGCTTATATGATAAGGCATACATAAGTTGTAAAGGTGTGGAGATGGGACGGCTGGATGCGACACCCCGATTAGGGTTCAGAGTAGCCTAGCTAGGCTTTGTCAGACTTAGCCGCGTCTTGGGGACTCCCCATTTTTACTCTAGTCTCGGCCGTATTCTCTTCAGACCGGGTGCCAACGAGCTCCGAAGAAGAAGACTCGAGTGCATCTTTGCAGCCTCGAGACTTTGAGGCGATCTTCCGAAATGCCTCGATGATGGAAAATTGGTCCCTCCAATTTTGCCGTATACAGATAGTCTCCGCATTTCTTAGAGTGAAGGTGATAAGAAACGATCTTGAACTTCTTCCTCCTCAAGTGTTCTTGTAATCAGCATCGGTCGAAAGACGCTAAGGCGCGATACGCACGTAGACCCTGAAAATCTCCGCATTGATTATGTCAGTAGGTTGTCTCTTGGCCTTCATCAATGCGCACGTAGAGCTTCTATAAATACTCCCCTTCTCCCATTCTTATTTTCTTCAAATCGTTGCACTTCCAATTCAAGAAAAGGTCCGCTCTTCCCTTGTTTTTGCAACTCTTTTTCTCCTATCGGAATCTTCTAGTAATGGAGAAAACTTCCGCCTCTGCCTCTCGAGAGATCGCGGTTTCATCATCTTCGCTTTTATCTCAAGGTGAAGTGGCCACACCTCCCCGCGCTAAGAACTGTGTCCCTGGACCCTTTGTGATGACTTCTGATTTCAAAGTCAAAAGATATTTCTTGAAGACGGAGCGTTTTGAACTCGTGATTCGATATATCAGCTCGATAACGGACATTGGAAGGGTGAAAACTAACTGTCGCTGGGGGGATACCGTGCTTGTGGAGGTCCCTGCCCGGGAAGAAGATATTACGGTATATAAGGCCGGCTTTCTGAGTGTGTACACCTATCCATTCACCTTAGGGCCGGTGGGTCCATCCTCGCCCCCGATCGACCCCGTGATTCTCGATTTCTGTCGGCGGTATCAAGTAACCCTTGGTCAAATTCATCCTTCGTTCTGGCGCGTGTTTATATGACCAGGCATTACACAAACATGGTCGGGGAGATGCCCTTCACCCTAAACCACCTGATCAGGATGTATAGCCCTCGTCTCCTCCGTGGGGGCCTAATCAAGCTACGCTGTCGAGCCCCGAGGTCTCTCTTCGCCTGTACCGACGAACTCGGGAGTGGAGGATGGGTGAGCCGATTTGTCCGAGTGAGGACTTCCGACCTGATTCCGGTGGAAAAGATGTCGTTTCCTGAGAAGTGGAACGCGGGGCGTAAGTAGATGTGTTATCTAGACTTCTTTTGCCTCCTTTTGACAATATCTCTCCAGGCATCTAACTTTTTTTCCCGTACCATTTTAGCCGTAGCGACCTACCGTGGCGCGGTTCCAGATCTACGGGATTGGGTCGGCCGCTTGTATTCGATCTGCCCATATGCTGAGCGAGTGTGGCGCGATTTATCCCGAGCTCGATGGGAAGCCAAGGATCATAGTAAGCTCCGAAACCTGCTGTGGCCTATTCTTTTGTCCAAATCGCTATTAGTGTCGTTCCCCATTTTTTGTATTTCGCCTCTGCATTAGTATAGGTCTGGGGGAAGTCCTATTTGTGAAGGGAGCATTGCCCGTTGACGGGAACGCCCCGGTGCCCGGCGAGAGGAAGAGAATGCAAAGGGATCCGTTGGACGGGCCGCCGGAATTCAAGAAGGTTAAGGCAAAAAAGTCTAGGGTCGACCCGGCAGCTTTGACTCCGGAAACGGCGAAAAACCCTCGAGCTGAAGGTGAGGGGGAGAGTAGTTTCCCGACGGCTCCCGAGGAGCGTTTAAACTTGGCCGATCACTGGACCGTAAGGACGGGGGCTTCTGAACCGGAGCTTGATGCCGCTATGGTTCAACTTCGTGGCGGGGATACCATGGACGGGGTATCAATTGCTACCCCCGAGTTGGCTGGCGGCCAGGATTCTCCTTGAGTCGAGGTGCTCTTGATATGCAGTTCGGAGGGGCCCAGCATCGAGGCCCTGGGCGGACAAGGGGTGGATCATGCCAACGCCGTGGTCGTGATTGATTCTCCTCAGGGAATGGCTCTACCACCTTGAGGTGTGCAGGATGGTCCGCATGAAGAGCCCCCTGATGTAGGGACACTACTCGGAAGCGGAGATACGCCCGAGACACTGCCAACAGTTCCCTGGGGAGTTCCCGAGATCGATGTTTCACTTGTTTTTGGCGAAATGGGTAGACTTTGTGAGAGGGTAATTTTTGCTAACTCTGTCCGCCGCTCTGGGCTACTTCCAAACTTCGGTTTTTTCTAACTTATCTTTTTTCGTGGCCCCAGTCCAAGTTGCTTTTTAGCTAGGTTTTCATCCGATACCAGGATGAGGTGACCCGTTGTGAGCGTGAGAAAGCCTATCTTACCGATCAGGTTTATCCATCCTCTGTTTACTATTTTCTGATATTTGTTAGTTTTTAGTGCTTTAGCATTTTGTACCTGTTTTGTGCAGTATGAGAAGGAAAGTGCTTTGCTGAAGGAGGAGCTTCGGGCCAGAGATGCCGAGATTTCCGAGCTTGGACGGTACGTAGGGGAGATAACTTCCAAGAGGGACACCCTCCAGGGGAAGGTGACCTCAATTGGGCATCAGCTCCGGGATGCGAAGAAGGACAGCGATAAGTACAGAGGTTTTCACTCCGGGCTGGTAGCTACACTTTCTAGGATCAAAGCTGAATCCGAGGCTCTTGTATCTTTGTGTGGGGAGGAAGCTATTGCCGCAAGAGCTCGCATTGAGAGGGCGTCTGGGGAGGCTAGTCCGAGATTAACTCGAGCTGTGGCTCGTGCTTGGTTGGAACCTCAAAAGCAAACCTCTGGAGGTGTGTCGGGCGGCAGCTCAGGTGGTGCTGGGGGTGAATCCTCAGAAAGGGAAGATGCCGTTGAGAAAGGGTCGCTGGAGGACTTTTAGTTATCAGGGCGCAACCCTTGGTGGATCCATTGGGGATGTAGGCCTGATGATGGATTAGGATTTTGTCCATTTCCCTCTTCGTAATATAGTATTTTCATATTTACATATGTATGAAAGGAAACTTTGTGGCTTTGCTCCCTCTATTCCCTTTTCTGTCTTAAATTTGGCCGGGTGATCCGGTATCAAAGTTGGCAAGAATCCTTAGATTCGTGATACGGCCCTGGGGCTCATTAGGCGGGTCCGGGGGCTTTTACGCGCTCGGTTAATGTGACATTTAGTGCAAGATGGCGTTAGATCTATTATGCTTCTGCTCAACTGTTTTAGGTTTGGTCTACGAGTCGGGTTTCGACTCGAGCTTATATGGCCCTCAAGCTTTTTGTGTTTGCATAGGCTGGCGACAACGGCTCTTACGCCTTAACTCTTTTGGGTTCAGTCCCCGAGTCGGGTTATGACTCGAGCTCATTTGACCCTCAAGTTCTTTGTTTACATGGGCGGGTGACAACGACTTTTACGCCTTGGGTCGAAGCGACCGTTTAGGCAAGCTGGCAACAATGGCTCTTACGCTTTGCCCTTAGGCACGTGTGTGGCCCTGAGGCTCATTAGGCTGGCGACAATGGCTCTTACGCTTTGCCCTTAGTCATGTCTGTGGCCATGAGGCTCGTTAGGCTAGCGATAATGGCTCTTAAGCTTTGCCCTTAGGTATGTGTGTGTCCCTGAGGCTCGTTAGGCTGGCGACAATGGCTCTTACGCTTTGCCCTTAGGCATGTAGGCTTTATTTTTCTCTTGTTAAGGTCTTTTGCAATGATTTTGCCTAACCTGTCATCGGTTCAGGAGGACCTCGATTTCTAGTCGTTTGCAGCGATGTTCGAGCACCTCGTAAGGTTTGGCTCGTAGGGTGAGTAGCTCGAAGCCTTATGATTTGGAGCTGACATGGTCGAAGCTCTTTTGCCTGTCGAGGGTAGCCTGTTTAACCGGTTCTTTCCGAAGTAGATTCGAAGTAATGGCCTATGATTTTGTAGCGACGGCCGGGCGTCCCCAAGTGGCGTTAGTTTGGCTGGTGCAGCCGTATGACCGTAGTCATTTATGTTTGGCCGGAGCCATTTTTTGGTCCGAGTATAGTAGTTTAGGCGTCTATATCTAGGGTATGCCTTTTTAGGGGTCTTATAAATTCGATATATAGCCTGAACTTCGAGATCGATTTTATACCTGTAGTAAGGTCTTACAAAACTTTCATGCCTTTTAAGGTCTTACAGTTTTTGTAGATACTTGGAACAAGTATGATTCATGCCTTGCTTGAGGTCTTACAGTTTGTGTTGTTGCTTTGTGTAAGCTTTACAAGACCGAGTCTGCCCGCTCGGGGTATTACGGCATCGGGTTTTTTGCTGAATGGAGATTGGCGACAGTCTCCGAGATATCGAGTTCGTTTTGGCTCGAGAGCCTTACTCGTGAGCTCGGGATTGCCTCATTGAGGGCTTACAACCTTGGAGATTCCGACCTTGAGGTCGTGCGTATGCTGAGTTCTTTGGTGCCAGTCTCCGAGTATTCGGGACGCTTTCTTTTTGGAGATATTTAATGATTTCCGTGCTGCCTCGTTGAGGGCTTATTAGTCTGGAGTTTTGACCCTGAGGTCATGCGGGTGCTGAATTATCGACGCCAGTCTCCGAGTATTCGGGACGTTTTCTGATGGAGGAATCGTTCTAGCGAAAATGCTGGGTTTTCTTGGAGCATGAGTCACGTTGGCGAAAAGCATTCTTTGATTATTTGGCACTAGTACATGTGCTTCCGCCATCGGGTGCTCGATTATGCGGACACGGTTCATTCGACCGTTTGGTCCGGAACGTCATCTCCCATTGGGACTCTGTTTGGCATTTCTTGGCTCTTCCGAGTGGATGATCTTCCGAAAGGATGTCCTTTGACGCTCGTGATCAACAGCAAAAGAAGCTTTGAAGACTTGTTGGATTCCCCTTAGGTAGCATATAGGTGTTGCCACGTTAAAAACCTTGCCAGCAAAACCCTTCCGGGGACAACATCTGGTCGAAGGAAAAGAGTGAAACACTTACCCGGGGGCATTTGTGGAGTCTTCAATTGGATGTCCTAGCAATAATATCGCTATAGAATTGATATGTTCCAGTTGCTCGGAAGTTGTTTGAGAAGTTGGTATTTTACCAACTTATCTTGTCTTTAAACCTATACTTTTGCTATGTTTGAGTGATAAAATCGTGTATTTGATGTTATTTACTTCTATTTTACAGGTTGTATGTGATTTAGAAGTAATGGTGAAGAAACCAAGTGAAACCAAGTAAAAAAGGA
Organism: Nicotiana attenuata; assembly: GCF_001879085.1. Lineage (NCBI taxonomy): Eukaryota > Viridiplantae > Streptophyta > Magnoliopsida > Solanales > Solanaceae > Nicotiana > Nicotiana attenuata. The sequence continues at coordinate 23,414,626 of NC_031990.1, forward strand.
GCTAAAATGGACAAATGGAACCTGCCAGCGAATTACTCTTCGCGAACGCGAAGGTACCACGCGAACGCGAAGAAGCAGGAAGCTAAAACTTCGCGAACGCGACATACACATCGCGAACATGAAGAATCAGAAACCAAACCTTCACGAACGCGAAGGACCAAACGCGAACGCGATACTTGAGGAAAGCAAACCTTCGCGAACGCGAAGGTGTGATCGCGAACGCGATGAAGAAACTGGGCGAGAAAACTGGGCCGTTCTGGAATTTCACATTTTTGACCCCAAATCCTTTAATACCCAAACCAACTCATTTGTAGAGAATCTTTGGCTTATTTTCAGTTCCAAACACTAGAGAGAACATGTTTTGGAAGCTAGGGTTTGCACACACAGTTGGGTTTTGAAGATTTCAAGCTTGTGGTTAAGGATTTCTTACCCATTTATATTTATTTCTTGATTTCCTTGCTTTGTATTGAATATTTAAGCGTGTAGTATTTATTTCCAACACTTGAATCTTGTCTATGGAAATATTCATAATTAAAGTGTGGATTAAATACCTTGTTGTGCTTATGTATTGAATGATTTTCATTTATTTATGAAGTGAGTTATTATTTCTTTAATTATTCTTGTTCTTTAATGTTTCCAAAGGGATTAGCTAACCCTAGGACTCGCCCATTTACTCCGAATTAATTTTGGAAAAGATAATTTGGGGTTGGGAAAGATTAATTAACAAGAACTTGAGGCGTTAACCCTCATTTGATAGATTCTACCTAGGGATAGGATTGAACTACTTGTAGCCATATCCGGGTGTTCTTAATCTCTTAATTGTTTTAGGGATAATTCAATTAGGAAGTCTTGTTAGTCTTCGGAAGAAGATAACATAGAATTATTACCCGTGGCTAATTAACATAAACTCGCTCATATTTGTAAAATTATGAAATACATTGGATCGTTACTTGAGTGTAATTCCCAATGCATCCATACTTGTAGCCATTGATCAATTTACTTCTTTCTAGGTTAGTTTACATTTCCGCATTTAGGTATAGTTATTTTCTCGAAACAAATTCTAAGTGTTTGGCATTGCGTCATAAGTGATAATTCTCTTACATTCCTAATCGCCTACATATTGTTCTCTGCGGGATTCGACACCGACTCATAGTTGGGTATATTATATTGCATTCGACCGTGTCCATTTACTTTTTAGTAGTGGATTTGGACGTCATCAAAACTGGCGCCGTTGCCGGGGAACAATTTGGAGAAATTTAGGTTGTTTGAGAAATAAGCGTAAGTGCTTTGGTCCAAACTTGTGAATATTTGTGTAATCATTTTTCTTACCTTGGTCTATTTTTCTTGTTTGTTTCTTGTTTATTTTCTTAGTTTTGAAAAATGGCATCATTTAATGAAAATTGGTCGGATGGTAGTTGTTCATACTTTGATGACCCTTGTCCTTATTGTGGAGGACCACACTCGTGGCAAAATTGTTTAAATTCTCCCGGGATGGATTGTGCGCACAATCTCAAACCCATGAGTGGAGTATTTGTGATAAGTGTGGTTGTCAAAATGGTCATTGGGAGTATTGTGCTTATTTGTCCTTCCCTTCCCCAAGCCCCCGCTATGATGATTCTACTTTTTGTGATGAAATTGATAGGGCTATGGAAACGGAAGAAGTTGAGCATGGTCAAAATGGAGAGTTCAAGCTCATGTTGGAATGCCTAATTGAAGGAGGAAACAAAGAACAAAGTGCCTTGGAGGAGCTTTTGGAAAATAGTCTCCAAAATGACTTTGCACTTGAAAGGTTGCACTCAGAAATGGGAGAAATGCTTGAAGCTTTAGAGGTCCAAAAATCCTCGGAAATTAATGATAGCCAAGAATTTTTCTTAGATGTGGAAGCCGAAAATCCTTCCTTGGCACTTGATCAAAACCAAGAAGAACTCTCAAATGCTCAAAATGAGAAGATGATGCTCATGTTGGAGACCATTCTTGCAAATGAGGAGAAGCACAACTTTGCACTCGAGGACTTGAAACAAAGCTTGACTCACAATGATGAACATATCCACACTTTGGAAGTTCAAATGAAAATAGTGGTTGAGGCTCACTATTCCCACCAACTTGAGAGTGTGGATGAAAGTCAAGAAGAGTTCAATTCCGAGGAAGAAAGTGAGCTTTACTTTGAGGAATCAAGACTTGAACATCCGCCAACCGACTCTATGAGTGTTTGTGATGCCAAGAAAAATATGGAATTGGAGTCAACCGGGGCATTTGAAAATGTTGTTGAAATTGACTCTAGTCCAGGGGAAAAAGAGGATGTCAAAATCCGGGAAAAATTGCAAGTTGGAGGTTTGAAGTCACATTCCAAGCATTTTTCAATATTGGAATGTGTGGTGATATGGAAGTTGAACTACACGAATAAATGAAGGAGTGCAAGGAGGAAAAACTCATACCATACATCCTACAATTTGAGATAACAAGAAGGCAAAATGACATTCCTCACATGAAAGTCAAGAAGTGCAAAATGAAGAAATTAAGTCTTGGCTTGATCATCTACTTACCACCCCTACCGCTCGGGGTCACAAGCTTGATTCCAAGTTGGGTGCCCAGTTCATATCGTCCAAGTGGCGAGAAAAGTGGTAAAGTGGAGTTGCTTCGTGCCACGACATTAAATGCGGCTCTTGGTGGGAGGCAACCCATCGTTTTTCAAAAATTTTAGTCATTTTTGAAATTTTCTTTTTTAGAATAGCTTAGAATATTATTTGTAACTAATCTGCCAAGTTTTAGATTTTTTGGAGTCTATTTGAGTAGGTCGGAGTGGTCCAGCGAGCCAAAACCAGTAGCTGCCAGAATTGTTGAAGTGCAGAAAAATATAACTCTTCGCGTTCGCGAGTACCCCTCGCGTTCGCGTAGGTTTAGAAAACTTTAACCCTTCGTGTTCGCCTGTAGAGCACCCACATTCGTGACCTTCAGCAGTGTTTACCCTTCGCGTACGCGGTCAGCCCTCGCGAATGCGTTGGGTCAGGTAAGTTTAAAACACAAAAGCCTACTGGAAACGAAAATTCACCCCCCCCCCCACCCTGCTCAAACAATAGTCCCCTCTACTCCATAAGCCCCCAAAAATCACTTTATCCATAATCTTCAAGTTTTTTTTTGCAATTTTCCATCTCCATTCTCAAGGTATGTAATTTCTTCTCTTCCTTCTTGAATCTTTCTTCTCTTCCCTCTTGAATCTTTCTTCTCTTTCTTGGTGTGAAACAATGGAAGCACAGCCATGGTTGATTGGTGCTTAGGGTTCAAAAATTTTGTGATCTTAAAGGTCAAATTTGTGTGTGAAATTTGTTATGCTTGCTGGGTTAGGTTGGTTAAGTGTGAGTGTTTGTTTTTCAAGAAAAATTTGGGCAAAATCTGTTCTTAATTGTCTGTAATTGAACAAAGAAAAGAGGGCACCCCAACTGTTTGAAGAAATGCCTGAAAGAAAGCTAGGTCTGGGCGAGGAAGATGACATTCGCGAACGCGAGTGTCTTCCTGCGAACGCGAAGGCAAAATAGTGGGCCAGAACTTTTTGACCTTCGCGAATGCGATGGTCTGCTCGCGAACGCGAAGGTCTAATCTCGGGCAAAAAAAATTTGCTCTTCGCGAAAGCGTTGTTCTGCTCGTGAACGCGAAGAGCAACCACTGGCAGTCTCAAAACTGGCAAAAAATAGTAGCTTTGCACAGCTCTGCCCGGGACCGTTTTCGCCCATTTCTTCGGCCTAAATACTATACATTGTTTTAAGTGTCTGTATGAGCTTTTAACATTGTTAGTCTATTTTGTAGGTGTACTTTGGGCTTAAAATGGATCCAGAACATAATGAAATTGAGCAAGAACATGTCTTTGGAGCTGAACAAGAGGAACCCTTTGACCATGAACGGTTTCTATCTGCAGCATGTGAGCAAAGATACGATGATCTCTTGTCCAAGACCATCGTCCGGGAAAGAGGCATAAACTTGGAAAAGGTCGAAGCTAAAATGCCAAGCTTCTACACGCGCTTGATAGAAAGCAGGTGGATTTGTTTTGCCGAGCAACCAAATATTGTCGGCCACACAATAGTTCTGGAATTCTATGCAAACGCCTTCAGGATTGACTTCCAAGGTGCCTTTGTTACTACTGTGCGGGGCGTGCAAGTCCACTTCAGCCCTAAGATAATCGATGGTATTTATGGCCTTCCCAATGCTGATAACGAGGTCTACAGAGACAGAGCCAAAGCAGGAGGAAACCAATGGCTAGTGGATAAGTTACATGATGGGGTTACCTCGAAGTGGCTGACAGTGCACAAGGGAGTTGATTCTCATGATTTCACGGCTGAGGAAAAGACATGGCTCTCCATTATCCGTTCAAGAGTGTCGCCCTCTACAAATGACACTGATGTGACACCAGACAAAGCACTGATAATTGCTGCTATCATGGATGGACTACCTGTAAATGTGGGGGAACACATTGTCCGAAAAATTGAGGAAGCCACTCATGGGAGGTCCAAGAGCCTTTTCTTCCCATCCTTGATAACTAGACTTTGCTATGATGTTGGGGTGCCTAAACGCCCCAATGATGTTGAGAAAGTTCCAGGAAAGCCGATGATCCATCCCTTGCTGAAAAGGGGACCCAGTGACAAACAGAAAAAGAGGAGAATTGATGTTGCTTCCTCTTCATTTGGGCAGTTCTCTGAGGCCGCCACTGATCTCGCCGGATCCTTTGCACCTTCATCAGGGTCCTTTGACCCAATGGGACCACTCCAGTCCGGTCCTCACACTATGCGCCACTTATCCAGTCAGATACATGGAGTAGATGCACATATTAGGCAGCTTATAGCTGGCCTTCCTACTGGCCCACCTGGGGCGAACACATCTACTGGGGTTAAAGCCCCACCATCCATGGAGGATGTGGTCAAAGAGCAAAAAGCAATCACGGGCAAGATGGAGGCCATTAACACCAGGTTGGAGAACATGAGTCGCCGGCAAGGAAAGATTGAGAAGAGGCAGAGAAAGTTCAAGGAGCATGAGAAGAAGAAAAGCAAACTGTTGTCCAAGATGATGCAAAAGCTGAGTAAATTTTGTGGTTCACATGAATCGAAGGATGATGATGATGCGGATTTGGAGCTCAAATTTCCCACCGCCTCCAGTTCCGACTGATGCAGTATTCAGGGAGCACTTTCCACCATTTTACTCTATCATGTTTAGTTGCATTAGGGACAATGCATGATCTTTAGTTGGGGGTGGCCTCTTGTATAATTGTTGTTCTTGTATAAATGTGGATAACTGTGGAGATTGGTACTTGGGTTGTTTTCATTTTGTTGTTATTGTATTTTCATGTGATGTGTGATATTATTGTGTTTATTAGCTTCTTGATTTTGGTTACTAGCTTCTTAAATTTTTTTATATAGTATGTTTTATGTTAGTGGCGATATCCTTGGTTTTCTTTGTACCACGGTTCTTTTTTCAAGGATGCCAATTTTCATCTTGAACCGGGTAATTGTAGAAAAATTTTGACGACTTTTCCCGATGATGGATAGATAGAAAACTTTCTTAAGAGAATTAGTCTTGTAAGTTAGATATAGCTATGTTAATATTAGGAAGAATAAATGGTTTGAATTGGAGTTTGTGCCCATTGACAAAGTTGTGGCTTGCTTGGTACCAACATGATTTAAACCTCGGCATATGAATTTTTGGTTGTTGAAAAAGAAAAATAATTGAAGTAAAGATGTCATGACTTTTAGACTCATGATTCACTAAATAGTTTCCTATGCTATATGTAACCTCTTTGAGTCATTGGTTTCAATTGGATTTTGGATTTTGTATTGCACTTGAGTGTTCATGTGCCATGTGTGGTGAGATTTATTGTGAGTTCTTTTGCATTACTTGTAGTCTAGAACTTGCCCGGAATGTGCTTCAAGGCGAAATCATAGACTAACTTGGTTTGAAAAATGATACTAGCCCTTCCTTGTACCGCCATTGTGCCTTAAATTTCCTACCCTTGAATATTTTCCCTAGTCAACCCATTTTGAGCCTTTAACCTTGTTCTTTGGCAACCATGTTACAAGCTTTATTCCTTTGTTCTTTATTGATCTAGCTTTTGGCACCCTACCTCCCTAAGTACTTTGATAGTGTAAACATAGGCTAAAAGCCTAAGTTTGGGGGTGAAGGTTGGAAAAGTTGTGATATGGAAGTTGTTTAAAAGGTGGAAGGTAGAAAAGAAAATGATAAAAAGTGAAACCTTCCTTGATTTTGAAAAGGAAGGAAGAAAATAATAATAATAATAATAATAATAATAATAATAATAATAATAATAATAATAATAATAATAATAATAAGTTGTGAATAAAGGGAAGACTAGGTGTGGAATGAAAAGTGAAGAAAGGATGGAAAATATTTTTGAAAGAAGTGGACTTTAATTGTAAATTTTGTAGTGCTTGGGGAGGTTTTGAGTCACTCTAACCAAAATTGTGCCCTACCTTAACCAAAAGCCTAAACTACAACCCTCTAAGTCCTAATTGATTTTGAACCAAGTTGTCTACATTAGTGGAGGAATACATGAAGGGAAAGCCTATGGNTGAAAGTGTAAACATAGGCTAAAAGCCTAAGTTTGGGGGTGAAGGTTAGAAAACTTGTGATATGGAAGTTGTTTGAAAAGGTGGAAGGTAGAGAAAAAAAATATGAAATCTACTTTGACTTTGAAAAAAAAAAAGAAAAAAAAAGAAAAAAAATGTGTATAGAATGAATAAATAAAAAGTCGTGAATAGAGGGAAGACTAGGTATGGAATGAAAAGTGAGGAAAGGATGGAAATGTTTTTGAAGGCAGGGGACTTTAATTGTAAATATTGTAGTGCTTTGGGAGGTTTTGAGTCACTTTAACCAAAATTTTGCCTTACCCTAACCAAAAGCCTAAACTACAACCCTCTAAGTCCTAATTGATTTTGAACCAAGTTGTCTACATTAGTGGAGGAATACATGAAGGGAAAGCCTATGGTACGACTTGTATGCATTTGAACATCTTTTTGAGAGAGAGTTAATTCTTTCCATTTGATATCCCATTTTTGTTTTAAATTTAGATTTATGAGTGCGGGATCCTCTCTTAAATGTGAGGGCACATGAGATTTGAGTTGTGAATTTAATCCCATTTTCAAATGGAAGGAATGACCAAAGAAAGTTAATTGTGATAGAGAGGCAAAGTTTGAAGCTTTAGTGTCATGACTTGATTGCTACATTGATTTGCATTAGTGTTTGAGCACTTGAAGTGTAATGAAGTTCATGAGAAGTGCTTGATAATTTATATGCTTTGGAGTAATGGTTGGTACCAATCGAAATCATGTTTTTGTGCTTATAGTAGACCTTTTTGGCTTGGCATGATATGGATGCATTGTTGAGTTAACTACTTGGGAGGAGATTTTGTCGCTTTCATTGCTTGAGGACAAGCAATAGTTTAAGTTTGGGGGTTTGATAAGTTGGTATTTTACCAACTTATCTTGTCTTTAACCCTATACTTTTGCTATGTTTGAGTGATAAAATCGTGTATTTGATGTCATTTACTTCTATTTTACAGGTTGTATGTGATTAAGAAGTAATGGTGAAGAAACCAAGTGAAAACAAGTCAAAAAGTAGCTAAAATGGACAAATGGAACCTGCCAGCGAATTACTCTTCGCGAACGCGAAGGTACCATGCGAACGCAAAGAAGCAGGAAGCTAAACCTTCGCGAACGCAAAGTACACATCGCGAATGCGAAGAATCAGAAACCAAACCTTTGCGAACGCGAAAGACCAAACGCGAACGTGATGCCTGAGGAAAGAAAACCTTTGCGAACGCGAAGGTGTGATCGCGAACGCGATGAAGAAACTGGGCAGTTCTGGAATTTCACATTTTTGACCACAAATCCTGTAATACCCAAACCAGCTTATTTGTAGAGAATCTTTGGCTTATTTTCAGTTCCAAACACTAGAGAGAACAAGTTTTGGAAGCTAGGGTTTGCACACACACTTGGGTTTTGAAGATTTCAAGCTTGTGGTTATGTTTCTTACCCATTTATGTTTATTTCATCATTTCCTTGCTTTGTATTGAATATTTAAGCGTGTAGTATTTATTTCCAACACTTGAATCTTGTTTATGAAAATATTCATAATTAAAGTGTGGATTAGATATCTTGTTGTGCTTATGTATTGAATGATTTTCATTTATTTATGAAGTGAGTTGTTATTTCTTTAATTATTCTTGTTCTTTGATGTTTCCAAAGGGATTAGCTAACCCTAGGACTCGCCCATTTACTCCGAATTAATTTTGGAAAAGATAATTTGGGGTTGGGAAAGATTAATTAACAAGAACTTGAGGCGTTAACCCTCATTTTATAGATTCTACCTAGGGATAGGATTGAATTACTTGTAGCCATATCCGGATGTGCTTAATCTCTTAATTGTTTTAGGGATAATTCAATTAGGAAGTCTTGTTAGTCTTCGGAAGAAGATAATATAGAATTATTACCTGTGGCTAATTAACATAAACTCGCTCATATTTGTAAAATCATGAAATACATTGGATCGTTACTTGAGTGTAATTCCCAATGCATCCATACTTGTAGCCATTGATCAATTTACTTCCTTTCTAGGTTAGTTTACATTTCCGCATTTAGATATAGTTATTTTCTCAAAACAAATTCTAAGTGTTTGGCATTGCATCATAAGTGATAATTCTCTTACATTCCTAATCGCCTACATATTGTTCTCTGTGGGATTCGACCCCGACTCATAGTTGGGTATATTATATTGCATGCGACCGTGTCCATTTACGTTTTAGTAGTGGATTTGGACGTCATCACTGTTCGCCCTCCATGGTTCCGAGCTTATAATATCCTTTGCCGACTATTCTGAGGACGCGTTAGGGTCCTTCCCAGTTCTGTCCTGGCTTTCCTTCATTAGGATTTCTTGGTGTTGAGAGTGACTTCCCTTAGGACCAAGTCTCCGACCCCGAAATACCGGAGGTTCGTTCGTATGTTATAATACCTTTCGATTCTCTATTTCTGGGCGGCCATCCGGATCAGTGAAGCTTCTCATTTTTCATCCAGTAGTTCAAGGGTCGTTGTCATTGCTTCGTTGTTCGAGCTCTCGGTGGCGTGTTGGAATCTGGCGCTCGGCTCCCCGACCTCCACTAGTATCAAAGCTTCGGCGTCGTACACTAATGAGAAAGGTGTTTCCCCTGTGCTTGACTTTGAAGTCGTTCGGTATGCCCACAGTACTTCGGGCAACGTTTCTCTCCACTTTCCTTGGCGTTCTCCAACTTCTTTTTTAAGTTTAGAATGATAGTTTTATTCGTGGATTCAGCCTGGCCGTTTGCACATGGGTGGTAAGGCGTTGATAGGATTCTCTTGATTTTGTGGTCTTCAAGAAACTGTGTTACCTTGCTCCCAATGAACTGCCTCCCATAATCGCATGTTATCTCGGAGGGGATTCCGAATCGGCAAATAATGTGATCCCATATGAAGTTGATGACTTCCTTCTCTCTTATTTTTTCGAAGGCGTACGCTTCCACCCATATTGAGAAATAGTCAGTCATAAATAAGATGAATTTAGCTTTACCTGGTGCTTTCGGCAGGGGGCCAACGATGTTCATCCCTCATTTCATGAATGGCCACAGTGATAAGACCGAGTGTAGTTGCTCGCCAGGCTGGTGGATCATAGGAGCGAATCTCTGGCATTTGTCACATTTTCGGACGAATTCTTTGGTGTCTTTTTCCAAGTTGTCCCAATAGTAGCCTGCTCCGATCACCTATCGGATTAAGGAGTCGGCACCGGAATGGTTTCCGCAAGTGCCCTCGTAAATTTCTCGGAGCACATAATCTTTGTCGCCCGGCCCTAGACATACTGCTAGGGGGCCGTCGAAAGTTCTCCTATATAGAGTCTCATTTTCGTCGCGCGAGAAACGGGCTGCTTTAGTTCTTAGGGCCCTTGATTCTTTTAGGTCTGCGGGCAGCTTCCCGTCCTTCAAATAATCAATAGTTTTATTCCTCCAATCCCATGTTAGGCTGGTGGAATTAATCTCAACGTGTCCCTCCTCGACCACCGATTTAGATAACTGAACAACAGCCACGAGGAGTAGGTCCTCTTCTTCAACGGAAGATCCCCGATTTGCGAGGGCGTCGGCCTCGCTGTTCTGCTCTTGGGGTATATCGACTAAGGTCCATTCTTTGAAACGACGTAGTGCGACTTGGATTTTGTCCAGATATTTCTGCATTCTGTCTTCTTGAGCTTTGTAGCTCCCGTTCACCTAGCTTACTACCAGGAGTGAATCCATCTTGCCTCGACGGTCTCGGCTCCCAAGCTTTTAGCCAGTTTGAAACCTGCAATCATAGCCTCGTACTCGGCTTCATTGTTAGTCAATTTTTTGGTTCTTATAGATTGTCTGATCACGCCGCCAACGGGTGGCCTCAGGACTATATCGAGCCCGGATCCTCTTATGTTTGTGGCACCGTCTGTGAACAAGGTCCATACCCGGAAAGACGTGCCTGATTTTAATAAAAGTTCCTTCTCCACCTCGGGTACGAGGGAGGGCGAGAAATCGGCCACGAAGTCCGCTAGGATTTGGGACTTGATGGCCGTTCGAGGTTGATACTCGATATCATACCCCCCGAGTTCGATGGCCCATTTGGCAAATCGGCCCGATAACTCGTGTTTATGCAGTATGCTCCGAACGGGGTACATCGACAAAATGCAGATACGATAGCATTGAAAATAGGGCTTCAGCTTTCGCGAAGCGCTTATTAGCGCGAGAGCCAGTTTTTCTAAATGAGGATACCTGGTTTCGGCGTCCCCTAGGGTTCAGCTTACATAATAAATAGGGAATTGCGTACCTTGCTCATCTCGAATCAGCACGCCGCTTACCGCTATTTCAAAAATGGCTAGGTAGAGATAGAGTGTTTCATCCTCCTTTGGCATATGCAGCAAAGGTGGACTAGTCAGATATCATTTTAGCTCCTCCAAGGCTTGTTGGCATTCTGGAGTCCATTCGAAGTTGTTCTTTCTTTTAATCAAAGATAAGAAATGATGGCTTTTGTCAGATGACCTTGATAAAAATCTGCCCAGGGCTACTATCCGCCCTGTTAGTCGCTGCACGGACTTTACATTATTTACCACTGTGATTTCTTCGATGGCCTTAATTTTGTCGAGGTTAATCTCGATCCCCCTGTTCGATACCATGAAGCCCAGGAATTTACCCGAACCCACCCCAAAGGCACATTTCTCGGGGTTAAGCTTCATGTTGTAATTTTTGAGGATGTTGAAAGTTTCCTGCAAATGAGTTAAATGGTCCTCTGCGTGCAGGGACTTAACTAGCATGTCATCAATATATACTTCCAATTACTTTCCTACTTGATGCTCGAACATTTTTTTTAACTAGGCGCTGGTACGTTGCTCCCGCATTTTTTAGCCCGAAGGGCATTACGTTGTAGCAGTAGGTACCATATTTCGTGATGAACGAGGTTTTCTCCCTGTCCTCGGGGTTCATCTGGATTTGATTATACCCCGAGTAGGCGTCGAGAAAGGTGAGGGTCACGTGGCCGGTCGTAGCGTCGATCAGACCATTGATGTTAGGCAGTGGGAAGGAATTTTTGGGACACGCCTTATTCAGGTCTTTATAATATATGCACGTTCTTAGCTTGTTTCCCCTTTTAGGTACCACTACTACATTGGCCAGCCATTCGGGGTATTTTACCTCTTTAATGGATCCTATTTTAAGAAGTTTTGTTACCTCTTCTTTGATGAAAGTATGTTTTACCTCAGACTGTGGTCTTCTCTTCTGCTTTACATGTTTAAATTTGGGATCAACGCTCAGTCTGTGGGAGGTTATTTTTGGCGGAATTCCTGTCATGTCTAAGTGGGACCAAGCAAAACAGTCAATATTGTTAGTAAGAAATTAAATGAACCCTTTCCTGAGTTCGGGGGTTAGCCCGGTTCCCAGATATACCTTGGGGTCTGGGAGGTGTTCAATCAAAACGGTCTGCTCCAGTTCTTCGACTGTTGACTTAGTTACGTCCGATTCTTCGGGTGCGACGAAGGTTCGAGGGGTGGAGTAGTCTTCTTCGTCGTCCTCGGGGGCCTGAGTGTTCCTAGGCTCGTCCGAAATTGGGTTCGTGTGGGTTGGCACCTCGTGGCAAACCGCGAACATTTCCCTCGCCGCCCGCTGTTCTCCATATATGGTCGTTACGCCGTCCTTTGTAGGAAATTTTATCACCTGGTGCAGGGTTGATGGTACTGCCCTCATGTTGTGTATCCAAGGCCTGCCGAGCAATGCATTGTACCTTCATGTCGCCATCGATGACTTGGAATTCGGTGTTCTAAAATGCACTGGACGTGTCGATCGAGAGGGTGTCCTCTCCTTTTGTTACCTCGCCGATCATGTTAAAGCCGTGAAAGACTCGAGAGATGGGAATAACCGGATCGTGCAGCCCCAGTCGTCCTACTACCTCTGATCTGATTATGTTGGCCGAACTGCTTGGGTCCACGAGCACACGTTTTATCTTAGTGTCGTTCGAAAGAAACGAGATTACCAATGCGTCATTGTGCAGTTCTGTCATGGCCTCGAGATCCTCCTCACTGAACGCAAGGGTGTCTTCGGATATGTGGTTTTGGGTCGGCCCTTCTTCTGTGGTGGATGTTCTCGTCCGCTTGAACATGGACCCCTGGGGGATGTCAGTCCCTCCAATAATCACACGGACGTTGTGTTGAGAAATCTCCCCTTCCGCCTAGGTCGAGTTTTGTGGTGGTGTACCGATATCCGGAACAGCCATGTCCCTCGCTTTGTGATTTTCGAGGTAGCCATTCTACGTTCTTCTTACCGAGCCAGGCATTTTGACCTGAAATCGAAGATCTTGGACAAGAAAAGGTGTGAAAGATAACTTGCGTTGTGTAATGAAACTAGCAAGAAAATAATCACTATTATTTTTAGCCCCACCGTAGGCGCCAAACTATTTGCCGTGAAAATGGTAATAACAATTAAATTTGTTGATGGGACTCTAAAAATACATGATCTATTTTTATGCTAGTTGTAGAGCAGTTGATGCTATGTATATGAAGTTTAAGGACGAGATGCAAACTAAAATGGAGTCGTAATTGAACCGAAAGATAGCTGTTCAGGGCCTCGAGCTAGTCGAATTAGGGCCTCGAGGTTGATTCCCGAGCTCGGGCTCGGGCTATTAGGGGCAGTCGGGGAAGGGCTAACAGATGCGATAATATTAAAGGAGGCTCTTTATGGCCGATGATAATCAATAAATGAAGAACAAGTATGAAGATGATTAAATAGAGCAACAATATCGAGAGAGTGTATTAGAGAGAAAAGAGAGAGAGAGTTATCATATATTTCATGTAGAGTAGTTGGAGCAATATCCGTTCTCTACAAAATAGTAAGAATCCCCTTTATATAGAAGGGGGGAAGCTTATATGATAAGGCATACATAAGTTCTAAAGGAGTGGAGATGGGACGGCTGGATGCGACACCCCGATTAGGGTTCAGAGTAGCCTGGCTAGGCTTTGTCAGACTTAGCCGCGTCTTGGGGAATCCCCATTTTTACTCTAGTCTCGGCCGATATTCTCTTCAGACCGGGTGCCAACGAGCTCCGAAGAAGAAGACTCGAGCGCATCTTTGCAGCCTCGAGACTTCGAGGCGATCTTTCGAAATGCCTCGATGACGGGAAATTGGTCCCTCCGATTTTGCCGTATACAGATAGTCTCCGCGTTTCTTAGAGTGGAGGTGATAAGAAACGATCTTGAGCTTCTTCCTCCTCAAGTGTTCTTGTAATCAGCATCGGATGCAAGACGCCAAAGCGCGATATGCACGTAGCCCCTGAAAATCTCCGCATTGATTATGGCAGTTGGTTGTCTCTTGGCCTTCTTCAATGCGCACACAGAGCTTCTCTAAATACTCCCCTTCTCCCCTTCTTATTTTCTTTAAATCGTTGCACTTCCAAATCGAGAAAAGGCCCACTCTTCCCTTATTTTTGCAACTCTTTTTCTCCTTTCGGAATCTTCTAGTAATGGTGAAAACTTCCGCCTCTGCCTCTCGGGAGATCGGGGTTTCATCATCTTCGCTTTTATCTCAAGGTGATGTGGCCACACCTCCCCGCGCTGAGGACTGTGTCCCCGGACCCTTTGCGATGACTTCTGATTTCAAAGTCGAAAGACCTTCCTCGAAGCTGGAGCGTTGTGAACCCGTGATTCGATATATCAGCTCGATAACGGACGTTGGAAGGGTGAAAACTAACTGCCGCTAGGGCGATTCCATGCTTGTGGAGGTCCCTGCCCGGGAAGAAGATATTACGGCATATAAGGCCGGCTTTCTGAGTGTATACACCTATCCATACACCTTAGGGCCGGTGGGTCCATCCTCGCCCCCGATCGACCCCGTGATTCTTGATTTCTACCGGCGGTATCAAGTAACCCTTGGTCAAATTTATCATTCATTCTGGCGCTTGGTTTATATGATCAGGCATTACACAAACATGGTTGGGGAGATGCCCTTCACCCTTAACCACCTGATCAGGATGTATAGCCCTCGTCTCCTCCGCGGGGGCCTAATCAAGCTACGCTGTCGAGCCCCGAGGTCTCTCTTCGCCTGTATCGACGAACTCTGGAGTGGAGGATGGGTGAACCGATTTGTCCGAGTGAGGACTTCCAACCTGATTCCGGTGGAAAAGATGTCGTTTCTTGAGAAGTGGAACGCGGGCGTAAGTAGATGCGTTATCTAGACTTCCTTTGCCTCTTTTTTACAATGTCTCTCCATGCATCTAACTTTTCTTCCCGTACCATTTCAGCCGTAGCGACCTACCCTAGCGCGGTTTCGGATCTCCGAGATTAGGTTGGCCGCTTGTATTCGATCTGCCCATATGCTGAGCGAGTGTGGCGCGATTTATCCCGAGCTCGATGGGAAGCCAAGGATCATAGTAAGTTCCGAAACCTGCTGCGGCCGCATTCTTTTGTCCAAATCGCAATTAGTGTCGTTACCCATTTTTTGTATTTTGCCTCTGCATTTGTATAGGTCTGGGGGAAGTCCTATTGGTGAAGGGAGCATTGCCCGTTGAGGGGAATGCTCCGGTGCCCGGCGAGAGGAAGAGAATGCAGGGGGATCCATTGGACGGGCCGCCGTAATTCAAGAAATAAGGCAGAAAAGTCTAGGGTCGACCCGGTAGCTTTGACTTCGGAAACGGCGGAAAACCCTCAAGCTGAAAGTGAGGGGGAGAGTAGCTTCCCGAGGAGCGTTTAAACTTGGCCGATCCCTGGGCCGTAAGGACGGAGGCTTCTGAACCGGAGCTTGATGCCGCTGCGGTTCAGCTTCGTAGCGGGGATACCATAGACGGGGTATCAAGTACTACCCCCAAGTTGACTGGCGGCCAGGATTCTCCTCGAGTAGAGGTGCTCTTGATAGGCAGTTCGGAGGGGCCCAGCCTCGAGGCCCTGGGCGGACAAGGGGTGGATCATGCCAACGCCGTGGTCGTGATTGATTCTCCTCAAGGAATGGCTCTACCACCTCGAGTTGTGCAGGATGGTCCGCATGAAGAGCCCCCCGATGTAGGGACACTAGTCGGAAGCAGAGATGTGCCCGAGACACTGCCAACAGTTCTCGAGGGAGTTCTCGAGATCAATGTTTCACTTGTTTTTGGCGAAATGGGAAGACTTTGTGAGAGGGTAATTTTTGCTAACTCTATCCGCCGCTCTGGGCTGCTTCCGATCTTTGGTTTTTTCTAACTTATCTTTTTTTGTGGCCCTAGGCCAAGGCGCTTTATAGCCAGGTTTTCATCCGATAACAGGATGAGGTGACCCGTCGTGAGCGTGAGAAAGCCTATCTTACCGAGCAGGTTTATCCATTCTCTGTTTACTATTTTCTGATTTTTGTTAGTTTTCAGTGCTTTAGCATTTTGTACCTGCTTTGTGCAGTATGAGAAGGAAAGTGCTTTGCTGAAGGAGGAGCTTCGGGCCAGAGATGCCGAGATTTCCGAGATTAGACGGTACATAGGGGAGATAACTTCCAAGAGGGTGTGCATCTGCACTGAGGAGACCACAGAAGCGGATTTTGGACTTGAGACTGGGACCGCAGGAGCAGCACATGCGCCGCAGAAGCGGTCTATGCACCGCAGGTGCGAAAATGCTGGAGATAGTAAGGTTTCTTTAAAATGGGGGTTTAGCCCATTCTCTTCCATTTTACTCTTGTTTGGACGATTTTTGGAGAGCTTCAAGTGGGGTTTTCATCATCAACAACAAGGTAAGCTATCCCCACCTATCTTGAGTTAAATACATTGATTACGTATAGATTTTAGCATGAAAATTGGTAGAAATTTGGGAGTTTGAGGAAAACCTAGTAAATTGGTATTCTTGGATTTTGAGCACGATTTTGGACATGAAATTGGGAGTAAATTAGATATTTGAGTTCGTAAGGTTATGGGCAAACTTTATCTTCGAAAAATTTCAGAATCTGGGCACGTGTGCCCGAGGGCATTTTGTCAACTTTTCGATCGGGGTTAGAAATTGTTTTAAATTGGATTATCATGAGTAATTGAACATGTATTAATGGGTTTACATAATTATTGGCTAGTTTTGGAACGTTGTGCATCAACTTGAGTCTTCGGAAGGGTGTGGAATTGCCGGTTATGGAACATCGGAGCAAGGTGAGTCTCCTTTCTAACCTTGTAAGAGGGAACTGTCCCCATAGGTGAATTAATTGGATATGTGCTTCTATTTGTGGGGGGCTACGCACGCAAGAGGCGACGAGAGTCTGTGCGTAGCTACTATTATGCTTAAGTCCGGGTAGTCTAGGACCCAAAAACATGCTTTACTTGCAATATTTGAAATCCTGTTGTCAATTTAAAAATTCTTAAAATACATCGAATATGTAAATAAATTTCTAAAAGACTAGTCGTCGTTTCGTGATTTTTAAAAGAGAAATTTGCCTTTTTCTAGGTTAATTGCTCCTTGATGAATTCTTGATTTAACTGTTTGAATGTGTTTATCTATTGTGGAATGGGCCGAACGCCTCGGTAGATTAGATAGATGCATCTATGGTTCGCGCCATTCGACCCTCAGGCAGTGCACAGTTTAAATATTGTTGGATCGGGCCGTACGACCTCGTCATGATTTGCGCATGCTTGTATTGCTTGCCTTGAAATTCATTGATGTTGATATTTGTTTCTCCCTGGTCAGAGATAATGTATAAATGACTTAAAAGAAAGAATTGTTTACTTGCCTCATGCTATTGAGTTACAACCCTTTTTATGAAAATCCTCGATTTATTATATTATTGGTATATTATTATTGGACCACTAGTAAGTGTTGAAGTCGACCTCTCGTCTCTACTTCTTCGAGATTAGACGGGATACTTACTGAGTACATGTTGTTTTTGTACTCATGCTACACTTACTGTGCATTTTTGTTGCACAGGCACATGTATCTCTAGTGGCCTAGTGGGCGTAGCAGCATGGTTGATACGGATACTTAGGTGAGCTGCATTCCTCGAGGCGACCCGCAGTCAGCATAGTCTCTTTCAGTGTATTGTATTTACTTTCTATCCAAATATGTATTCCGGACAGTTATTGTACTTTATTTGATTTCCTAGTGATTGCTCATGCACTTGTGACACCGGGTTCTAGGATGATTATGGGATTATTTAATATTAAGTTTGTTAAAGGCATTAATATTTATTCAGTGAAATTCATTACTTATTGATTTATGTATAAAGAAAACGATTTCAAAAATATTAAAACAAGAAATTACTAGTTAATTCGTGTTGGTTTGCCTGACAATGGTGTCAGGCGCCATCACGACCATTAATGGATTTTGGATCGTGACAACATGGTATCAGAGCGCTAGGTTCCCTTAGGTCTCACGAGTCATGAGCAATTCTAGTAGAGTCTCGCGGATCGGTGTCGCACCTCCTTTTTTCTCGCGAAATCGGGTTTATGACATTTTGGTTGAGACAACTCGTTCCTTTTGGGAAAGGGGTTTGCATTTTGAAGAGTCGCCACCTAACAATTTAAGGTGTGTTAGGGCACCTATAGGGTTCATTTATAACTACGTTTGATAACCAGAGACAGGGTAAGGGCTTGAAATTATCCTAAGGGAAAGGTGTTAGGCACCCCTCAGGATCCACTAGTGTGGTTCCCGGCCAGACAGTTTTTGTGTGAATTTGTACAATTAGCAAATAAACAAGTATGGCTCAAATAGTAGGGGATTTAAGTTTAAATACACAGATGCTTCAAAAAAAAACAGTTAATGAAAAGAAGTACAATCTAAGCGTATTTGTGAATGTAAAGGAGTGTCCTAGGTTGGTTAGCCTATAGGATCACATCAGTACAATGCCCGGTAATCACTCCGTAAAAAGGGGCTACGCGTGGCATTAGCGCACCGGTCATCATATCCATATCTACCCTTTCCCGTCCCGTGAAGGTAATTAAAGCGAGGGTTGGTCTCGACACCTATTACATGTTACCCGTCCATTCCTATCCGTCCCGGAGGAATTTAGGACTCCTATCCTATAAAAAAGGGGGGGTTCTAGGTAGACCCTCAGGTTTAATGGGCAAAATACTAGGCGACAAATAAAAATACATAGGACTACATTTAGGGGGTAAAACACAGAAATCAGATAGAAGGCTCAGATATACCTCCACAAGTAATGCACATAGGCAGCACGACTCATACGCAATTAAGGTCTAAATTCAGATCCTAACAAGGTATTTAAGTGATAACAGTGGGACCAGATTTATTACATGACTCAGAAAAGAAGTCCGAATCAGGCTTGCCTACTGATTTTAACACGTTGACAGTTAAACACCAATCACAAAGTCGGTTCTGGTTTTATTTAAAGATGATTTCCTAAGGCTTGCCTAGGCGCGGAATACAGATGACTACATTTTATATAGTGAAACAAGGCGGGTTTTTTTAAAGCGGACTCTTGAATCCTTATAGGCATGATATCTAATGACAAATCAAGGCAGTTTTTGAAGAACTTGTTTTAGAGAAAATAAACCATTAATTAAACCAGTTTTCAAACGAACTAAAACGTGGACTGGGTTGATTTATTTAACTAAACTAGTTAAGATCTATAAGCAGAATTTCTAGAGTTATTCCCTATAGGCATGAAATCTAGTTGTTTAACACTGATTTCAAAAACTTTGCAGGCATGATGACCAATGAAAGAAAACATGTAACACTTGTTATAGCAGAAGCTGGGTTAAATTATATCCTATAGGTATGACATCTATTTGTGAAACTGATTTTGAGACCTATTAAATATGATTTCTAACACGGTAAGGCAAGTATAGTAAAATCTTACTAAACATGATTTCTAACGTGGTAAGGCCAAACATAGTGAAATGTAAAGTCCTATAGGCATGGTTTCTAACATGGTAAGGCCAAACATAGTGAAATGTAAAGTCCTATAGGCATGGTTTCTACCTGCCTTACCCCACAAACATGTAAATACTTTTCCTTTTCACTAGTTACCCTTCGTTTACAAATTATTACAGACCATGTGAATGAATTACATAAGAAATGTAAAAATTACACTATAGAGAGCCTGAAATAGGCCCAGACTTTCAGCACCTGATTAGGACTTCCTTCCTGAGTTATGTAATAAACCACCTCAAGTGCCAAGATTGTTCCATAGCCTTTCTCATATCTGGGTGTGTCAGAGTTCCCTAAGGACCTAAGGGATCCCGGGCAGTGCTCACACCCAGATTGCATAACCAAGACAGAGTAAGTGCAGTGTGGAAAGACCAGCTTTTATGTTTCCAAGTTCAGAGGGAACTCAAGGGCCCCAAGGCAAGGCTCACACAAAAGGGGCAGAACCTAGTGGTCTAAGAGTATATGTGAGAGTGCTTCACATAGATTTAAAAGAGTTGAGTTGGAAATAATTTTGACAATGATTAGTTTGAAATACGTTTTGAAAGGCAATAGAAGAGTTTGCCTTAGTGAAAACCAGCTTGAAGAAGAAAAGAAACAGGACAATCAGCAACTCAAGACCAAATCAACATACATAGTTCAAACACAAACAGGGAAAGGAGGAATTGGGGACAGGTAGTTCATATGCGAAAGCATATTTGCACACAGGTTAACACCAGAAAAGTACTACAGAACTTAAATAGTCCCAGCAATAGTCTATCACAAAGTGTTCATGCCATGAGCTTAACAGCATCATATTTAAGGGGTGCTAAACAGAGTTACATATTAGGTTTAGGGGAAAGGGTTCAGGATCACATAGTAACTAGGTGTCATGCTTATAATTGTGGGTTAGGGGGTAGGGCAGAATAGTAGTAGAAAATGTAAGAAAGCAGTAGACATGTTGAATTACAGGGTAATCATATGGCAAAATAGGCATGCTAATTGCAAGGGAGGCAGCAGAACCACAAGTAGAAGCATAAGAGAAACAAAAGGAAGTGCAATACAAATAGAGACATATTGTTTTGGAGGTTTTAAATTAAACTGAAAAAGTACCAGTAAAAAATGAGAGAATAGGTGCAAAGTGAGGAGTGAAGAGCAGTACAATGAAGGGAAGTAGAGCAGTAGTGTGTAAAGCAGTAGAGTAGTAGAACAATAGAGCAGCAGGGCAATGTAACCACTCAATTTTGGCTTGCAGCCAACTGAGTATCAAGTAAGAGAGTATGTATGTGTGTAAGAGAGAGTTCAGAACAGTGTAATTGTTCGTCTCTTATGCTAAAGAGAGGGTAGAGTATTTATAGTTTTAGAACAGGAAGGAAAATAAGGTAATAGGTACTGACTTAGCACAATTATAGAAATAATACAAATCAGAATCAATTAAAGACCTGGACTTCCTTCAATTAGGGAGTCATAGTTCAAACGGGTACAAGTTGTATCAAATAGGGAAAAGAATTACTTATAAGACTGATTTTACCACAGTAGGAGTAGTAAAAGCATGTGGCATGTAATAAGGACTAAGTACAGAATATTTTCAAGTAAGGAAAGTACACGTTAAATAACTAACAACATATTTGTGCACATAAATAAGGTCGAGTACAATTTTAATTCTGAAAGTTAGTTCAAAGAATCACGAATGAGATTGAAAATCGCAGGGAATCAGCACTAACTAAGGAAAGTATCACAAAAGTAAGGAAGCAATTCGAAAAATCAGTAAGGATGCAATTCGAAAAATTGCAAGGAAAATACACAAAATCACAGATTCGGGGAGATATCGCAGGTCTAAGGAGATTACACAAAAATCATTATAAATTATCATGTGAACAATCAATAAAACAAATAGTCGGACCTATTAAACGATAAATAACATGTTTGAACAAAAGCAGAGAAACCCTAAGAACGGATTAGAGCAGGAAGCGCAAGAGCATATAGAACATACATGAAACCTAGAATGTTCATAAGAGACATGCAAACACATCACAAACAAACTCAAACTTCAAATCGAGTCCAGAAGTATTAGGGTTTCTTAACGAAAATGAATCGAGCAAAAGGAAAGACTCAAGTGATGTTTAAACATGTTAAAAATCACAAAGTAATTGCTAAAAATCAGAAAGGAATCATTTTTTGCAAAAGGGTTTTGAAACCCTAATCTGGAAAATGAGGAAATCGTTTGAAATCAGAGAAATCTTTTGAGGAAAACAGGTGAGAACCTTTAAAGACACATAGATCCATCACAGATCTAAAAGGATCGGAGCATTTAAAGCTAGGGATTTCCAAAAAAGTAGTAGAGATGATAGAATAGGTCAAGAACCCATAGATCCGTAATAAAACAAGAAGAAGTTCTTACTCACAAACGGAAAATGTCCTGAGACAGGCTGATAAACAAAGTTCCAAACCGGAACCAGTTGGGGTTCCCTTGAGAAGATCTCAAGGATCCAAGAAATCGAAGAGCCATGGCATCTGGAAGACCAGGCCCTGTCGGAGAAGACGGAGAAACATCGTAGGAGGGGTTCACGCCAGTGACGACGACTAGGGTGTGGGTTAGGTATCAGAGAGAATTTGGACAGGAAGGGATTCAAGGGCGGTGCAAATGAGAGAATGGGGTAGGGTTTGGGGGGTCGTTGGATTAAAAAAGGAAAGAAATAACATGGACCGTTGGTCTGGGAGGTCAGTGATTGAGATTAAAAAGGGTAGGTTGGGTTCTGGGTTTGGGAATGGGTCAATAGGGTGTGGGTCGGATTTTAGTTATAAAATTGGGTTGGGAATTTGGGTCCTGATTCGGCTATAATTGAAAGCCAATTGGCTATAATTTAAATAGCAAGTTTTTCCCTATTTAATTTATAAAAAATAGTAGATAATTTCTCAAAAATAATTTAGAATGCTAAAATGATTTAGGATACATAATTAGCAATTTACATTACAAGATCCAACTTTTTGCATATAAAACATAATTATATCTTAAAAGGGCTAACATTGCAATTATGTGCAATTTAGCTTTAAAAATGCTAAATGTAATTGCAAAAAATATATAAAAATTTCCTTAGCCATATTTTGGCATAAATATAGAAATCCAATAGATGAATTGTCAAAATAATAATTTTGAAAATAATTATTGGGGATTTTATGGATAAAAAGGGAGAAAATAAATCAATTTAAACCTTTAAAATTATGGGAAAAATAATAAAAACCTCGGGCATGCTTATATATGCATATATATGCTATTTCAAAGGTGTTTTTGCATATTTAAAATATAGAGAAAAATTGGGTATCAACAGCTGCCCCTCTTTACCCGGGAAGGATGAAAGAATTTTCGGGTAAAGAAATGATGGCCAATTTTGACCGAGCGAAATGGTTTGAAGAGATTTAGGCCGCACCCTGGTTTCTGAGCTGCCTACATATCCCTGGTTTTACAGGAATCGGGCCATGTGTAGTTCTGGATTCATCGGCAAAGTTTACCGGTGAAGTCATCTCAAGAGCGGACGCAACATATAGGGCCGAGTGAGTGAACAGTTTACGGGAATGGAGAGGTTTGATATGGCTGGGAAAACTGGAGCGGGATCGCTCCTACTGGGATAGCCATTTCTCGCCGTCTTACCTGCAAATAGAAGCAATACAAGCGTATATTGCGTAATTTAAACATGATGCAAATTCCCGTTGGACCATGAATGTTGTCTTTGGACGGTTAGGAATGGCGTCCTCAGACCATGATGTCCTGGGCCATGGGTTGTTTGGTGCACGATTCGCAAGCCATGAAATGATGTTCTCGGGCTATGAGGATGGTGCCTCCGAACCATGACGCCTATGAATAATGATATGTAAAAGATTGATAGTGATCATTAGGCCATGACATGATGTTCTCGGGCCATGAAGATAGTGCCTCCGAACGATGATGCCTTTGGACGAGTTGGCGATATTTCAGCCCATGAAGGATGCAGTAGTATGATGCGGACAAGACAGAGCTTAGTCTTGTGAATTGAAGGGCATAGCTTATTCCGTAAGATAAGCGAGATAAATAGTGCTTGGGATAGCGCTTAGTTTTGAAGAAAAATTGGAGGCAGAACTTAGCCTCAAAAGGCGGGAGAGCAGCATTATGCAAAGATGTGAATGCAGATGGAGGTAGAGCTTAACCTCTGAAGGCAGAATGGTAGCCTTATGCAGACTGGAAGGCAGAATGGTAGCCTCATGCCGTGCGGATGCAGATGGAGATAGTGTTTAGTCTCAGAAGGCAGAATGGTAGCCTTATGCAAATTGGAGGGCAGAATGGTAGCCTTATGCAATGCAGATGCAGATGGAGACAACGTCTAGTCTCGGAAGGCAGAATGGTAGCCTTATGCAATGCAGATGCAGATGGAGACAGCGTTTAGTCTCGGAACGCAGAATGTTAGCCTTATGCAATGCTGATGCAGATGGAGACAACGTTTAGTCTCGGAAGGCAGAATAGTAGCCTTATGCAAATTGAAAGGCAGAATGGTAGCCTTATGCAATGCAGATGCAGATGGAGACAACGTTTAGTCTCGGAAGGCAGAATGGTAGCCTTATGCAACAAATGGCGCTAGAATTTTCTTAGCTGATAAAAGATTGCGGCGTCGTAGTACTGGGAGCATTGTGACATACGGAATATCACTGGTGTATGCTGATAGCAAATATTGGCAAGTGCAACGGTTCTGAGAATCGTATTTTGAACGATGTTTGTCCCATGGGCGTACAGTATGTTTAATGATTTCGCAATCCTAGTGCCTGCATCTAAAGAAGAATCGTGAGTCTTGTAAGGGGGAATGTTAGTTCGTATCCCCGCTGGCTTGCTTGACTTGTTCGGCTTTGATCTGGTGATACCGTCTGTATCATTGGGGTAGCGTTGCTAAACAAAGCAGTTTAAATAATAAACATGCATGATTTTTTAAAAGTATGACATAAATGTAGAATTAAAAATAGCTTTTAGATGAACCGACAACTGTGACGTAGTTCGGGACACTGCAACCTCTCCTGCTACGGAATTTTGAGGGTCGTCCTCAAAATTCTACCCCAGTTTGATGGGTTGACATTTCTGACTGTTGCTCGTCCGGCGATCGGCTGAAATCACTACGGAATTTTGAGGGTCCTCCTCAAAATTCTACCCCAGTTTCTAATCGCGGGGGGAAATGAAAATTTTATTGAATTGTGACCGAACCCATAGGGCTGCCAACGTATCCCCTCTTAAACGGGAGTCAGGTCAGGCGTAGTTCAATTTACATCATAAAAGAAAAGCATAAAGATTACACATAGTAACGCTTGACTGCATTTGAATTGATCGGCTTTGGCCAGACTTCTCTGTCCATTTCTGCAAGTATGAGGGCTCCTCCTGTCAAAGCCTAGTGAACCATGTATGGACCCTGCCAGTTGGCAGAGAACTTCCCTTTGGCTTAATCTTGATGCGGAAAAATTTTCTTCAACACCAGTTGCCTCGGTGTGAACTGTCTTGCCTTGACTCTTTTGTTGAAGGCTCTGGACATTCTCTTCTGATAGAGTTGACCATGGAAGATAGCATTCATTCTCTTTCCATCGATAAGGGCTAGTTGCTCATAACGACTTTTTACCCACTCTGCGTCGTCGAGCTCGGCTTCTTGTATGATCCTTAGGGAAAGAATTTCTACCTCAGCGGGAATGACTGCCTCTGTACCATAAACCAGCATATAGGGGGTTGCCCCGGTTGATGTGCGGATTGTGGTGCGATATCCTAGTAGAGCAAATGATAACTTCTCATGCTACTGTCTATGCTTCTCTATCATTTTCCTCAATATCATCTTGATATTCTTGTTGGCGGCTTCTACAGATCCGTTCATCTGAGGCCTGTAGGCTGTGTAATTCTTGTGTTTGACCAGGAAAGTTTCGCACATAGCTTTCATCAAGTCGCTGTTGAGGTTGGAGCCATTATCAGTAATGATTGACTTTTGAATTCTGAATCCACAAACAATGCGGTCGCGGACAAAATCTTCCATGACTTTCTTAGTCACTGCTTTGTAAGGTGCTGCTTCGACCCATATGGTGAAATAGTCGATGGCTACTAGGATGAACCTGTGTCCGTTGGAAGCAGCAGGCTCGATTGGTCCAATAACGTCCATTCCTAGGCGGCGAACGACCATGGTGAGCTTGTTGCATTAAGCTCGTTCGGAGGTACCTTTATCATGTCCGCATGTATCTGACAGCGGTGGCATTTCCGGACATACTGGATGCAGTCCGTTTCCATAGTCATCCAAAAGTAACCAGCTCGGAGTATCTTCTTTTCTAAGACAAAACCGTTCATACGTGGACCGCAGGTCCCAGAATGAATTTCCTCTAGTATCTTGGATGCTTCCTTTACGTCGACACATCTTAATAATCCTAAATCGGGAGTCCTCCTATACAGAATTCCTCCGCTATGAAAGAAGTTGTTGGACAATCTCCGTAGTGTGCGTTTCTGAGTAGGATTTGCAAGCTCTAGGTACTCTCCTTTTTCCAAATATTCCTTGATATCACGAAACCAAGGCTTTCCGTCTACTTCTTCTTCAACATGGGCACAGTAAGCTGGCTGATTATGGATTTTCACCGAAATGGGATCAATGGAATTCTTATCTAGATGCTGTATCATAGATGATAGGGTAGGCAATGCATCGACGAATTCATTCTGGATTCTGGGAACATGTTGGAATTCCGTCTTCGTGAACCTCATTCTCAATTCCTGCACGTGGTGCAGATACGGGAGTACCTTGGAGTTCTTGGTTGCCCATTCTCCTTGTACCTGATGTATAAGTAAGTCTGAAACTCCAATCACTAGCAGCTCTTGAACGTTCATGTCAATGGCCATTTTGAGTCCTAAGATGCAGGCTTCATACTCGGTCATATTGTTGGTGCAGGGGAACCTGAGTTTGGCAGACACCGGATAATGCTGACCAGTTTCTGATATTCGGACTGCTCCTATGCCAACTCCTTTGAAGTTTGCTACTCCATCGAAGAACATTCTCCAACCGTCATAGGATTCCGCAATGTCTTCTCCTATGAATGATACCTCTTCATCAGGAAAATACGGTTTTAGGGGTTCGTATTCTCCATCTACGGGGTTTTCAGCAAGGTGGTGTGCCAGTGCCTGTCCCTTGACCGCTTTCTGAGTTACATAAACAATGTCGAACTCACTCAACAGGATTTGCCATTTGGCTAGCTTGCCAGTGGGCATGGGCTTCTGAAAGATGTACTTCAAGGGATCCATTCTTGATATTAGATATGTAGTATAGGCACAGAAGTAATGTCTCAACTTCTGAGCTACCCAAGTCAAAGCACAACAGGTGCATTCCAATAGAGAATACCGGGCCACGTACGGGGTGAACTTCTTACTGAGATAATAAATGGCTTGCTCCTTCCTTCCTGTTTCATCGTGCTTCCCCAGAACGCAGCCGAAAGCTCCATCTAACACCGAAAGGTAGAGTAATAAGGGTCTACATGGCTCAGGCGGGACTAAGACTGGTGTTGTTGACAGGCAATCCTTGATTTTGTCGAAGGCCTTTTTGCAGTCATTGGTCCATTTGGTGGTGACGTCCTTCTTTAACCTCTTGAAGATCGGCTCATAGATAACTGTACACTGTGCTATGAATCGGCTGATGTAGTTAAGCCTTCCAAAGAAACTCATCACATCCTTCTTGTTCCTTGGCGGTGGTAGCTCTTGAATGGTTTTGACCTTCGATGGATCCAATTCTATTCCTCGGCGGCTCAGAATAAACCCAAGCAATTTCCCAGCAGGAACCCCAAATGCGCACTTTGCGGGGTTTAGTTTCAGGTTGTATCTCCGCAGTCTGTTGAAGAACTTCCCCAGATCTTCTATGTGGTCAGTGGCCTTCTTGGACTTGATAATAACATCATCCACATATACCTCTATCTCTTTGTGTATCATATCATGAAAGATGGTTGTCATGCCCCTCATGTAGGTAGCCCCTGCATTCTTTAGGCCGAATGGCATCATCTTGTAATAGTACACTCCCCATGGCGTAATAAAAGCCGTTTTCTCAGCATCTTCCTCATCCATCCAGATCTGATGATAACTAGCGAAGCAATCTACAAATGACTGTAGCTCATGCTTGGCGCAATTGTCAATCAGGATGTGTATATTTGGCAAAGGGAAGTCGTCTTTCAGACTGGCCTGGTTGAGATCCCGGTAGTCGACACAGACTCTGACCTTCCCATCCTTCTTCGGCACTGGCACATTGTTGGCTAACCATGTTGGGTACTCAACCACCCTAAGAACCTTGCCTTTGATGTGCTTGGTGACTTCTTCCTTGATTTTTAAACTCATATCAGGCTTGAGATTTCTGAGCTTTTGGTTTACCGGTGGACACATTGGATCGGTTGGCAGTTTGTGAGCCACAATAGACGTACTCAGACCAGTCATGTCATCATACGACCAGGCGAATATGTCCTCATACTCCTTTAGAAATTTTGTGTATTCTTTCTTCTTCGATGGCGATAGGTGAATGCTGATTCGCGTTTCCTTGACGTTTCCTGCATCTCCCAGGTTGACAATTTCGGTCTCGTCCAGGTTGGAGTTAGGTCTGTTCTCAAAGTTCTACACTTCTTTGACAATCTCGTCAGGTATGTCGTCTTCCTCTGAATCTATGTCCATTTGTTGCGTTGTCTCATTGCATGTCACAGTCATTGGTTCATCAAGACAAGTAATAATAACGCTGTATAGGTAAAGTAATGAGAGAAAACGATAGCAATGAATATTAATTCATAAGAAAAGTAAAAAATGCTTTTGATAATTGTCTTGAACATCGAAGATCTTATTGCGGGAATTGAAAAATGCGAAAAGAGAATCATTTAGTAAATAAAACAGTGAATAATGCTTATTTTAGCCTTGCTACCCCGAGGCTCGTCGGGCTGTGGTTGTCCTGATGGTCCAATTCTTGAGATGTGCCCCTCTGCTCACGACCTGTATTGAAGGGCCTTCCACCCCCTCCTCCTCGAGAATAACACAACAGTCTATATCACTGTCCTCTAGAAATAAGTTCTTCACTGTTGCAAGTGCTTCTTCTTCATCCAACCCATAAATAATGTCGGCCTGTTGGAAGGTCTGCTCTAGATGCGGTATTGGCTGCTCCAGTGGGTAGTAAGGACCGCGCCATGATGGCGACTAGCTATTGAATTCTTCCCATGTGTATTCATATCCCAAACCGAAGGTAGTGCCATGTTTCTTGAGTTTTATCGGTTTAGATTCCTTGGAGGTTCTTGTCGAGCCCTTTGCCAGGTTCGTACCCACTCCAACTCAGTATACTCTTGATTTTGCTATCCCACCATTTGTCTTTGTCGATAGCATTGACCCATTCAATGTGGTGGTAAGTTTCTCCACCCAGCTTCCTTCTTCCCTCGATCGCCGAAATAGTCTGGCGACTGTATATAGGGTTGCTACCATCGCCGTGAATGATCACTTCCCGGCGATTCCATTCGAACTTTACTGCCTGATGCAGCATTGATGCTACGGCCCCAGCAGCATGAATCCATGGCCATCCCAGCAGCAAGTTGTAAGACGCTGGTACATCTATTACCTGGAAATCGACCTCGAACCAGGTTGGTCCCATCTGCAGGCGTAGACTAATCTCACCAATGGTGGATCTCTGAGAACCATTGAAGGCTTTCACATTGATTGCTCCATCCTTTATCTCATGCAGCCCTTTGACCAACTTCTTGAGTTTTACCAACGGACAAATGTTAAGACTAGAACCTCCATCGATCAGGATCCTGGTGATGAAATAATCTTCGCATTGCACGGTGATGTGCAGTGCTTTGTTGTGCCCCAGCCCTTCAAGTGGCAGCTCGTCCTCATAAAAGGTGATCTTATGGCTTTCCAGAACTTGTCCTACCATATTAGCCATTTCCCCACTAGTGATGTTATTTGGTACATACTCTTCATTCAGCACCTTCAACAGAGCATTCTTGTGCGTCTCAGAATTTTGCAGCAAAGAGAGAATGGATATTTGTGCTGGCATCTTGTTTAACTGGTCGATGACCGAATATTCCTTGGCTTGTATTTTCCTCCAAAGGTCGTCAGGACCTGTCTCAATGAGGGGTGGCCGGTTGGAGGCCTGCTTGCTTGATTCAGCCAGATGTTCAGGGGTATAGACTCTACCAGTTCTTGTCATACCCTGTGCTGCCACAGTTTCTTCAATCCTGACCTTGCCCTTCCTTCTCGCCTCGGCTGTATAGTCCTAGGGTATAGCATTTATATAGAAGGGTGGCCTGGTTTACATTGCCACTTCAAATGGAACATGCACTTTGGGTGGCAAGACTGCAATCTCAAATGGTGCGGGTGCATTTGCCGGAGACACGAATTCAACCTCAATTGGTACCGGTGTTTTTATGGGTGGCGCTGCTTCAAACTCAAGAGGTATAGACATATTCACCTCAGCGTCTTCAGACGGTTGGATCTGGAATATGATTGGTTTGAGAGTAATTGCCGGTTTCTTTGGGTCATCACCATCTGCGATTAACCCGATTGATTCCTCGGGATCCCAGTCATCTTCTACTTCAATCATGTGGATACCTCCACCCTTATGGTATGGCAGAGGATTGTTGCGGACGTTTGGAGCGGGTTCCTTTGACACAATGATCTTGTTATCAATCAGAGACTGTATTTTGTCTTTCAAAGAGCAGCGTTCATCGATGGTGTGCCCTTTCATGCCGGAGTGGTATGCACATGACTTGTTTGGGTTAACACCTTGAGAAGGATTCTCAAGGGTTGCAGTAGGGATGGGGGTGACATGACCAGCAGCTTTGATCCTCTTATACAGCTGGTCGATGGGTTCGGCGATGGCGATATATTGTTTTGGAGGTCTGCGATCAAAATTAGGTCAAGGTCTAGGGATGTTTTGGCGTGTAGGGTGTGATTGATAATGGGATTGTTGAGAATTATAAGTGTGGTAGACATGAGCGAGTTAGGAGTGTCTGGGTGAAGTAGGTTGATATGGTGGAGGTGGAGATGATTGATAAGTTGGTGGTGGAGCTTGGTACGAGGGTAAGGGTGCTTGGTAATTTGGGGTTGGCTGGTATGTGAGTGGAGGTGTCGGGTATGTTTGATATTTGAGGGAAGACTTGGTCCTTTGTGCAATCATCACGGCCCCCACGTCCCTTTTCTTGGACACACCACCGGACTGTAAAGCCTTATTTGTAGCTTGCAAGGCTTCGAAATTTGTAACCATACCACTTTTAATACCCTCTTCAATTCTTTCACCTAATTTGATAATGTCGAAGAACTTGTGGTTCTCAATCATCATCAGCCGTTCATAGTACTGCGGTTCTAAGCCCGGACAAAAAACTTATTCATTTGCTCTTCTTCTAAGGCGGGTCTGACCTTAGCAGCTTCGGACCTCCAGCGAGTAGCATACTCACGAAATGTCTTCGTGGGCTTATTCCTCAAATTCTGGATATAGAACACGTCTGGTGCGTTCTCTGTATTAAATCTGAATCTGTCCATAATGTCAGATGTCATGCCCACCCAGCTTGACCACTTCTTGGGATCTTGGCTGATGTACCAAGATAGTGCATCTCCTTTCAAACTCCTCATGAACAGCTTCATGCGGATCCTTTCATCCTTTCCAACTCTAACCAGTTTGTCAAAATATGTCCTCAGATGGACCCTTAGATCACCCGTACTATCAAACATTTTGAACTTAGGAGGTTTGTACCCCCCAGGCAGTTCGACATCAGGCTGTATGCAAAGGTCCTCATAGTTCAGCCCCTCGATTCCTTTGTTTCCCTCGACGCCCTGAATCCGGCTGGTCAGTTTCTTAAGTTCCTCGGCCAAGTTTCTGATAAGCAGATCCTTTTCATCAGACTCAGGTGTGTATGAGATAGGTCGGGTGGAGTGTGGCATGGCCTCCACGTAGATAGTATTGTTATGGTGGCCTGGTGTATGGGTGTGGAAATGGTCGTTTGTGGAGTTCTGAGGTTCTGGGATGAGTAATGGAGCATTGTTTGGGGTATGACAGGTATTACATTGGTTCTTTGGTGGAGCAGCGTGATGGTGAGGTGTGGGATGATTCTGCTATTTTGGGATATTTTGAGCAGGTGTAGGGTTTTGAGCGTTGGGGAAGTTGATATCTGGGGTGTTGAGGGAAAATGACAGGCTTGCCAGATTTCAAATATGATCGAGCTCTTCCTGGAACAGTTTCTGTTCAAGCTATGACACATTCTCATTAGGAACCCGAATACCCTGGCCATCAATGGCCTCTACCCGTTCTGCTGTGTTCTCCTTCCTGATATTGTTTAAATCTTCCATTTTATTCTTGCCTTTGTTCTTGCCTTTAGAGGGGCTAAGAGGAGGAGTGGGTGGAGGGCCCCTGGATCTTGTAAAATAAGATGATGATGTCAGAGTGCACGAACTAACCTTTGGGGAGGGGAATAAAAAGAAAAAAAATAAAAATAAAAACAAAAGGTAATCGAGTCAGCGAGGATTATAAAAAAGTATTGCAATATTTAAATGTTACACCCCGCAATATTACGTCCCGCAATAATACATTACGGTGATGTTACGCTTTGCAGTAATAAGTTACGACGATGTTGCACCCTACAGTAATGTACGTTGATGTTGTCGTAAGGTAATTGACATCAGTCCAAGGAAAAGATTATTTGGGGATTATAAGGATTATAAGTGATGACTAAATTTGTGAAAGTAAGAGGGTAAGAAATATCGAAGAAAAATAAATTTTGTCAAAGTTTGGCATGTTGGGGTAAAATACGGTCTGAGCAAAAAAAAATAATCGGTATTTATGGACTAGTGTCATACAAGGTACTACATGGCCATAATAGTACGGTGTATAAGGTATGTGGAAAGTGAGTAATATTTTAAGTAATTCGGGGCAATTTTTAAATTATGCGGGTAATTGGTTAATTACCGGATAACAAAACATTACCCAGTTAAGTAATAAACGGACAAAAATTTAATCAAGTATCCCAAGGGGGAACGTGGAAGCCCCTCCTTTTGTATAAAGTGAGTCATTAATTCATGCTTACATGTGTCAAAGAGTTAAGTATTAAAGTCATTCAAAGACTTTATGGCAAGCCTTATCAAATCAAAGGAAATAAGGATCTCATTGCAAAGGCAAAAGCAAAACTTGTTACATTCTGTTGAAATGAAAGGCAGAAGCTTTTCAACGTCCAAAACCACACTCTTCAATTCATTAATTTGGCATCAAAAATCAGAAACGTTTTCTTCATTATATTTCAAACCAAGAAACATTGGAGCAAGTTTTATATTTAAATCCATTCATCAGTTAAAAAACGTGAAGATGCAGAATTATTTCAAAGTAAGGTTTCGTTCAAATTCAGAAGTTGAAGCTTCATCCTCTCGTTCTAACGTGTTTCACGGAAGCAGAAGCTTCACTTCGATCAAATAATTCAAGGAACAGGTTTGTTAAGGCACTTCTTTCTTTCTTTTGGCATGATCTAAAGTGAAATGAATACGCTATTTCATAACGGATCTACTCCTAGCAACTAAGGTTGCCCATGTTGTTCTTTCCTTATAAAGTTGTTCTAAGCAAGTGTGTATGATCCTTGAATCCTACTGAGGTTCATATTGAGGGTATGGATGTCCATAATGTTCTTAAGTCACTCCAAAAGGTTTAGAACGTGATTCCATGAGTCTAGCATGCATTATATATAGTATCTATTTTACTCTACCGAGCCGCACTATAGTCGGACGGGTACGGCACCTATTGTGCATCCACTGATCAGTTGGTTTTACCGAGCTCCACGTGGCCGGGTACGATTCTACCGAGCCTTATGATGGCCGGGTACGTTTTTACTGAGTCCTCTTTGACATCGCGTACGATATGATGATGATGATTTTGCCCACAGAAGCGTATGTTTTTAGAAGTTTATGTATATATATGTATTATGCATTTCATGTCAGTAGCCCCCAGAGGCACTCAGATGTTACAGGTTGTATCTCTTCTATCTCTCTTTACATTACTGTTCTTGTTTATGTTTTCCTGCCTTACATACTCGGTAATTTATTTGTACCGACGTCCATTTTGCCTGGGGATGCTGCGTTTCATGCCCGCAGGTCCCGATTGATAGGTTGACAGTTTTCCTAGTAGGCTATCAGCTCAGCGGAGGTGTTGGTGCACTCCACTTGCTCCGGAGTTGCCTATTTGGTCAGTATGCTTTTGGATATGTATTGATTGGTATGGCGGGGACCTGTCCCAACCTTTATGATTTTATGTACTCTTAGAGGCTTGTAGACAAATCTCAGGTGAATGGATACTTGTTTGGCCTTGTCGGCCTATGTTTTTAGTTTACAAATGGTCACGTCGGCCTTATAGACCCGTATGTCACATGTATAAGTTTGTATATCATGTTGGGTCGTCATATGTTGAGTATTCCCTTATGTTTTATTCTTGTTATCTCATGACGGGTTTTCTGGCTCATTTACTCATGATAGTATGATAAGAAAGATATGTTATGTCGGTGCTCGGTTGAGTAAGGCACTGGGTGCCCGTTGCGGCCCTTCGATTTGGGTCGTGACAAAAGTGGTATCAGAGCAGTTTTGTCCTTGGGAGTCTACAAGCCGTGTCTAGTAGAGTCTTGTTTATGGGTGTGTAGTGCTCCACACTTATAAGCAAGAGGCTGCAGGACATTTAGGACTGTCACTCTTTCTACTTACTCTAGATCGTGTGGTAGAGCTCAATTGTAAGAATTCAAACTTCTAAATTCTATTTTATTCGTAACACAATGATACCTCATCCAAACAGATAGTTGGTAAGAGATTAAATGTTGTTGTGGAAGAGTTGAGTCAATGGAACTCGATTTTGCATCATGCTTATGATGAGTAAATGTAAGGTCTTCAGTAGATTATGTGTGTACTAAGACACGTAAGTTTCTTGATAAGGAGGCCTAAGGCATGAATATCTATCGACCCATATGGTTTAAAAATCAACGAGAATCATAAGTTCGATACAAGTTTCAACAAGTAAAAGGAGCAAGGTGGCGAAGGTTACGAGGTACCAGTTAGTGAAGGTTTTGAGTTTTTACAATTTAGGCAGAGAAATATATGTATTATGAGTTACCTTCAATAGTAACAGAGGTATGTACCATTGGCCACGTCCATCTCAGTATGTCCTATGGGAGTTGACAGATATAGTTTACGAGAAGAAGGGGATTGCAAGATCCAATTGGGGCTAGAGTAACCCAAAATGATAGATGGATTATTATCATAAGCTAACATCTCCGAAGGATAAATATGTATTTCAAAGGTGGTAATTGTTCTCCTTATGAGACACCCCCATGGTGCGATATAGAATATTACATTCAGATATAAATACAAGAATGTCTGGAAAAATTTAGAAGAATGGCACTGGAATCCTAGAAGGGATAAATATTTACCTTTGTATGGCTCCCGTTCCTAGTAAAGAGAGAATGCTATGTTACCTAAAGAGCCAGTGAGATAAAGAAAGGGGAGCTAAAAGTGAAAGAATGTATTGTTGAAGTTATTAGAATAAAGTGATAGACAGAAATATTAGACAGGGAATAAGAAGAGAATAATTGAAGCATTATGAGTAAGATGTGATAAATGGATGATAACGGTAAATCAAAATATGACATAATGATAGAGTCTATAGTCAAGTGAAGGAAAAGACAAGAGGTGACAGGCCTTGAGACAATAATAGAGTATAGGCCAAAGGTCATATCCTCATTTCGAGAAATGAGTTGGTGAGTCCAACGCGATTACCAAAAGGATAAGTTAGACCCCCTACAGTAACAGAAATTAGTATGGTCTAGTAAACAAGATAAAACCGAACATGAATTAGGGACCGGAGGATTTGATAATGGTCGACATCGTGAGAATTTTAGAGATCGTGCTCCAACAATAATATAATAGACAACAGATGAATAACCTTTAAAGGTCATTTAGGAAGTCACTTACCTAAAGCAAGCACTCTGAGCATAGTTAATCTTAAGGGACTAAGTGTGCCGGTTACACTAGGTGTCACCTTCGTGCATAAGAAATTTAGTTATCGCTGGTACAGAAGGTTACCTTAAACCGATTAAGGTTCATTGATAATGTAAAAAGGCGCCAAAGATGAAGAGGTGAAACATCTATAGGTAGATTGTCGTAGTACTAAATCTTAGTACACCCCTAAAGGGGGAAATATGGAATGATGTGGCATTAAGTCAGATTTAAGTGGTTCTAGTAACTATGGAATGGTAAAGGAAGAATGTGTTAAATGAAAGAGGAATGAGACGACACTTATCGAAATCTTACAGATACGCTACGATTCAAGAACATTGTGTAAGCACGACGTCAAGGAGAGGAAGTAAAGGTTCCTGCTCGAGCTGTTATTAATAAATAAGGAGCCAGTGCGAGATGTAAGTTAAGACAAAGGAAATAACCCAAGACATATTACTTGGAATATTGATATGAGAATGGGCCAACGAGTAGTTAGTAATTGGTCAGGAAGATCTCAGTTATGGCTAAACAGGAGGTTACAGACGAGTCATCAGATCGTGTGAGATAAACATAGTAGAACCCAACATAGAGAGTTCAGCCTCGAAGAATATCATTGTAATACTTGAGATATATTCAAACAAGAGTCGGGGTAGCTAAAGATACCGTATGAGTGTTACGAGGATAAAAGAAAGTGCCACTAGGAAGGCAGTCAAAATATCAGTTCAGAAGCAACCATACAAGCATAAGGGATGGAGGTAAGCAACTACGGATGATTATAGCCAAGTAAGGACATCAAAAAGGTCCGTAATAAGCTCACAGCTTTACAAGAGTCAAGGGTTCTCCCTATGTACTACAACGAAAGACTAGTTGATGAGATAAGAAAGAAGGCTTCAATCTAAGCACAATGACCTAAAGAGGAAATGGTCGTGTAACAACAATATCGCAACAATATTGTAAGCATTCCAAAGGAAAGTGGCACCTACCGTGGCTAATGAACGGGAAGTAAAATTAGAAATGATATTCAAGATCATATGAGTTGTATGGAATTCCAAAATGCATGGGCACCAAGATAAGCTAAGTATGCACGTAAAAAAAAGACCAGGAAAAGTAATTCCTTAAGTTTTAAGAAAACTGATATGGAACAAAAAGAATTATTCGATTTATGATCCATAGTTAGTTACGTTATGACCGCACTTAAGAGTTTGATGTTTTATACATGCAACATATACAGCCGTGTATAAGTTAAAAGAAAGAATTGGGCCCAGGTCATAGACGAAAGATTGAATTATTAAAAAGATTGTATCATGGGTATTCCTCAGCGCCCGTGAAAGGCTAAATATAATAACTAATACCATGAACCGCAGATCGGGAGGTAGCTTAAGCCTACATAAAGACTGATCAGAAGAAGGAAGAAACTAAAGAGTTACATTAACGAAGTAAATCAGGAGTCTGATTATTGAACCTAGAAAAATTATAGAAGTTGTGCTTGAGAACATGACAGAATCACTCTAAATATCAGATGTTCAAGAGAAATAACACAACAACCATAATCTATAATGGCTCGACAAGGAAACCAGTTAGAAGAAGTACCAGCCTCATAAGAAGTCAGTATGAAGCTCCCACCGGATTGTGTATGTACCAGAGGTACGAGTATTATAATAGAGCTTCAAGTTATGGACGTGAATTACACCTAGGTGGAAGGGAGGTTATGAAAGAGATAGAAGATATGATACGAGATTTTAAGTAAGTAAGATAAAAGTGAGCAACGTAC
Organism: Nicotiana attenuata; assembly: GCF_001879085.1. Taxonomy (NCBI): domain Eukaryota; kingdom Viridiplantae; phylum Streptophyta; class Magnoliopsida; order Solanales; family Solanaceae; genus Nicotiana; species Nicotiana attenuata. The sequence goes on from NC_031990.1 coordinate 23,451,753, forward strand.
GAGGTACTAAAATGCAAAAAAGTTGTGAATAATCCATACTTCGGATAGAAGGTTATAAGCATGGGGATTCAATATCCAGGAATGATAGCGGCATCATTAGTGGCATATCTTCCAGCCTATGATTTCTACGTATCGAGAGGTGTAGTTAAAAGAGTATAGAGGAGATAGAGACGATGTGTCGTCTCGCTTGATATTCCCGAATAACATAAGGAAATCTATGGTGCAAGTAAGTTGAAGAAAGGTTGGAAGTTGTATAAATGGATATGTGTAGGTTGCAAACTAAAGTATGGTAGAGCGACAAGGTTTTTGGAAGACAGGAGTAAGGATAAGAAAAGGCGAGTGAGAAGGTAATGAGAATGGATAAGTCCTCGGGATTAAGCCCATGAAAACAAGAAGAGCTAATGGTTTATCTAAAGTTATAGAAAGATCAGTATAGCCTGAATGAACTCAAAGGAGTCTAAGACTAGTAGCATTTAGAAAAGATGGAATGCTGCCCTGATAATACAATAAGGGTGTATCTGTGATGGATAAAGGATGACGTTTAGGTCTTCGAGTGAGTAATGATTTGAAGAGGATTTCATAGATTGTACGAGATGAAAATACCCACATAAGTGAATCACATTGGGATGCTATAAAATACGGTCAATGAAGTACAGTATCACCCTTAAGTGGCTCAACAAAATCACTTCAAATATTCCTCGATGGAACGTAAGCCTTAGTGGCAAGATGTGATGTAAGAAGTTTCAAATTATCAGTGGTATATTGTAGATTAATATTGAGGTGAATCAACAATGGATGGAAAAAAGTCACAAAGTATGAGATGAGATTAGGTCGCCATTCTTAAGACGGACGGTAATGAAGGAGCATTGAAGGACTGAGATTTATACCTAAAGGATAGGCCACAAAAGTAATTGGGAGCTTGGTAAGCATACCTCAGTAAAGGTAGATTGAAGGAAAAATTATGGTATAGTATAACCCATGTAAATGCAGTAAAGTCATATGAATGGGTAACCAGATCTATGAAATAAGGTATGGCCATATTCGGAACTTCTACAAAGTATCGAGCAAAGGACTTCAGTACACCTATAGAAGCCCAGAGAAGCATCCTATTAAGCCTTGAATATACAAAGTAAGGCCTACAGATTGACTAAAAGATAAAAGGAAAAAGGAAAGATGAATCGCATAAGTGCACCTACAAAGCCAGGGTCATACAGGCTGCATGACAGGAGGTAACAGAAGTTGCAAGATTAGGAAGATTTCGACCACAGGTCATGATATGAGCAAAAAGACTAAAGGGGGAATACCCTAGACTTTTGATTTATTCACAGAGCAACTGCTTAAATGGCAAGAAGAGTATTAAGGTATTCACAAAAGCTATAAGTTACAAAAATGATAAGAGCATCAGTCAACATTCGACGACGAATGTTCCAAAGGGGGGAATGATGTTACACCCCGCAATATTACGTCCTGCAGTAATACATTACGGTGATGTTACGCTTTGCAGTAATAAGTTACGACGATGTTGCACCCTATAGTAATGTACGTTGAATTTGTCGTAAGGTAATTGACATTAGTCCAAGGAAAATATTATTTGGGAATTATAAGGATTATAAGTGATGAGTAAATTCGTGAAAGTAAGAGGGTAAGTAATATAGAAGAAAAATAAATTTTGTCAAAGCTTGGCATGTTGGGGTAAAATACGGTCCGAGCAAAAAAAATACCCGATATTTATGGACTAGTGTCATACAAGGTACTACATGGCCATGATAGTATGGTGTATAAGGTATGTGGAAAGTGAGTAATATTTTAAGTAATTCGGGGCAATTTTTAAATTATGCGGGTAATTGGTTAATTACCGGATAACAAAACATTACCCAGTTAAGTAATAACGGAAAAAAATTTAATCGTTATCCCAAGAGGGAATGTGGCAGCCCCTCCTTTTGTATAAAGTGAGTCATTAATTCATGCTTACATGTGTCAAAGAGTTAAGTATTAAAGTCTTTCCAAGACTTTATGGCAAGCCTTATCAAATCAAAGGAAATAAGGATCTCATTGCGAAGGCAAAAGCAAAACTTGTTACATTCTGTTGAAATGAAAGGCAGAAGCTTTTCAACGTCCAAAATCACACTCTTCAATTCATTAATTTGGCATCAAAAATTAGAAACATTTTCTTCTTTATATTTCAAACCAAAAACGTTGGAGCAAGTTTTATATTTAAATCCATTCATCAGCTCAAAAACGTGAAGATACAGAATTATTTCAAAGCAAGGTTTCGTTGAAATTCAGAAGCTGAAGCTTCATCCTCTCTTTCTAACTTGTTTCACGGAAGCAGAAGCTTCACTTCGATCAAATAATTCAAGGAACAGGTATGTTAAGGCATGATCTAAAGTGAAATGAATACGCTATTTCATAACGGGTCTACTCCTAGCAACTAAGGTTGCCCATATTGTTCTTTCCTTATAAAGTTATTCTAAGCAAGTGTGTATGATCCTTGAATCCTACTGAGGTTCATATTGAGGGTATGGATGTCCATAATGTTCTTAAGTCACTCCAAAAGGTTCAGAACGTGATTCCATGAGTATAGCATGCATTAAATGTAGTATTTATTTTACTCTACCGAGCCGCGCTATAGTCGGCCGGGTACGGCACCTATTGTGCAACCACTGATCAATTGGGTTTATCGAGCTCCACGTGGCCGGGTACGATTCTACCGAGCCATATGATGGCCGAGTACGTTTTTACCGAGTCCTCTTTGAGGCCGGGTATGATATGATGATGATGATGATGCCCATAGAGGCGTATGTTTTTTAAAAGTTTATGCATATATATGTATTATGCATTTCATGTCAGTAGCCCCCAGAGGCACTCAGATGTTACAGGTTGTATCTCCTCTATCTTTCTTTACATTACTGTTCTTGTTTATACTTTCCTGCCTTACATACTCGGTACTTTATTTGTACTGACGTCCCTTTTTCCTAGGGACGCTGCATTTCATGCCCGCAGGTCCCGATTGATAGGTTGACAGTGTTCCTAGTAGGCTATCAGCTCAGCGGATGTGCTGGTGCACTCCACTTGCTCCGGAGTTGCCTATTTGGTCAGTATGCTTTTGGATATGTATTGATTGGTATGGCGGGGCCCTGTCCCAACCTTTATGATTTTATGTACTCTTAGAGGCTTGTAGACAGATGTCAGGTGTATGGATACTTGTTTGGCCTTGTCGGCCTACGTTTTGAGTTTACAAATGGTCACGTCGGCCTTATAGACCCGTATGTCACATGTATAAGTTTGTATATCATTTTGGGTCGTCATATGTTGAGTATTCCCTTATATTTTATTCTTCTTATCTCATGATGGGTTTTCTGGCTCATTTACTCATGATAGTATGATAAGAAAGATATTTTATGTCGGTGCTCGGTTGAGTAAGTCAGTGGGTGCCCGTTGCGGCCCTTCGGTTTGGGTCGCAACATTAAACACATAGTGCGGGGAATGTAAAGCGTGTCCTAATTGGGAACCTCTTTGTGCCCGAGGTAGGCCTAGCGACAAATAAACTTGGAGAACTTTTAATGCTAAATTCCTCATTTCATAATGTAAGAACAGACGAATCCCAAAACGATACTGAAATAGTGATAAAAAATGAGTTACTATTGGCATTTGGCCTTATTACATTTTATGAAAAAGCAAGAATAAATCTAGCCTATTTGGTCCCAGAAGGACCTTCCTCAGGTTGAATGTTCTCGTTGATCAAATCCTCCAGCTCGCGTAGGCTCATTAGTGAGAACGCCTTCGCCAGATGTCCTTCTTCGTTTCTTTCAGCGCTCTGGCAGTCGTTGACTCTTTTCCTCACTTTACTTTCCAATTCTAACAGGTTGTATTCCAGATAATCTAGCTTTTCGCTAGCCTTGACGGCCCTTTCTTTCCATTCATTGATCTGATCATCCGATGGAAGATTCTTCCACCAGTCTAGCAAGAGTGGGGGTATGTTAACCATTCAGAAGCTGGGGACCTCGTGCCTCATTTTCTGCAAGACAAAAGGGTTAGACCTCACCCCCACTAGACTCGACTATTTATACATTTATGATCCGCATATCGACATTTAGTTCTCCAACTAAGTTTGACCATGATGCATATGTGGACAACATAACTGACCCAGCTAAGTTTGACCATGATGCATGCAACAACAATAAGAGAGTAAGGTTTCTATGGGGTTTTAGACTAGTACCCTTAAGCGGACAACTCGAGGGGGAAGGTACGGAACCGTCAACTGCACCGCTGATCGACTAGTTTTACCGCAAATAAGCCTTTCCGAATTTAGGGGGTAATGATATAGGAAGGGCGCAACCACTCATCAAGCGTTGCTATAGTATTTTGTTTGGCACGAGTGGAGTATGATGTTGAGCATGATTATGCAATGACTAAAAGCATGTTGTCATGTATTTGCACGTTAAGAAAGCGATAAATACAATAGTTTTATAATTTAAAGCAGCAGTAAAGGAAGGAAACAAGAAAGATATGTCAGTTGCTCTTGAAGAAGAAATTAAACGCTTAAAGGAATTAAACAAACAATTGCACAAATTCACAAAAATTGTCTGAAATGGTAAAAGCCTAAAAATCCCCAGCAGAGTCGCCATGCTGTCGCGCCCCCTTCTTCAATAAAACACCCCAACCCCTCATTTTAACACATTTTTTGAACAAAACTAGACAGAGGGAAGAGAGAGTTCTTGAGAGAGAAAGTCCTACCTTCATCAATTTGATTCTTCAAAGTCGCCCGGGCCGGAAAATTTCAAGCAATTGTCTTCATCTCCATTCTTGCAGGTAAATGACCCAGCCCTTTTTCATTGGTTTTCAGATTTAAACAAAAAGGGGATTCTCATGCATCGATTCTTGAAAATAAAAGTTGAAAACATACATGGCATGTTCTTTAATACCTAAAATCTAGTAAAAAGAATAGGGTAGGAGTATAGATTTGCAAAAGGAGCGGTTGATAACCTAAATAAGTTCGGGTAGTAATTGTGAACTTCAATTCTAAGATATATGTGTTAACTTGTGAACTAGATTGTCGGTACTAGGCTATTGGTGAGCCGAAGCAGATGTAAAAAGGGTAATTCGATTCCAGGTATGTATGACTAACTTTGACCTTTGTAAAGTCAGCTTGTTTGGTGTACGAGTATTTGGTATGTGATACCTATGTGGACTATTTGTGAATTCTTGTGATTGATATGCCTTGAACGTTGTTGGTTAACTCTCCCGATATAATGGTGTAAGTAAATGGAAACAAACCAAGTGTGTGTGTGTGTGAATGTGTTTATGTGGTAAAAGCTGTGTAACAAATGTTGAAAGGGGAAAAGGAGAGATTGTGAAACTTGTTTGGCTTTGGTTGTTCCTTTCATGTGCATTTGATTGTTGATTCTATTAAAGTGATCGAAATCACTATTGAAATGAACATATGTGAAAGTTGTAAAATCATTGATGTGATGAAATAATGTTGAAAGGGGAAAAGGAGAGATTGTGAAACTTGTTTTGCTTTGGTTGTTCCTTTCATGTGCATTTGATTGTTGATTCTATTAAAGTGATCGAAATCACTATTGAAATGAACATATGTGAAAGTTGTGAAATCATTGATGTGATGAAAAAATGTTGAAAGGGGAAAAGGAGAGATTGTGAAACTTGTTTGGCTTTGGTTGTTCCTTTCATGTGCATTTGATCATTGATTCTACTACTGTTCGTTACTTGTGTATTGTTTGATTTTACTTGGGGTAAAGTTTGTTCATACATACCAGTACAATTCAAATGTACTGACGTCCCTTTTGCCGGGGGCGGTACATTCGTGTTATGATTGTAGGTGGATCTATAGCAGGTACTCCAGTCCACCGACAGTAGCACTCCTTCACTTCACGTCAGCTGAATTGGTGAGCCCCTTTCCTCTCGGGGCCCTGCGTGGCTCATGCTGCTTTTCTTCCCGGAGTCTTATTTTTGGTATTTGTGTAAGGTATAACCGGAGCCTCGTTACCGACAAGTATTATAAAACTCTTTTGTATCCTTAGAGGCTCCGTAGACAGGAAACGTGGGTTATTTACTTATGTATCTTGTATTTGGGCAGTGTAACTTGTAAACCACGCTATGTAACCATGTACATTACGTGTAATTCGTAAAAAGGTGTTTTAATTATAAATGGCTATTCCCTTTGATCAACGAGTAATGAAAACTCGGGGTAGCACGTGGGATAGGGAAGGCACCCAGGTCCGCTTGACATGAGGACCAGTGGATCTCTCCGGTCTACGAGGTCTCCTCACCTCCCTGTACTCTCTCTCCTGACATCATCTGTCCTCTCTCTCCTGGACCCACATGTCCTCTACTCGGCGAGCGATCCTTACCACCTGCTGAAATGGGACCATAGGCTGTGTCGCCATAACACCTGAAACCTGACAAATGTGAACTCGTTGCTCTGGAGTGGGGGCGGCGGGAGTCTGGGTCCCTCCCCCGATCTGTGAAGTAGTTGGTACAACCTGAATCAACCCCGCATGAACCAATGTACCAAACATGCTTAGGAAATGTGCTAAGGTCTCCTGAAGTGCTGGACTAGTAGTAGTAGTCGTATCGGGTGCCTGGGCTCCGGCTGGAGCTGCTGGAGGCAGCTCACGCGGGTGCTCTGGCTGCACCACATGTGCGTCCTCGGCCTCTACCCCGTCCCCGACCTCTGACGGCTCTAGCAGGGGGGCGCGGGTGCCTGGTTATCTTCGGTAGCACGTGTCCTCACCATCTTGAGAGAATAGAAGACAAAAGTTTAGAATTTTTAATATCAAATCTCGTACGACAAGGAAATCAAATGAAGTGGAATTTTTCCTAATAGTTACATAGCCTCTCGTAGATAAGTACAGACGTCTCCGTACCGATCCGCAAGACTCTAATAAACCGGCTTGTGATTCATGACTCCTATGAACCTAGAGCTCTGATAACAACTTGTCACAACCCAAGTTCTCCCTCCATGAACTGTCTTGACGGCACCTAGTCCCTACGACTAGGTAAGCCTAACAATTTGCGAAAAAAGGAAAACAAAATACGAAACTAACAAAAATACGAGTAATATGATAGAGAAGTTTAAAAATGCCGCTTGGCATATATAATTTCACTCTCACATATTGACCACAAGGCACTCTCAAAACCTGGAATCTCATGAAATCACAAGCTATGGAAACTACATAGTGTTCTAATTCCAGAATGTCTAATCAAAAGTAAACACAGGAAGTATAAAGCTAAAGGGAAGAATAGAGAGGGACTCCTGGATCTGCGGACGCGGTGGATATACCTCGAAGTCTCTGATATAGACTGCCTCACTGGTAGAACGGCTAAGCAGCAGAACCTAGATCTGCACAAGAAAAATATGTGCAGGAAAGGGCATGAGTACACCACAGCGGTACCCAGCAAGTGCCAAGCCTAACCTCGGTCGAGTAGTGACGAGGAAGGTCAGGGCCTATGGGTTATATATATAAAATGGTAAACATTATAAAATGAAGCAGCATGATTAAAGTACTAACAGTCGATAAATTATAAAAGCACAAAAATAATATAACTCAGTACACAGAGATAGCAACAGAGGGATCTACCAGGATATCGTCCCGTAGTCCCAAACATAAATGTGTAGGGGGATCTACGGGAATACCGATCCGTAGTCCCAAAGTAAATATCTAGTACAGGGGAATCTACCGGGTGTCGTCCCGTAGTCCTAATTATAAATGTGCAGGGGGATCTACCGAAATACCGATCCGTAGTCCCAAAGTAAATATCTAATACAGGGGAATCTACCGGGTGCCGTCCCATAGTCCTAAATATAAATGTGCAGGGGATCTACCGGAATACCAATCCACAATCCCAAAGTAAATATCCAGTACAAGGGAATTGACCGGGTGTTGTCCCGTAGTCCCAAATATAAATGTGCAGGGGGATCTACTGGAATACCGATTCGTAGTCCCAAAGTACATATCCAGTACAGGGAAATCTACCGAAATACCGATCCGTAATCCCAAAGTAAACATGCAGGGGGATGTACCGGAATAACAATCTGTAGTCCCAAAGCAAACACACAACAGTCTCAAGAAAAAATCTACAGTTCTATTCAAGTTCATACCAAGAAAAGCGGAGATTTCTATTCTAAACATGCTGCACATAATTCAAGTAAACTGTTTAAGCAGATTGTACAGTAAAGTCACCTAAGCATGCTTTCCTAAGCTAAACAGTAGGCTTTAAATACAAGTAGTGTTCAATAAAAAGGAAACACAAATATTTACTTAATGGAAATGGGGTTTTCAATAATTAGCACGTGTACACACTCGTCACCTCACGTACACGACACTCATATAACAACATTACCGAAATCCTAAGGGAGTTCACCCACACAAGGTTAGGCAAGCCACTTACCTCGAACCAGCTCAAACTCAATCCGAAATCACGCTCTTGCCACGAGTATCCAACTCCGAGTGGCCCAAATCTAATCAAATAAATTTCATAATGTAAATATAACTACAAACAACGAATTTAGTCAAAGAAAACGAAGCTAAGGTATGAAAATAGAAAAACGACCAAAAATCCTCCCCGGGCCCACGTCTCGGAATCAGGTAAAAATCACAAATTATGAACACCCATTCACTCACGAGTCTAACCATACAAAAATTACTCAAATCTGATACCAGAACCTCGATCAAAATCCCAAAATTAGGTCTAAGAACTTTTCTCAACTTTTCCCCAATTTTTCATCCATATCCCGAAATTAAATCATAAAAATAACAATAGATTAATGTATTAGAACCAAATTAGAGTTAGGATTCGTTACCCAATCTTCCTCCTTCAAAATCTCTCCAAAAATCGCCCTCTACCGAGCTCCAATTTGATTTTTCAAGTTCTGAACTCAAACCCTCGATTTTCCCTTTTGCTGCCCAGCGATTTCTGTATCTGCGAGGGTCCTACCACACCTGCGGTCCCACTTCTGCGTCCAACACACCGCATCTGCGCCCATTTACCCGCAGATGCGAGCCGCTTCCGCGGTCCTTGGGCCGCATCTGCGACCAACTTCAATGTTGCCTTAGACCGCACCTGAGGTTCCCAAATCGCTCCTACGGTGCCGCACCTACGGTCCAAGCTCCGCAGGTGCGAAACCAACATGTTCAGCAAAGTTCAGAAATTCCTAAGTCCAATTCAACTTCCGTTAAGCATCCGAAACTCACCCGAGGCCCCCAAGACCTCAACCAAATATGCCAACCGATCCTACAACATCATACGGACTCAGTCCAACTCTCGAATCACATCAAACAACGCTAAAACCACGAATCATCCTCCAATCCGAGCCTAATAAACTTGAAATCTCAAGAATTCTACAACCGATGCCGAAACCAACCAAACCATGTCCGATTGACCCCAAATTATGCACACAAATCACATTCAACATTGTTGAGCTATTCAAACTTTTGAAATCAGATTCCGACCCCGATATCAAAATCTCACTATCGATTCGGAAACTTCAAAAATTCAACTTTCGGCATTTCGAGCCTAAACAAGCTACGGACCTCTAAAATACAATCCGAACACGCCCCTAAGCCCCGAAATGACCTAACTAAGCTAACGGAATCGACGGGATTCCATTCGGAGGCCGTATTCACACTGCTCCGACTACGGTCCAAATTTTAAAGCTTAAGCTCTCATTTAGGGACAAAGTGCCCCAAAACACTCTGAAACTCAAAATGAATCTTCACGGCAACTCAGCAGAAACAAACACGGGGAAAGTAGTTAATAGGGGATCGAGGCGTTAATTCTCAAAACGACCGGGGTCGTTACAATGGTATTACTTTAGCCCTTCATGGACGTTATGGAATATTCAGGATACAATCTCCTAACAATTCAATCCTTCGTCTATGACCTGGACTCAATTCCTTTTTTTAACTTATACTGGAGTCTTTTACGATTGTATGATTGTCAACATATATGTTGCATAGATTATACTCCAAACTCTTAAGTGCGTTCATAACGTATCTAACTCGAGATCATTGAACGAGTAATTCCTTTCATTACTTCTTATCTTTCTTTAACATAAGCTATCACTTTTCCTGGTCTTTCTGCCCCCTTGTTGCGTGCATATTTATCTTATCTTAGTTCCTACGTATATTGGAATTCCATACAACTCATATGACCTTGAATATCAGTACTGATTTTACTTCTCGTTCATTAGCCATGGTAGGTGCTATTTTCTTATGGAGTGCAAACAATGTTGTTGTGAGAATGTTTTTTACATGACCATTTCTTCTTCAAGTTACTATGCTTAGGTTGGAGCCTTCTGCCTTATCTCCTCAACTGGTCTTCCATTGTAGTACTTAGGGAGGACCACTTATTCATGCAAGGTTGCGAGCTTATTACCTTGTTCACTTGACGGAATTTTTGATGCCCTTCCTCGCCTATAATTATCCGTAGTTACTTACCTCCATGCCCTTGTGCTTGTAGGGTTTCTTCTGAACTTGATATTTTTACTGTCTTCCCAGCGACATTCTCTTTTATGTGATGATCCGGCCAGTCGTCTCTTGAGTTACCGCTCCGTTTCTCCCATTTTTGCTTCTTTATGCTTCGTTAGCCGTGTTTTGTCGCATCGGGTCGGTCGGATCGAGTCCGAAATGATTTTGGTAAGGTTTGACAAACTTGGTCTCTTTTAAGAAGGTTTATGTTGGAAAAGTCAACCGGATGTTGACTTATGGGTTAGAGGGATCGGATGTGAGTCCCGATGGTTCCGTCAACTTTGGGAGGTGATTTGTGACTTTGGAGCGTGATCAGAATGGGTTTTGGAGGACCGGAGTAGAATTAGGCTTGAATTGGCGAAGTTGATATCTTGGCGAATTTCGGTTGGTAGGTGAGATTTTCATCCGAGGGTCAGAATGGAATTTCGAGATTTGCTGTAGCTTTGTTAAGTCATTTGGGATGTGTGTACAAAATTTCAGGTTATTTGGACGTGATTTGGTTGGGTTTTTGATCAAAAGCGTATTTCGAGAGATTTTAGAAACTTAGGCTTGAATCCGATGTGTTTTGAGTGATTTGATGTTGTTTGAGGTGTTTTGATGATTGGAACAAGTTTGAATGAGGTTTTAGGATGTGATGGTGCCTTTGGTTGAGGTCCCGGGGGCCTCGGGTGAGTTTCGGGTGGTCAATCGGACCATTTTGGAGTTTGGAAAATTGCAGATTTTTGTTCCAGCAGTTGCAGGTATTTTGGCCTTCACATTCGCGAAGGGGAGCCCACGTTCGCGAAGGGTCCAGGCCGCGTTCGTGAAGGCTTGTGAGGGGATTGCATCGCGTTCGCGAGTGAGCATACGCGATCGTGAAGGCGAAGGAGCAAACGCGTTCACGAAGGTCAAGGCAGAGGAAGCATCGCATTCGCGACTGACATGTTGCGTTCGCGTAAGGTAAAAGCTGGTCAACGTAAGTTTGTGGTACGCAAACGCGAGTAGTTTACCGTGTTCGCGAAGAAGGAAATCAGGCCTGGGCAGAATGTTTTTAAGTCATTTCATCCGTGATTTTGGGTCTATTTTCACCCATTGTTGATCATTTTGAGAGCTTCTTGGTGGAGATTAAAGAGGGATTCAAAGGGAATCGATTGGAGGTAAGATTTTTGAACTTAAAACTCGTTTCTGTTGTGAAATCTACCTAGACAATCATGGAACTTAAGCTAAAAATGGAAGAACTAGGGATTTTGAAATTTGATTTGGGGATTTGGAGGAACAATTGGAGTCGGATTTGAGAACTTTTGGTATGTATGAACTCGTGGGGAGATAAGGAACCCGTTGATGTAAAAATTCCTGAGTTTCGAGAAGTGGGCCCGGGGCTCAGGTTTTGCTAATTTCGGGATTTTTTGTATTTTTCAATTGTTTTCGCTTGGGCCTTGTTCCCTTAGCATATTGTGACGTATTAGTTCTGATTTTGGATAGATTCGATGCGCGTGGAGGCCGATTCGAGGGGCAAAGGCGTCGCGAGCTAGAGATGTAGCCGGTTCGAGGTGAGTAATGATTGTAAATGATGCTTTGAGGGTTTGAAACCCCGGATTGCACATCGTAGTGCTATGTTGAGGTGACTTGCATGCCGGATAGCAAGCGTGGGGTAGAGCACCGTTAGGGATTGTGACTTAGTCCATCCCAATTGATGATTTTACCACGTATTTGATTGAAATCTATTTGCTATCATCATTATTTGGGCTGAATGCCATATTTGGGCTCCGTGCCAATTATTTGGACCCTTCGGGGATTGTTGTTGATGTTTCCTCACTGTTTTGACTTTATACTTGAACTCAGTCATGTTATTTCCACTGTTTTCAAAACTCAGCCATGTTTACTCAGTTTAATATTCAAATGATATTTAAATGATGTTTTGGGCTGAGAATTACTGTTTTACTGTTACCCAAGAGGCCTATGTGATTTTTGACTGAGTAAGGCCGAGGGCCTGTGTTGTGAGGATATCTTTGGGATCGGGCTGCATGCCGCAGCGGTGATACATATCTTTGGGATCGGACTGCACTCCGCAGCGGTGATACACTGATTTGATTATAAGGCCGAGGGCCTGAGATTGTACGCCACGAGGTGGCTTGATGTTGATATGAGATCGAGGACATGTTTATGATGCCACGAGATGGCTTGATATTGCACTTGGGCCGAAAGGGGCCCCTCCAGGAGTCTGCACAACCCCAGTGAGCGCGGGTACCTAGTGTGATGTGTGATATAGCCCGAGGGGCTGGTTTTGTTCTATGTGATTGCCCGAGGGGCTGGTACCGTTCTGAGATATTGCCCGAGGGGCGGAGTTGTTGACATTGTGCCCGATGGGCAAACCTTATGTGCTTATCTTTCTAATTTTCCTGTCATTTACTTGCTTAATTGTGTATTTGTGCCCGAGGGGCGGATTTCTGTGCTTATCTGCACTAGTTGTTCATTGGGATCGGGATGCACGCCGCAGCGATGATACACTGATTTGATTATGAGGCCGAGGGCCCGAGATTGTACGCCACGAGGTGGCTTGATATTGATATGAGGTCGAGGACCTGTTTATGATGCCACGAGATGGCTTGATATTGCGCTTGGGCCGAAGGGGCTCCTCCAGGAGTCTGCACACCCCTAGTGAGCGCGGGTACCCAGTGTGATGTGTGATATAGCCCGAGGGGCTGATTTTGTGATATATGATTGCCCGAAGGGCTGCTACCATTCTAAGATATTGCCCGAGGGATGGAGTTGTTGACATTGTGCCCAAGGGGCGAACCTTATATGCTTATCTTTCTAATTTGCCTTTCATTTACTTGCTTAATTGTGTATTTGTGCCCGAGGGACGGATTTCTGTGCTTATCTGCACTAGTTATTCTGCATTCATTTGCGTAACTATTGAAAAAAGTATTTTCAAAAAGGGTTTAAACTGAGCTAAGATGTTTTAAAGGATTTTACAGCTTCATTGCTTCTCTTTCTGGTTTTAAAACTGCTTCTATATAGCATGTTGATGCTCTTTTCGTGATTTCTCATCACTCAGTCTTTATTTATGATTATTACTAACTGAGTTGGAGTACTCACTTTACTCCCTGCACCATGTGTGCAGATTCAGGTATTCTACACCCCGTAACGGGTTTTGGCTGATCGAAGGCAGGGTTATCAGAGTTTAGCAAGGTAGCTGCCAGCGTTCGTAGCACTTCTTTTCTCCCTCCTTATTTCATTAGTCCGTACTTAGTACATTCCAGACTTTGTCAGTTGTATTTAGACTTAGTTGATGCTCATGACTAGTGACACCCCGGTTTGGGCTGTGTTTAGGTTGTATTTCTGCGTTGTTATGATATTATTCGCTATTTAGCATTATTAAATAATGTTTTAGCCTTTTGTATTGTTGTTTAGCTATTTAACTTCGGATTGGAAGTGTGTCGGCTGGCCTTGTCTTCACGAGAGGCGCCATCACGACCGGGTCTAGGTTTAGGGTCGTGACAAGTTGGTATCAGAGCCTAGGTTACATAGGTCTCACGAGTCATGAGTAGGTTTAGTAGAGTCTCACGTATCGGTACGGTGACGTCTGTATTTATCCTCAAGAGGCTGTAGAACCTTTAGGAAAAACATCACATTCTTGAAATTCTTATCGTGCGTCCTTTATTCAGCTTGAAAAGTAACTCTTGAAATTCTTTCCACGCGTTCGTATGCGCGTATGAGCGCTCAGTGTCAAGTGTGCATCGATGGCTTGTGATTCCCCCGATCGAGGGGCGAGATGTGATCTTTGTGAGTTGTCGTTGGGCCAATCAGGAGGACTTGAGGCCGGATTTTTTGCCTATTGCTCGAACACCGAGGTGCTAGTTGTGTGAGCAAGTGTTTTTGAACTTATATGATCGGTAGTGTCCCTATTATTGGAAGTGACGGCTGGATGATTATGTGACGAGTATGTTAGTATTGTGAGATGTATCGAGAAGGGTCTGCTGGAGGATAGAAGAACTATTAGGTGCTTGATTTCCGTCTTGATTCGAGTTTTAGCCCCGAGTTATGGGCGTGTGATGAATCTTTTCATGTTTCCTAGTTGGGAGTGAAGTAAATTTCATGTTACGGTATGAGTTCTGACTCAGGAGGACAAAGTGTCTGCGTAATGGTTATGACGGTGGAAGGTATATATATATAAATGTTAGGTTAAGGCGAGGCAGGTGGGTTATCTTTTGCGAAGTGTTCTGAGGTGTGGTATTGCATTCGGGCAGCAAAATTGGGATCAGGTATGTTGATTCATATGCCATATGGATTTAGAGACCCGAGCAGATCTTTTGCGCTTGGTATGTTAGATTTTGGATGTGATATCGGGTTCGGACTGGTGGTCTCTGTGTTGTGTCATTCTGGACTATTGCGCTAAGGCGGCGCGGTTGGCTATGCCGGAAATGCCACGGATTGGGTGGCGAGGTTCGACTGATTTGTCCTAGTGGAGTGGTTTTATATCTCGAAGACCCAGCGGACGGCTGGGAAGGATTGTCTCTCTTATTTGGGCTTTCGTGATTGGTGTCAGTGTAGAGACTTCTACCATTGATTCAGTTCCGGTGGTGAGGAATTTTTCGGATGTGTTTCTTATGGCCGGGCATGTCACCAGGCAAGGTTGTTCACTTCGGTATTGATTTGATGCCGGGCACCGTAGCGTATGGCACCAGCAGAGAAAGGAGTTGAAGGAGCAACTTTAGGATTTCCTTGATAAGGAGTTCGTTGGCAGGCCAATGTGGATGCGTGTTCTAACTTGAGTTGGCTTGGTTGGCTCCGAATTGTATTGTGGAGGGATGTGTTGATTCGATTGTTATTGAGCTTATTAGTAATCTGGGGAGGCCTATGAGTTATCTCTCCGCGTTGCAAGGTGTTGTGACTTGTTGGTTATAGGCATATATGGTGCGGTTCTATTGATGTTTCTTAGTGGAAGTCAAGCGGGAAAGAGTATTGGATATTGCTCGGCGGATGGCGTATTGGTTATATCCTTTTGGGTTGAGCATTGTTATGTAATTGCTTCACTGTGGTCATGATGATTTGCTTTGGTTTTAGACATCAAATTGCGCGTGGTTGTTGATTTCGAGCATAGTGACTTGAGGTGTTCCATGTGGGGCAATATTTTGATAGGATCGCGCATTGCAGCGAAGCTATATGGAGATATGACCTTTCGGGTTAGGTTCGTGTGCTCTATTTCTACGATGTGAGACGGGTTCTCAGACTTGTGTTGTGGTGGTACTGGTGAGCTTGCGGTACAGCTCTTTCATTTGAGTCATTTTCATGATTTGAATATGTTCGGATTGTTGTTTATTTGAGCGCGTATTGCGCAAGTTGTGGCTTTAGTATGTATTGAGGTGTCATGTCACCAGAGTATTCGTGTGGGTTAGATGAGATCGTTGGAATTATTAATGAATACGAACAGATTCGGTTTCAGTATGTTGGAAGGATAATATCGATGTTCGGCTCAGAAATTTTCTATGGTCCTTGCCAAAAGAGAAGTGGCTTCATGAATGGTTTATCTAAGAAAAGGTTATGGCTTACTGTGTGTTTTATTTATCATTGCTATATGTGAAAATGTTGGAATGTAATTTAGTTGATAAGAGGTTTCTATCGGTATTTCGGGTGTTGTGTGCAGCTGCTGTGTATGGAAGGTATCGCTACATGTGTTTGAGTTATATGGTATATCATATAATTGCACCTGAGGTTGCAGGCATGGTTATTACAGCTGGTTCGGGCCTATTCAGAGTATAAGAGTGAGGTTTTGATCATATTAATGGTTTCAGAAGTGAAAATGTGGTTCTATGGTTTATGGGGCTAGATTGGACTGTGTAATTTCAGTTACAATGTGTTATCGGACCTATATGAGATAGGGTGACATGGGATCACCCCCGGGTATATGCATGGTAAAGTTATTCAGCGATTGGTTGGCTTTTGGAACAACTCTGGGTACGTTCGAGAACGAACGTTTGTTTAAGTTGGGGAGGATGTGACGACCCGGCCAGTCGTCTCATGAGTTACCGCTTCGTTTCCCCCATTTCTGCTTCTTTATGCTTCGTTAGCCGTGTTTTGTGGTATCGGGTCGGTCGGATCGAGTTCGTAATGATTTTGGTAAGGTTTGAGACACTTAGTCTCTTTTAAGAAGGTTTATGTTGGAAAAGTCAACCGGATGTTGACTTATGGGTTAGAGGGCTCGGATGTGAGTCCCGATGGTTCGGTTAGCTTCGGGAGGTGATTTGTGACTTTGGAGCGTGATCGAAATGGGTTTTGGAGGTCCGGAGTACAATTAAGCTTGAATTGACGAAGTTGATATCTTGGCGAATTCCGGTTGGTAGGTGAGATTTTGATCCGAGGGTCAGAATAGAATTCCGAGAGTTGCTGTAGCTTTGTTATGTCATTTGGGATGTGTGTCCAAAATTTCAGGTTATTTGGACATGATTTGGTTGGGTTTTTTATCAAAAGCGTATTTCGGAAGATTTTAGAAACTTAGGCTTGAATCCGATGTGTTTTGAGTGATTTGATGTTGTTTGAGGTGTTTTGATGATTGGAACAAGTTTGAATGAGGTTTTAGGATGTGTTGGTGCCTTTGGTTGAGGTCCCAGGGGCCTCGGGTGAGTTTCGGGTGGTCAATCGGACCATTTTGGAGTTTGGAAAATTGCAGATTTTTGTTCCAGCAGTTGCAGGTATTTTGGCCTTCGCATTCGCAAATGATATATAAATGATATATATATGATACTCAAATGATATATAAATGATACTCAAATGCAGCCATGTTTACTCAGTTTAATACTCAAATGATATATAAATGATATTTTGGGCTGAGAAATACTGTTTTACTGTTGCCCGAGAGGCTTATGTGATTTTTGGTTAAGTAAGGCCGAGGGCCTGTGTTGTGAGGATATCTTTGGGATCGGCTGCACGCTGCAGCGATGATACATATTTTTGGGATCGGGCTGCACGCCGCAGCGGTGATACACTGATTTGATTATGAGGCTGAGGGCCTGAGATTGTACGCCACAAGGTGGCTTGATATTGATATGAGGTCGAGGACCTGTTTATGATGCCATGAGATGGATTGATATTGCGCTTGGGCCGAAAGGGGCCCCTCCAGGAGTCTGCACACCCCCAGTGAGCGCAGGTACCCAGTATGATGTGTGATATAGCTCTAGGGGCTGGTTTTGTTCTATGTGATTGCCCGAGGGGCTGGTACCGTTCTGAGATATTGCTTGAGGGGCGGAGTTGTTGACATTGTGCCCGAGGGGCGAACTTTATGTGCTTATCTTTCTAATTTGCCTTTCATTTACTTGCTTAATTGTGTATTTGTCCCCGAGGGGCGGATTTCTGTGCTTATCTGCACTAGTTGTTCTTTGGNTTATTTATCGATTGTGGTTGACGAGAGTTGATTTGGGGTTCATTGGTAGGCCTGATATGGATGTGTGTTCTGCACCGAGTCAGATTGGTTGGCTCCATACTATTATTGTTGAGGGATGTGTAATTTGGTTGTTGTTAAGCTTATTCATGTTCTGAGATGATCTATGTGTTACTCTTCTATGCTACAGAGGGTTGTGATTCGTTGGTTATATGCCCACATGGTGCTGCTCTGTTTGTGCTTCATATCGGGATTTAAGCGAGATGAATATTTGGGTATTGCATGATTGATTGCGCGTTGGCTATGTCCTTTCCGGGTCGTGGAATTGTGTTATTTGCTCTCCCTGGTTATAGTAATGCACTTTGGGTACTTGATGTCAAATTTCGTGTGGTTATTGATTTTGAGAAAGGATGCTCGAATATAAATTGGACCGGCGTTTGGATGGGGTCACGCATTGCAGCAAAGTTATGTTTATGATCCTTTGTGTGGCATTCATGTATTTTGGTTCTACGGTGTGTGCTAGGCTCTTAGCACGGTGGTGTAATGGTACTTGTTAAGCTGGCGGGCCAATCCTATCATTTGAGTCATTTTCAGGATTGAGTACATTTGGAATGTTGCTATTTGGTGCACGGGTTGCACGGGTTGTGGCTTTAAGCTATATTAATGTGTCATGTCACTAGAGTGATTATGTTAGATGGGATGAGGTCAGGTCATTTACTTGCTTAATTGTGTATTTGTGCCCGAGGGGCGGATTTCTGTACTTATCTGTACTAGTTGTTCTGCATTCATTTGTGTAACTGTTGAAAAAGGTATTTTCAAAAAGGGTTTAAACTGAGCTAAGATGTTTTAAAGGATTTAACAGCTTCATTGCTTCTCTTACTGGTTTTGAAACTGCTTCTATATAGCATGTTGATGCTCTTTTCGTGATTTCTCATCACTCAGTCATTAATTATGATTATTACTCACTGAGTTGTAGTACTCACTTTACTCCCTGCACCATGTGTGCAGATTCAGGTATTTCATTACCCGGTAGCGGGTTTTGGCTGATCGGAGGCAGGGTTATCGGAGTTTAGCAAGGTAGCTGCCGGCGTTCATAGCACTCCTTTTCTCCCTCCTTATTTCATTAGTCTGTACTTAGTACATTCCAGACTTTGTCAGTTGTATTTACACTTAGTAGATGCTCATGACTAGTTACACCCCATTTTGGGTTGTGTTTGGGTTGTATTTCCATATTGTTATGATATTATTTGCTATTTAGCATTATTAAATCATGTTTTAGCATGTTGTATTGCTGTTTAGCTATTTAACTTCGGATTAGAAGTGTGTCGGCTGGCCTTGTCTTCACGAGAGGCGCCATCACGACCGGGTCTGCGTTTAGGTTCGTGACATTTTATTTTTTTAATACTCATACGGTACCATTTTAACTCCCCTTATATAAATATATCTCAAGTATTATAATGTCATAACTGCGAGGCTGAACTCCCCTTGTTGGGGTTCACTCTGTTTATCTTACAGGATCTATTTATTTGTCGGTATCTCCTTATCTAGACAAAACTAGGCTCTTCCTGAATCAACTACTAACCATTCGCTGGCCCACTCTCATATCAATATTTAGTGTAACCTTTCTTAGGTTATTTCCTTTGTCTTAACTTACCTCTCGTACTGGCTCCTTATCTTTCAATAACATCCTGGTCAAGAATCCTTACTTCTTCTTCTTAACGTCGTGCTTACATAATGTTCTAGAATCATAGCATATCTGTAACATTTGAATAAGTTCAATCTCATCCCTTTCTCATTTTTATCGCATTCTTCCTTTAGCATTCCATAGTTACTAGATCCACTTAATTCCGACTTAATGCCACATCGTTCCATATTCCCCCCTTTAGGGGAGTACTAAGAGTTGGAGCTACAACGACCTGTCTATTAATGTTTTTCCTCTTCATCTTTGGCGTCCTTTCACATCATCAATGACCCTTACTCGCTTTGCGGTAATCCTTTTGTACCAGGGATAAAAAAATTCCTTACTCACGATGGTGACACTTAGTGTAACTGGCATATACAGTCCCTTAAGCTTAACTTTGCTCATATTGCTTGTTTTAGGGAAGCGTCTTCCTGAGTGACCATTCTCTGAATTTATCATGGATCTTCTTCTGTTTTCCATTTATTATTGCCAGAATGCAATCTGATATTTTATGATGCTGACTATTATTAAATCACTTAGTCCGTAATTCATTTTTAGTTTATATTGTTCACCAATCCAAACTGATTTCTATTACTCTAAGGTCTAACTTTTCCTCTGGTAATCACGTTAGAGTTGCAAACTTATTTCTCGAAATAGGATATGACTGTATGCCCTATACTCTTTTGTTGTCTCAAGGCCTATCACTTTTCGTCTTTTCCTTCACCTGACTGTGGATCCGGTAATACCATCATCTTTTTGATCTACCGTTGTTGTCCATGTATCACATCTCACTCATAGTTCTTCCTTATCTCTCTTTTCATTACTTTGCTAATTATTCCTGCCAATCCCTTTCTTGTGAAAGCTTCAACAACATATTCTTTCGCTTTTAGCGCTCATTGCTTCATTCATCGGCTCTTCGGGTTGCTCAATGTCCTTGCTCTACTAGGGACGAGAGTCATACTAAGGTAATATTTATCCCTTCCAGGATTTTAGTGCCTATCTTCGGATTTTTTTTATCATGCTAGTATCCACATCTAAATGTAATATTCTAGAGTGCATCACCTGGGTGTCTCACCAGAAGATCTATTAGCACATTTGTAACATTCTTCGGAAATGTCAACTAACACAAACAATCCATTCACCATTTTGGTCTACTCTAACCACAGTCGGATTCTGATGTTCCGTCCTTCTCTTAAACTACACATGTTAGCTTCCGTATGGCATAAATGAGATGGGTGTAGCCAATTATACATTCCTCTTTTACTGTTGAAGGTAACTCACAATGCTTATATCTCTTTTCCTAAAATTTAGATAATGATCATCTTCACTAACTAGGTACCTTGTTCCCTTCTTCACCTTGCTTCTTTTACTTGTTGAAGCTTGTATCTATCTTCTGAATCTCTTATTGCTTTTCACCATATGGATGGATAGATATTCATGCCTTAGGAATCCTTTTCCACAATCTCACATGTCTTAGTACACACACGATCTGTTGGAGACCTTACATTTACTCATTATATGCACGTTCCAAATATCGAGTTCCTCTAACTCAACTGTTCCACAGCTATATCTCTTACTAACTGTCTTTCTGGATGTAGGCATCATCGTATTATGAATAAGATAAAGTTTAGGAAATTGAGTTCTAATAACTGAGCTCTACCACACGATCTAGAGTAAGAAGAAAGAGTGACAGTCCTTAATGCCCCGTAGCCTCCTGCTTATAAGTGTGGTGCACAACACACCCATAAACAAGACTCTACTAGACACGGCTTGTGACTCTCTATGACAGAACTGCTCTTGTACCACTTTTGTCATGACCCAAACCGACGGGCCGCGACGGGCACCCGGTACCTTACTCAATCGAGTACCAACATAACTTATCTTTTCGTATCACACTATCATAGATAACTGAGCCGGAGAGGCTGCCGTGACATAAGTAGAATACAACACGTAATACCAACTTATACATAAGACATATGGGCCTCTAAAACCAAAATAACCACTCGTATGTTGAACATAAGCCGACAAGGCCATACAATCTCTTATGTACATGACATCCGTCTACAAGACTCTAAGGATACATAATTATCATAAAGGTCGGGACAGAGCCCCGCCATACCAAACAATACACATCTAAATCATACTGACCAAACAAGCAACTCCGGAGCAAATGGAGTGCCCCAACATCTTCCACTGAGCTGATCGCCTACTTGGATGACTCTCGACCTGGGTATCGAGACCTGCGGGCATGAACGCAGCGTCCCAGGTAAAAGGGACATCAGTACGAATAATGTGCCGAGTATGTAAGGCACATAAATAAGTACGTAAAAGACATGGAAGAAATATAGAGTCAATGACTCAACTTGTAATTCTGTATAACGCTATAAATCATGAAATACTTTGTGTCATGCATATACGTATGACTATCATGTCATGCATAGGTACATGTGTTCATAACATCATCAAACCTCTGAGAGAATCCCATTATATCATCTCGGCCACTGTGGGCAAAATCATCCACGTATACTAGCTGATCAGGTGGTGGTGCATATATAATGTCATAACTTTTTCCAATATATATATATATATATATATATATATATATATATATATATATATATATATATATATATATATATATATATATATACACGCGTATATAACGCCATCTGATCACGGGTCAATGTGCATATGTAAATGCATGTGAAAATATGTTAATAAAATTTCTCGGACGTCATAAGACCATTATGCCTCTGATTAATATCACGAAATAAACTTTACCAACTTACGTATTTGTTAGACCCATGAACAAATGATAGAATAATATGACACATAGGGAATCAAGAACATTAGCATCTCTAGTATTTCTATGAATAGAGTCATTTATCGAAGTCGTGCATTTTCTCGTTTCGTTCATGTCGTATAGATCATGCCAAAAAAGAGAGAAGGAATAGCCTTAACATACCTGGAGTAGGAAAAAATCCATATGATATTCTTGGAAATGGTTGCACCGTATTCCTTTAGAATCGCAAAATCCCGTCGCTATTTTGCTAAATAGTTAGTAGGAATTTGTTTTTATTGAAGAACTCATGTAACATTATCTTATTCGTAAAAGAGCCTAACGAATCTCGTTTTTAAACTTTGCATCCGTAAGGGCCTCTTTAAAGACACATAAAAGTCATTTATAATTAAGCTTTCTAGGCCCTATTTTGCATAATGACTAAGCCATCCAAATTACACCTTACCTTGCCATTTTGCAACATAGTTCATGAGTCATTATTTAAAGTGATGGGCTGCCACGTGTATGAATATAATACTTATCCAAAAGTTACCCACTTAATCCCTTAATCAATTTATTAATCGCCAATAGTCCAATAATTAACCGCTTATCCACATAACTAAGAATTATCTCAAATTACATAAAATGCTATTACTTTTAATAGACTTTATACACCATACTATCAGGGCCATGCGGTACCTTGTATGACACTAGTCCATAAATACGGGGTATTATAGCTTGGACCATATTTTACTTCAAAATGTCAAATTTCTACGAAATTTATTTTCTTTGATTTGATTACCCTCTCACCTCCATGAATTTACTTATCACTTGTTTGAAATAGTGCAATACTTATAATCTCATAATAAACTCATTCCCGAACTTACGTCGATTAACTTACGACAAATTCAACGTACAATACTACATGGTGAAACATCGTCGTAATTTAATACTGCAAAGCGTAACATCATCGTAATGTAATACTGCAAGGCGTAACATCATCGTAGTATTGCGGGGCGTAACAAGTTGAAACTCAGCCTTAGAAAAAATTTCAGGATTTCAAGTCTGGAACTCATAGCTCTTTGATGTCACAGTTGCGACATATTCTTCGCAATTGCAAAGTAAATAGAGCTAGCAATTGCAGTCAATTCATCGCAAATGCGACAACGGCGCCAATTTTAATGACATCCAAATGCACTACTAAAAAGTAAATGGACATGGTCGCATGCAATATAATTTATCCAACTAAGAGTCGGGGTCGAATCCCACAGAGAATAATATGTAGGCGATTAGGAGTGTAAGAGAATTAACACTTATTATGCAATACCAAAACTCTTAGAATGATTTTTGAGAAAATATTTATAACTAGATGTGAAAATGTAAACTAACCTAGAAAGCAAGTAAAATGATCAATCGCTACCTGTAAGGATACACGGAGAACTTCACTCATGTAACGATCCAATGTATTTCACAATTTTACAAATATGAGCGAGTTTATGTTAATTAGCCTCGGGTAATAATTCTATATTAGCTTCTTCCAAAGACTAACAAGAATTCCTAATTAAATTATCCCTAAAATAATTAGGAGATTAAGCACACCCGATTATGGCTAAAAGTAGTTCAATCCTATCTCTAGGTAGAATCTATAAAGTGTGGGCTAAAGCCTCAAGTTCTTGTTAATTAATCTTTCCCAACCCCAAATAATCTTTCCCAAAATTAATTCAAAGTTAATAGGCGAGTCCTAGGGTTAACTAATCGCTTTGAAAATATTAAACAACAAGAATAATTAAAGTAACAAAAACTCACTTCATAATAAATAAAAATCATTCAATACATAAGAACAACAAGATATTTAATCCACACTTTAAACATGAATATTTTCATAAACAACATTCAAGTCTTGAAATAAATTCTACACACTTAGATATTCAATACAAAGCAAGGAAATGAATAAATGAACATAAATGGGTAAGAAATTCTCAACCAAAAGCTTCAAATCTTCAAGATCCATGTGTATGTGCAAGAACCCTCACTTCCAAACTTGTTCTCTCTAGTCTAAAGACTAAAAAATAAGCCAGAGATATCTTACAAATGAGCTAAGTCGAGTATTAAATGGTTTGGGCCCAAAAATTGTGAAATTACAGAAGTAACCAGAGCTGAAGCGTGATCTTCGCATTTGCGAACATTGACTTTTTTGTTGACCTTCACATTTGCGATCAAGACTTCGCATTTGCGAAGGTTGAGTGCCTTGTTTGACTTCGCATTTGTGAAGTCCTTCTTCACATTTGCGAACATATCTTGACTGTCTTGACTTCGCATTTGCAAAGCCTTTTCTCGCATTTGCGAGCTCTGTCTTCTTCGCATTTCCCACAACTATGTTGTAATTTCGACATCTGAGGCCATTTTCCAGATTTTCTTCTTTTCGGCTTCTTTTTAACTCGTTTTCACTTGGTTTCTTCAAGATCACTTATAAATCACATAGAACCTGTAATATAGAAGTATACGATATTAAACACGCGATTTTATCACTCAAACATAGCAAAAATCTAAGCTTGAAGACATGATAAAATGGTGAAATACCAACTTATCAACCTCCACTTTTGCTTTCTTTAAATGCTTAACTGGATACCATCTCCTCGGTCTTTTCACCATTATTTTCCTTGTTGGTTGTTCCATTGATCCTTTTCGTGGGATCCTTTTGTGGTGTCTACGACGAGTCACTAACGTCCAACCTTCATCATCATCAGGTTGATCATCTTCAACTTTGTTTTTCTCCAGTAATTCTTCATCTTTACTTTCTTTAAAATCTCATAATTAATCCGGACTGAATTAGCCAAAGGTGATAGAGACTTGGTTTGCACTTGCTTTCTTATCTTCAAGCACAATCTTCTTTTTACGAGCCAAGTCCATAACTTTGTCCTTGAAGACAAAGCACATCTCTAGAGGGTGTCTAACAAGTCGATGGTATTTGTAGTAATTTGGGCCATTCATTTTACCAACTTCATTTGGACTCTTCATCTCTGGAAGCTCAATGAGATTTAACTCGAAGAGTTCTTCAAAATTGATGGCACATCAGAATTCAGAAATGGGTACTCCTTCTCTTTCATTTCCTTTGGAGTCCACTTACCACTTGGTTTGTCTTAAAAAGAAGAGGACTCCGTACTCTGCTTCTTACTCACCTTCATTTTGAACTTGACAGGTGATGTATTGACAATCATAACTTCTTTGTTTTCAGACTTGGCTACGAAAATGCCCCATTTCCTGACTTCTTTCTTGTCGTTCCCTTTGTGAGGTTCATAGATGTGCAACCTTTTATTTCCAAAGGAGGCCATGCTCAATTCCATGTCATGGGCACGGGTTGCAAGTTCAATAAATGTGCTAGACTTGATACCTTGCAAGATGTAGCGCAATCCCAATGCATGCCTTGGATGGACATCTCTATGCCAGAAGCTTCACTAAGCCTGTCTTTACAGTTGAGGCTTGCATTCGTCAAACGATTGATAAAGTCGATAACTAGTTCACCCTTCTGTTGACGAGTTTTTGTGAGTTCCACCATGCTCACAGTGCGCCTTCTGCTATAAAAGCAATTTAGTAACTCTTGCTCTAGTTGATCCCAGTTATCGATAGATCTTGCCTCGAGGTCTATATACCAATCAAAAGCATTTCCTTTTAGCTAGCAGACAAACTACTTGACGAGGTAGTCTCCATAAGTCCTAGCATTGTTGTATGTCTCAATAAAGTGCGCCACATGTTACTTTGGATTACCTTGACCATCAAACAGTTGAAACTTTGGAGGTTGATAGCCAGCAAGCATCTTCAATATATCGATCCTTGTAGTGTACGACTTTGCGTATGTAAGGGAGGACATGGCAGCAACTTCATACTTATTCTAAATAGTTTCTTTAAATGAACTCCTTTAGTTGATCAATGGGAATCCTCCCTTCAGATGAGAAAGGGATAGTCTTAGCGAATGTTACTTGTCTTAGGGAGAATCAATTTCTTGAACTTCTAGGAGCTTGCCAGGTGCATGGGTGGATTCTTCTTCCATAAAGATTCCCATCCTATCTGTTAGCTTGTCAATTCTAGTATCTTGATTTTGCATGCACTTGGACAAGCCAGTGATTTCTTCCGTCAAGTTTGCCAACTGCTCTTCCACGGATGAAATATTTGTCACCATGGCTTGCATGATTGTTGTAGATAATGGGGAGTAGCATGGATTGTCACATAGATTGATTCTCGAGGATCACGCTATGCGGTGTAAGTGGGGAGGATCCATCACTTGAAGCATCGTCATCTTCCTTCGCTGCAGAGTTCTTGAATCCAGAGAGGTCAAGCAGAGCAAGAGTTTTCTTAATCTTTTCAGCAACATCGCTTCCTCCTTCGGGTGTATTTGTGGAAGATCTTGCTCCTTTTGACGATGAAGATTCAAAAATTGCGGTTGATGCGGATGACACTTGGAGTTCTTGTTGTCTTTAAGAGCTTGCTTTGTTCCTCGTAACTGGTCCGGAGCTTCCAAAGGTAACATGGAGGATGCTTTCCACATCAGCATAGAACCCGGAGTTAGAAGCCTTGGTGGATATTGATCTGAAGTTGATTTTCTTTGAAGCCATTTCGACGTCCTTGGACTTTGGTGATTGAAAAGTTTAGATGAGAGGTAGAGATTGTCCCACTGGGCGTTCCAGGATTTGTTGACAATAAATTTGCGTCAAGAAAATAAAATCAAGACCGAAAAATATCGCCATCAATTGTAGTATTTGATTTCAAAGAATATGAGTGTACAATTTCCAATAGTAAATAAATTCAAGGGCTTTCGATCTTGATGTTGAATATGTAGTTGTTGCCATGGACGATGATCTTGTTCTTGAGCTTGAGCTTGAGCTTGAACTTGATTTTTTCTTCGTTCTTGAGCTTGAAATTGATTTGTTCTTTGTTCTTGAGCTTGAACTTGAACTTGATTGCTTGAAACTTGTGGAATAATTTGCAACATTTGATCCACGAGCTCTTTCTTGCTTCTTGTTATAACTTCTGGTCCCTTTTCTGGGTTATGAAGACCCATGTTTATAGTTGTAGGAGGGAAGATTTATGATAAGAACAAACTCTTTCCGACCAATCAAATTGAAGTGTGACAAGGCCGCATTTGATTGGCCAGAACAGGTCACTTTAACACGTGGTGTGGTTTCATTGGCCCTTTTATTTAACTTGGCATGCCTTGTCATTTTGACACGTGGCACAATCCCATTGGCTCTTTCGTTTGACTTGGGACACCAGGTCATTTGACACGTGGCACCAAATTGGGCATCTAGGAAGGTGATATTTTGGGCTTAATGAAGCGGGCTCATCACGTTAGCCCAATTAAATGGGATAGCCTAATGGATTAAGACTTATTTATTTAATTCATATATATTGAACTTATATAACTAATCCAATTATATTGCCCAATAAATTTATTTGAACTAATATATTTTGAATTTAAAATATAATCAAAATTATTTTACGGATATAATTCCAATAAACATTATATGCCTATAGATAGCATTAGATGGTCCCTGAAAATAAGCTTCAATTCCCTGCATATATGCAAGATAAAAAGTAGAAGTTATCATTTTAATTTCAGGGATGTAAGCAAAATTTAACAAAGATGAGGTAATTAATTATGTGAAGAATCGAAGAATTATTTTAGAGAGATGTAAAAATTACTGTGATTGTTATGGATGTAGACCCACTACAAGAAATATGAGCTACAGTGACATTTTATAAATGTCGTAGTAAATCACATAAATGCCACAAAGTCACTTACGGACATTTTATTTTTCACTTAGTTCAAATGTTACAAATTTCAATGTCAGAAATTTTCCTGACATTTTTTAATAATGTCAGTAAAAGATTTACGACTTTTATGAAAATGTCGCATTATAATTTGTGACATTTCACATAATATCAGTAAATAAATATTGGTTTCTAATTATTTTATTTACGACATTTAGAAGTGTAGGGAAATTTTGTGTTTAGTGACACTTATGCGGTACATCTTGTTAATGTCAAGAGATATGACATTTAAAATCATAACCATCAAATTTCAAAATTATATAGTTACAAATGTCATTCGACATAGAGAATGTGAACTGAAATAAACTATTTGTATCCAGTAACTAATTCCTGGAATGAAATTGTGCATAACTATACGTTTTTATAATTGAATAATGCTTTGATCAAACTATTAGGCTCGATTCACGTAATGCAACTAATTTAGCAACAAGAGATTTGTTCATTTCCACAACTCTTTTTTCCACTCTTTCTGCTACTTCCCCTTAGCAGCTTCCTCTCCAATTCAATTGTGCATCCGTCCATTTGATATTTCCCTTGAATTGGGACAAGAAGGTTGTATGAGGTGAAATCGGAGGGTCCAATTTTCGGCCATTGCGATCCTTCAAGAGCACGTCAGTCAAAGGCTCGAGGCTACGGTCGATATTTACGCCCGAGGGGCTCGAGACAATACAGGTCGACAGCTATGAAGAAAAAACGGGAAGTTCCCAAGGCGAATGACTAGGGCTGACAACGCCTAGTAGGCTGGTTCAGACCCGTATCCTAGCATTAATTAGCTGTATCAATCTCATATCTTTGTAATAAATGCACTTGTACTATATGGGGATTCCCCCTGATATATAAGGGGGATCCTTGTCATTTTGTAGAGGGATCTGTTGCTCAATACTAAATACATAAGAACATTCTCTCTACTCTCTAACATATTCTCTTGATCTCATTACTTCCATTTATTGCTAATATTCATTGTGTTCTATTTATAGTTCTTCATTTATTGCTTATCATTGATCATACAGATCCATCACCGTAGCTCTCATTAACTATTAGTCCTCCCTCGATCGTTCTAAGCCGGTCACCCAACTCGACCCCGAGGCCTTATAAACGACAGCTCGAGGCCCCGATCTCCAACTGTTTGGTTCGATTATCATACCGCTGCAATCTTGATTTCTAGTCTTTTACTTAGCATCCATTGCTTAACAACTAGCATAAAAATAGATCACGTATTTTTAGAACCACAAAATTAAATTTAATTGTAATTACCATTTTCACGGTAAACAGTTTGGCGCCCACCGTGGGGCTAAAAATAATAGTGATTATTTTCTTGCTGGTTTGCTACATAACGCAAGTTATCTTTCACACTTTTTCCTGTCCAAGATCTTTGATTTCAGGTCAAAATGTCTAACTCAGTAAACGCACGTGGAAGCAACAATCTTGAAGACCATGGAGAAAATGGTGTTGACGTCCCAAGTGTTGGTATACCACCACGAAACCCTGAGAATGCACCGGAACCAATTCCCGTGGACGTGGTCTCACGCGATGCCCAACACATCGATATAAGATCCCACACTAACAGGAGCGTGCTCCAAGGAGACCAACAAGAAGCTCAGAAAACCCCAACTAGGGAAGAACGGGAGGTTAGCCTTCACGTTATTTTTGAAATGTTACAGGCACAACAGTTGGCTATTGCTCAGCTGCAAAGTCACCAGAAAACTCCCAGCACGGTAGCACCGGGGACGGCTCCCCTAGCCGAGGAGGTACCAAAGAGATAAAGCAACAACGGGTCGGCAGCCGACCCCGCCATCGTAAAGATGCTCGAGGACCTCACAAAGAGGATCGTGTCGGGCAAGAAGAAGATAGAAGCCAACGACAAAAAGGTCAAGACCTACAATTCTAGGGTCGACCAAATTCTGGGCGCACCCCCAGTCCTGAAAGGTGGATTGAAAGAAGTTCGTACAGAAGTCGTTCCCACAGGAAGCGGCTCCGAAACGCATTCCGAAGAAGTTTAGAATGCCAGACCTTCCGAAGTACAACGGAACCTCGGACCCCAATGAGCACGTTACTGCTTACACTTGTGCACTGAAGGGCAACGACCTAAAGGACAACGAGATAGAGTCCATCCTGCTAAAGAAGTTAGGAGAAATGCTTTCTAAAGGGGTGATGATGTGGTATCACAACCTGGCCCCAAACTCGATAGATTCATTTGCCATGCTGGCAGATTCTTTCATAAAGGCACATGCTGGTGCCATCAAAGTAGCAACAAGGAAATCCGACGTCTTCAAGATCAAGCAGAGAGAGAATGAGATGTTGCTAGAGTTCGTATCACGCTTTCAAATGGAACGAATGGAACTACCACCGGTCTCCGACGACTGGGCAGTGCAGGCCTTCACTCAAGGTCTGAATGAACAAAGCTCGGTGGCTTCAAAAGAGCTGAAACAAAATCTGGTTGAATACCCCGCCATGACCTGGTCGGACGTTCACAACCGATATCAATCTAAAATCAGGATAGAGGACGACCAACTAGGATCCCCCTCGGGCTCGGTATATCCTAGCAGGATTCTGGCGAAGGAGCCAAAGCCAAACAAAGAAAGGTACCAGCCATACAACGGACACGGGAGAAACGCCTCGAGGCATAATATACCCCGGAATGATCAAAGAACGGGCCGAGGGCAGAACCCTCGGGAACTCGTCAGCAGAGCCGGGTTCGATAGGCGTGCAGGGCCGGTGGAGGCACCCTGCTTGTCGGTATACAACTTCAATGTCGATGTTTTGGACATCATATTTGCCATCAGTAAAATCAGAAACACCAGGTGGCCAAGTCCTGTACAATCAGATCCTTCGCAAAGAAATCATAACTTAGTGTGTGAATTCCATAACACCCACGACCACAGAACCGAAGATTGCCATCAGCTCCGGGAAGAAGTAGCTCGACTACTAAGCAAAGGTCACCTCCGAGAATTCCTCAGCGACCGGGCCAAAAACCAGCTTCGGGAAAGAGAGGCGACCAAGAAGAACGAAACAAATGAGCCACAACATGTCATCCACATGATCTTGGGAGACATTGATGCCCAACAGGAACCCGTGATCAGAAGGACAAAAATATCCATAACCCGAGAAAAGTGAACTCGGGGTTACATACCCGAGGATGCTCTCACATTCAGCGACGAGGACATCGAGACCTTTTATCAACCTCACAACGACGCACTCGTAATCTCTTTCCTCATAAATACATTATAAATTAAACGTGTACTTGTGGATCCAGGTAGCTCGGCCAACATTATCAGGTCGAGGGTGGTAGAGCACCTCGGGCTGTTTGAGTGCCCGCCTCTCGAGTCCTCAACGGATTCAACATGGCAAGAGAAACAACAAAAGGGGAAATCACCCTCCCTATCAACGTGGCCGGTACAACGTAAAACGCCAAATTCCATGTTATCGAAGGAGACATGAGATACAATGCCTTGCTCGGAAGGCCATGGATACACTGCATGAGAGCTGTACCATCAACCCTTCATGAAATGATGAAGTTCTCGACAAAGGATGGGATAAAAATCGTCTACGGGGAACAGCATGCGGAAAGAGAAATGTTTGTATAACACGACGTAGCGCCGACACCAGTACCTCCACCTTCGAAAGAGCCAAAGGATAAGCAAACAGTAAAATAGCGAAAACAAGCTACACCCTCGGCTAAGTCCGACCGAACGAAGCAAAGGAGCATACCGCGTCCTCGCAACAAACGATCGAAACATATCAGGGGCCGTAGCACCGTCAACACTAAGGTATGATCACCTCCCTTTGTCAATTACATCTTATACTAGCTGTCACACCTCCTTTTTACACACCCTGAGAGGGGGTATAAGGGAGTTTTTCCAATTAAAGTGACATTAATCGAAATGAGATTATTTATTTATTTTTCAGAGTCGCCACTTGGAATAGTTTATTTATGGTGTCCCAAGTCACCGGTTTATTTTAAAATCCCAATTCGAGGAAATATGACTTTATTTGAAAGTATGCGAACCAGAAATTCTAGATAAGAAATTATAATAACCCGGGAGAAGGTGTTAGGCATTCCCGGGTTCCGTGGTTCGAGCACGGTCGCTTAAACTATTAAAATTGGCCTAATTATCGGATTAATTACATGTTTTAAACCTATTGTATATTTTTAACTATATAACCGTTTTTAATTGTTTTAGGAGGATTCAATGCTATTTAAAACACGTCATAAACCACGCTACATGCAATGCACCCGTGGTTCGCAAGATGCTTTATTTAACATTGTTGAAGATTGAAACTGGGTCACATGAAATGTACACCCGGATTTAGTAATTAAAAATCACAACTACGTCACGGGAACCGTACCCGTAGCTGTGATAAATTATTTAAAGAACGCGCCTAAAGCAACTACGAAGGCTCAATTTAAAAAAAAACATTTATGAGGGCCATGGATATTTAATTTATGGCACGCCTCAAATCTTTTATAAAGGTTCTTTCTTGATCTAATCTTATGAGGGTCATGAGTTAAGGGGTTTTAATTGGTATGACACACCTCAATTGATTTTAAGAGGATTGTACTAAATTAAGGCATTCTAAGGATGTGCTTATTTTAAAACTAACTTAAGCTTAAAAAAGTTATTATTATCGTCAAGTTTGGGGTACATTTACTGGACCTTTAATCGTTTTGGATAAGGGGAATTGGGCCAGCAGTAGCCCGTTAGGTCATTTGGTTAAGGGTCCATCAGCGTTTTTAAAGCTGCCTTGGGCTTGGAATTTGGCCCAGAAATGAGGAATTTAAGGGCCATTGCTACCCCTGATTTTTACACCAAGTTTGGTCCACATTGGGCTTATGTTAGGCGGGCCCAGTTGCGACTGGCTGGGCTTATCTACCCCTCACGTTCTAAAGCTAAAAAAATTGCAGAAATGATTCAATTTTGTTATAGGAAAATCAGAAACAAAAACTTCGAAATGCAATCCAAATCCGAAGATTAATTTCACTAACATGATTTGCAAGACATAAAATATATACATTTATACTATGTATCTTCAAAAGAAATTTTATAATTGAGCCAAACTATTGGGTTCAATGCCCAGGCCCAAAGGCCTAGGCCAAGACTTGTTGAAATTTGTTTTCCCTATCTGGACTCAATCGCAAGTCTGGCCCAACTTTGTGTTACGTTCAAACCCTTCTGTGATGATAGGCTATGCAAAGAAATCATATTGCCATAAACCTAAGCTAATAATCAGACATAATCAATTTTTTTTGAAGTTGAAATAGTTCAACAGTCCATTGACAGTCCATAAATTTACAGCATGATCCATAGATTTACTACGGTCTGCTTACTATGAATTTACAGCATAGTCCTAAGTGTAACTAACATCTCAAAAATTAAAATGAACAGAAAAACAACAATTCTCCTAACGTCAGGACTTCCATTGCCACCAGAATTTCTTGAAACAAGCTTCAAAATTGCAAGAAATCAGCTATAGAGTTGTTTCTCACAAGTCAGCCTTCCAACCTTGAGATTTCATGACCTTATGGTCACTCACATACAAGACAACAGAGATAAAAGCAGGTTTCAGCATTTTTGAGATTCATTAACTAACATGTTTTAATCTAAATGATAAACAATTAAACGAAAAGAGAAAGGAGACCATTCAGCAATCGAATATTCATTTTTCAAATAGTCACATCTATTACATTCATACCAGAACAGCCAAGTAGCACATGGAAGCTCATTCATTATACATGTTTTATCACAAACTTACTGATGCTATATTATCTCAAAAAAACAAAACAATACATGAGTGGAGGTGGAATACCTTGTAACAGCAGGAAACAAGCAGTAAAAAAGAGTTTAATACTAGTTCAGAACTTTGGAAAAGAAGCAGCCAGCAAAAACAGACAGCAACAGTGAGAATCAAACCCAGAAAATACCCAGAATCAACTAAATCAGAAGACCTCCAAAACCAAAATACCAGCCTAGAAGTCTAACCGGAAAAGTTGAAGTTTTTCAGAGAACTTTTTAGGAATTTTCTCTTTGTTTTTCAAAACTTTTAGTGCAGAAAATGCTAAGGAATATCTAATGCTGATGATTGCTAATGATTGTGTCTCATTGTGTGAGGGAATGTTTTCTTTTATAGAGTGCACAAAAAGCATCCAATAAAAGAATATTCTGACCTAGTAAGAGCATATATTTGCAGTTGTACTGTCTTTTTTCCTTATCCAAAACCAGTATTTGCTAAGGATAAGGACAGCTGTCCTAAGTTCTAGGATTTTTTGATTTTAGCCTAAGTAAAAATCCAATTTTACCCTTTAAGTTACTGCTTATTTCAGTTCTAATCTAAACTTTTGAGGTTCAATTGAATCCCTAAAGTTTCTATCTGTGAGCAAATTAGAACAAATAAGGACAAAACTGAAAAGGGTTGAAAATTTGGATCAAAATTCCTAAGAAGGCCAAACGGGTGCAGTCCAAACTTAATAGAAGGAAAGGCTTAATTGATTAAAACTAAACTAGAACTGAAACTAGCAAGTAATGCATTTAAACAGTAATCAAACAAAAT
The DNA here is from genome assembly GCF_001879085.1 of Nicotiana attenuata. NCBI lineage: Eukaryota > Viridiplantae > Streptophyta > Magnoliopsida > Solanales > Solanaceae > Nicotiana > Nicotiana attenuata. The sequence continues at coordinate 23,486,432 of NC_031990.1, forward strand.
CAGAGGTGCAAATGCAAGGAAACAAACTAGAATCCAAACTATATCAATTTGAAAAACTTAAACAACTGAAACAACAAAACCTAAATAATTGTTAATTCTCTTATAATGAGACATTAGATCAGTTTAGGGAAACAGAGCAATCAATTGACATGCTGAATCTTAGAGATTGAAACCAAACTTAATTGGAAACATGCTTTTTCTCTTTTTTTTAATCTAACAAACAAAACAAACATCAAACAAAGTTAAGGATCTGTGAATTAAAAGAGAGCGGGTCTAAAATAGCCTAACTAAACATGCAGCCATAACAAAACAATTAAACATGCAGAAGAAGAACAAAAAATGAAACCAAACAACAAAAGAAAAGAAAGAGATTTACCTGAGTTTATTTCAAAAACTGGGTCAATTTATGAATTCGTCCAAACTCTTTGAAGCGTAAATGAACTTTGACTACCACTAGTCGACTGTTCTTAACAAGAACAGTCGACTAATGGAGGTTTCAAGTTCAACCAACCAGACACAGACCAAGAAAAGAGGAAAGAAAAGTTAGGGCTCTGAGTTTCAGATTCAAAATTAGGGTGATTATGGGCTCGTTCGACAGGGAATATGGGGATATTCAGGGAGAGGAGGTGAAGGTGATTATATGGTGTGAATTTCGTGGGGTTTGGAACAGTTAAGGTTTTGGCCGGATTTTCGATTTAAAATTCGAGGGAAAAGCGTCGGAGATATGGACTGAGGAGGTGAAGGAGGGTTCAGGGTGTAAATTTGGGGAGATTTAGAATACTTGAACAGCCGTGAGGCGATTTCTGGCGGGTGGTTTGCGGCGGAGGCGGCGTGGGAACGAGGTTGGCTAGGGTTTGCTTCGAGAGAGCATAGAGACAGAATGAGAGGGGGTAATGGGAGGGGGGGGGGCTGGTCTCTCTTTAGAACAAAACAGTTTTATATTAAATGAACCATTAGTTCTGAGCCGTTGGATGATCAAAATCCAACTACTGTGATTAGATTGTTACGGAACGGGGTCGTTGATGGAAGGGGGGGGGGGGGTACTGGACCGGGTGGACTTAATTTGGGCTTGGGTTAATTGGACGGGTTTTGAGGCAATTTGGGCTGGTTTGGGTCAGATTGGGTGTGGAATTAGCCCAATTTCAAAAAATATAAACCCCTTTAAACTCGAACTCTTTATTTCCCTTTTCTTTTTCTTTTTCTCTTTTTTTTTAATTAAAAATCCTAAAAAAATAAAATCCTAAATTATCTAAATTGTAAAATTAAACCAACTATCTGATTATATAAAAATTATGAACATCACTTAATTCTAAATTAAAAGAGAAAATCAATAAATTAAAATTTAAAAGACAAAAGATGTAGAATGAGCTATTTTTTGGGATTTTCAAATTTCTATAAAACAAATAATTATTGGTTAATCCTAAAAAATATAAAAACCAATCCTAAATGCAATGCATGGTATTTTTGGTATTTTTCATGATTTAAATAAAACTTAAACATGCACAAATGCAAACAATTAAATAAAATTCTACAAAAAAAATCCTAAAATGGCAAATAATTAACAGAAAACCTATTTTCTTGGGATTTTATAGGAGTATTTCGTATAGGGCAAAAATCACATGCTCACAGTTGCCCCTCTTTGCTCGGAAATACGAAGGGTTTTTGGGTAAATACCAAATGAGCAATTATGAGGGATTTTTGTCCATTTTGAAACTCCATGGGAAGCATCTTGGAAAAAGCATGACCGAACCTTGCTTCATAGGTTGCCTACATATCCTTGGTTATAAAGGAATCAGGTCAGTGTAGTTCTGGAAGTTTTGGTAGCTGGGACTACTGGAAAACTGTGATTTCACTGCTGTTACTGCTGTTGCTGCTTGCTGAGCTCCTTATTATACCAAGATGAAAGATGAAAAGCTAAACTAGCTAAGCCTATCAACTACGAGTTACAAGATTCCTATCTATGAACCTTCAATGCTTGATCTTGAGTCTCGGATGGTTCTGCAAACTCTTACTTGAATCTTGACACTCGTTAGTTGCAACCACTGTTCATCTTCTTCAGCTTCTCGGATCAAAGCGGGACATGCAAAGCTTGTGACTTCAATCATATCTTGAGCAATTCGCATCTTTTATCCGCTTCTACTCTTAGAGTTCAACTTCTTTTCTTGTTCTTCTTTCTTTTATTTGGGTTGAGACTTCTTCTTTTGGTCATCTCAAACCTTGTGCCTCACGGTAAAAACCTGTCCAGGCACCAAAGCAAACAAAACAATCCAAATTTTCTGCCCCAGTTTTCACTAAAAAAATTTCGTGAGTTATTGAAACAAAATCTAGGCTATTTCTTTATTGAAAGCAATAAAATCAGGATTGTGTATCCTGAGGAAAAAGAGATTAGGGAGTGGAGTTCTATATCTATAATGAAATCAACTAGGGATTGGGGGCCCTAAATTGGAAAGATTGTCAGGTTATGCTGGAAAATGGCCGGGTTATGTCGGAAAGGTAGAAAGGTCCTCGGGTTATGCCGGGGAGGTCCACGGGTTATGCCGGGGAAGGTCATCGGGTTATGCCGGAAAAGAAAAAGGTCCTCGGGTTATGCTGGGGAGGTCCATCGATTATGTCGGGAAAGGTCATCGGGTTATGCCGGAAAAGAAAAAGGTCCTAGGGTTATGCCGGGGAGGTCCACGGGTCATGCCGGGTAAGGTCATCGGGTTATGCCGGAAAAGAAAAAGGTCATCGGGTTATGCCGGGGAGGTCCACGGGTTATGCCGGGAAAGGTCATCGTGTTATGCTGGAAAATAAAAAGGTCCTCGGTTATGCCGAGGAGGTCCACGGGTTATGCCGGAGAAGGTCATCGGGTTATGCCGAAAAAGAAAAAGGTCCTCGGGTTATGCCGTGGAGGTCCACGGGTTATACCGGAAAAGAAAAAGGTCCTCGAGTTATGCCGGAGAGGTCCACGGGTTATGCCGGGGAAGGTCATCGGGTTATGCTGGAAAAGAAAAAGGTCCTCGGGTTATGCCGGGGAGGTCCACAGGTTATGCCGGGGAAGGTCGTCTGGTTATGCGGGAAAAGAAAATGGTCCTCGGGTTATGCCGGGGAGGTCCACGGGTTATGCCGGGAGAAGGTCATCGGGTTATGCCGGCAAAAAAAAAAGGTCCTCGAGTTATGCTGGGGAGGTCCACGGGTTATGCCGGGGAAGGTCATCGGGTTATGCCGGAAAAGAAAAAGGTCCTCTTGTTATGCTTGGAATGTCCACGGGTTATGCCGGGGAAGGTCATGGGGTTATGCCGGAAAAGAAAAAGGTCCTCGGGTTATGCCGGGGAAGGTCATCGGGTTATGTCGGAAAAGAAAAAGGTCCTCGTGGTATGCCGGGGAGGTCCACGGGTTATGCCAGGGAAGGTCATCGGGTTATGTCGAAAAAGAAAAAGGTCCTCGGGTCATGCCGGGGAGATCCACGGGTTTAGCCGGGAATCAACTAGGGAGTGGAACCCTGTAATGTAAAAGACTACCAGGTTATGCTGGGGGTGACTAGGGAATGGGACCCTATGTTGGGTTAACGTAGCTAGAGTTTAGAGGCCCTATGCTACCATGGTTTTGAATTTTCTTCTTCTTTCTTCTCATTTTACTTTAGCATTTTATTCAGGGGGACGCATGAAGAGTTCGAAAGGGACTTCCCTTTTTGGGTTAACTTCCGCTGCAGGACCATTCTGGTCTCTGCGCATCTTGCTTTTATTGCACGTGCTTCTTGCGAGGTTGTTTTTGGATTGCACCTGTTTTCAAATCAAAGAACAATTTGTTAGTTTGAAACGGTGGTTGGTTTTGTGGCCTTGATTGTTTTGATCTTGATCTCGGCCCAACTCTTTCGATGAAATCTCCATTGCTTGCTGGCTTTCTGGGAATTGGCTTCATTTCTAAACCCAGGGGTCTTGACTTTTCAAAATTCCACATGATAGTTAACCATTGTGGGGCTTGGCTTTACATTTCCATTTGCCTTTATGGGCACTTGACTTTGAATTTCTTACCTTTTCAATAATTTTGACTTTGGGTCATCGGCCTTCATGGCCAGTCGAGATTGACTTGATGCACCTGCTGAGGCTGGGTGCCTTAACTTGAACTTGGCTTTTTTGTTAAACAGAACCCTGTAAAACCAATCTTGCCATATTTTCTTAGTTTCGGAGGAGGATTAAACCGAATGGGATTCAAAGAAAAGTAAAGAAAGGATAGGATAATGAATTTTAAGAGAAGTGTCCCTTTCGGGGGAGGAAAGAAGGACTTATCTGGAGTGCATACAGACTTCAATAGACATGACATGCTTCTTTGACTGGATACCCGATCTGCGCAACTATCCAATCTCTCACAAACCCATTATGACTCGTGTTTTAAAAGCGAGAACCTTTGCCATGACTCTTTCAGTGCCGATAGTTGTAAGGAATTCCTTTTTCTCGATCAACGGCGCCCTTTGCGGGTTTTCGCCAATTGACCTCTCTCATTTCTCTTCTTACCCTCGCCTTGTAGTGCTCTTTGCGAGTTTCCACTAACAAGACTCTCTCATTTTCAATTTCTCTACTCACCATCGCCTTACAGTGCCCGTGTGGGTTTTCACCGATAAGACTCTCTCATTTTATTTCTCTCATCTTGTTGTATCAGATCCAAGTAACCAACATCCTCCTATTTTGAGCATCTTTACCGATTGACCAGAAGGACTTTGAACATGATTAAGGGTGAAAAGAGTTTGGATTGAATTACAACTTTGGAACCTTTCAGGCGAACCGTCGCCGAACCATTATAACATCTGCCCCAGTTTCACTTTTGGGGAAATTTGGATTTTTGTTTTGGTGTGACTGAACCCCAGAGAGAGACTGCCTATGTATCCTTTCGGAATCAAGTCGAACGTAGTTCAGGGAACTTTGTTTTTGTTTTTGTTGTTGTTTTTTTTTCTTTTGTTTTTCTGCTTTAATTTGATTTTTTTTACAAACGTTTTCGGGTTCCAAAGAAAGGTAACCGGCTCAAAGGGTTAGCAAAGGGTAGAAGTGTTTGGGGTAGCGACAATGAAAGCCTTCGTCATCCCAATCGGATAATATTGGTGCCGCAGAAAGATTAAACATAATACATTTTGACTGCGACTGCATTTACAACTGTTTCAGGATCATTTCCTTCAATGTCTCCCAAGTACAATGCCCCTTTTGGCAACAGTTTTCTTATAATGTATGGACCTTTCCAATTTGGAGCAAACTTTCCTTTTGCTTCCTGGTGGTGAGGTAGAATACGTCTCAAAACGAGTTGCCCCACTTCAAAATTCCTAGGTTGTACTTTCTTGTTGTAGGCACGGGCCATTCTTTGTTGATACAACTGCCCGTGGCAGACTGCGGCCATTCGCTTTTCATCAATCAGGGTTAACTGTTCCAGACGGGTTTTGACCCATTCACTATCCTCAATCTCAGCTTCAACAATGATCTAGAGAGATGGAATTTCAACTTCTGCGAGTATTACGGCTTCAGTGCCATAAATCAATAGATAAGGGGTTGCTCCGACTGATGTGAGCATAGATGTGCGATATCCCAATAATGCAAACGGCAACTTTTCATGCCATTGCCTGGAACTTTGGATCATCTTTCTAAGAATCTTCTTGATGTTCTTCTTTGCTGCTTCAACGGCACCATTAGCTTTGGGTAGAGTTCCGATGTGTGATCTTAAATTGTTCGCATATCTCCCTCGTCAGTTGACTATTCAATTTTGTAGCGTTGTCCGTAATGATAGTTGTAGGGATACCAAAACGGCAAATGACGTTGGAGTGCACGAAGTCTACCACTGCTTTCTTAGTGACAGCTTTGAGAGTAATTGCTTCAACCCACTTTTTGAAGTAATCGATGGTGACCAACATGAGTCTATGCCCATTTGAATCTTTTGACTCAATTGGCCCAATGACATCCATACCCCAAGCGACGAACGGCCATGGTGCCGACAAAGGATGTAGTTCTGAGGTAGGTGCATGAATCAGGTCACCATGTACCTGACACTGATGAGATTTTCGAACAAATCTGAAGCAATCCTTTTCCATGGTGATCCGGTAATACCCTTCTAATGGTTCTCTTTTGATCTCCACTGGCTTGCTCGGGATATTCCTTTGTTTTCAAAACATGTTGATATCATGGTACCATGGCTGAACACCTGGTTCCCCCTCAATCATATTGCAATAACCATACATTTCTTGGATTTGGATTTCCAACGGGTCAATGTGGACATTGCCTGGATATGGCAACATCGAGGCCAAAGTAGCGAGTGCATTGGCTAACTCATTGAGAAACTGAGGGACGTACCTGAACTCGACGGATTTGAACCGTTTGCTAAGATCTTCCACATGTTGCCTGTATGGTATAAACTTGATATCCCGAGTTTCCCATTCTCCCTGATCTTGTCGGATAATCAGATCCGAATCTCCTATGATTACCAATTCTTTCACATCTTGGTCAATTGCCATGTTCATACACATAATGCAGGCTTCATACTCGGCAGTGTTGTTTGTGCAGAAAAATCGAAGCCGGGCTGTGGCTGGATAGTGCTGACCGGTGGGTGAAATAAAAATTGCCCCAATCCCGACACTTTTCGCGTTCACAGCTCCGTCGAAGAACATTTTCCAAGCATTGGCGTCTTCTGGAATTACCTCGACTGAATTTACTTCCTCGTCCAAAAAGTAAGTACTCAAAGGCTGATATTCATCATCAACATGATTTTCAGCCAGGTGATCTGCTAGAGCTTGAGCTTTCATTGTCGTGCGAGTGACATAGACTATGTCGAACTCAGTGAGCAGGATTTTCCATTTTGCCAACCTCGCTGTGGGCATTGGCTTCTGGAATATGTACTTTAAAGGATCCAATCTGGTGATGAGGTAGGTGGTGTAGGCCAACAGGTAATGCCTAAGCTTCTGAGCGACCCAAGTTAGGGCGCAGCAAGTTCTTTCCAACAAGGTATATTTGGCTTCATAACTTGTGAACTTTTTGCTCAAATAGTAGATTGCCTGCTCTTTCTTCCCGGTCACATCATGTTGCCCGAGGACACAGCCGAAGGAATTCTCCAAGACTGTCAGGTACAAAAACAAAGGCCTTCCAGGTTCGGGTGGTACCAAGACTGGCGGATTCGACAGATATTCTTTGATTTTGTCGAAGGCTTCTTGACACTCATCTGTCCATTTAATCGCTACATCTTTCTTCAACAGCTTGAATATGGGCTCACATGTGGAAGTCAGTTGAGCGATGAACCGGCTGATGTAGTTCAACCTTCCCAACAAACTCATAACCTCTTTCTTTGTTCTTGGAGGAGGTAAATCCCGAATAGATTTTATCTTCGTTGGATCTAGCTCAATGCCCCTCCGACTGACTATAAATCCCTAAAGTTTCCCAGACGGAACTCCAAATGCACATTTAGCCGGGATTAGCTTAAAATCATACTTGCGCAGACGCTTAAAGAACTTTCTCAGATCCCGAATATGATCATACTGTGTCTTGGACTTAATGATCACATCGTCCAAATATACCTTGATCTGTTGGTGCATCATGTCATGAAAGATGGTAGTCATAGCTCTCATATAGGTTGCCCCGACGTTCTTCAGACCAGAAGGCATGACCCTGTAACAATAGGTGCCCCAGGGTGTGGTGAAGGTTGTTTTCCGCCTCTTCTTCATCCATCAAGTCCTGATGATATCCAGCATAACAATCCACGAAAGACTGTATCTCATGTTTGGCACAGTTGTCAACGAGGATGTGGATGTTTGGCAAAGGAAAGTTGTCTTTGGGACTTGCTTTGTTCAGATCTCGGAAGTCAACACATACTCGGGTTTTCCCGTCTTTCCTTGGCATTGGGACCACATTAGCCAACAAGGTGGTGTATCGGACCACTCGGATCACACCTGCTTTCAATTGTTTGGTGACCTCTTCTTTGATCTTTTCACTAATGTCAGTTTTGAACATTCTTTGTTTTTGCTGGACAGGGGGACAATCGGGGTAAGTTGGTAATTTGTGCACCACTAAATAAACACTTAATCCTGGCATATCATCGTAGAACCAAGCAAACACATCTTTGAATTCAAACAAAAGTTGGATCAGTGCATCCCTAGTTCTTTCATCTGTGTGAATGCTTATCATGGTTTCTTGGACCTCTTCTGAACTACCCAAATTTACTTCCTCGGTTTCATTTAGATTTGTCTTAGGCTTATTCTCAAATTGTTCCAATTCTCGATTTATTTCCCTAAAAGCCTCTTCTTCATCGTATTCTGGGTCTTGATTCATTACATAATTAGACAGCATGTTTGGATCTGGGCATGAAGTCCGCAAGCATGTCATGTTATTTAAAGCCGCATTATTAGAACTGAAAGAAGAAATAAGAAAAAGTAACAAAAATCAGAAAGAATAAAGAGAAAGGTTCATGAACGATGAAATATTGATTTCATTTCATTGAATTTTGAAGATAACAGGGTTTACATTGGAATTTAAAGACAGTAAACTAAAAGAAACATCCGAGTTACACCCTGAATAACTCGTGATGTAGAAAAGGTGGCAAGACTGGACTACCGGGATTCCCGCCTGTCTGGGAATGGAGTAGCCTTCCAGTTTTGTAACTTGGCATTGGGCCCCATATACAGCACCTCAGTGGTGCTCGAGCCTTCTCCCGGCTGGACCATGTGTGTTTCATACAACATCTGTCTCATGGCTCCACATATCTCTTCTATTTCCTCGGCCGTGAAGGCCTCATCTTCCTCTTCTATGTAGTTTGGCTTGATGAATGTTTCGAGAAGATGTGGGATAGGCTGAGGCAACACCCAACCATTGTTCTTACGCTCATTTGCCCATGTTTCATCAGCTGGCGTAGCTTGAAAACCCACACCAAAGAACTTCTCGCTTGCAGCCAGAGTGATAGGTTTTGTGATACCTTGCAATGATGTCCCGAGCCCCTTCCCGGGCTTATAACCATGCCTGATCATTTCCTTGGCAACCATAATTGATGCATTTGAGAGAAAGGGTTGAGGACACAAGCTCCCTTCTTCACATTGGTCTGCAACCACAACCTCGAATGCCTGATAGACTATATGTTCGCTACCTTCCCTAGCTTCAAGGCATGGGACTGATGGGTCCCTATAAATTGATTGCTCGTAAAGAGAAATGTTTGCAGTACACGACGTAGCACCGACACCAGTACCTCCACCTTCGAAAGAGCCAAAGGATAAGCAAACAGTAAAATAGCGAAAACAAGCTACACCCTCGGCTAAGTCCGACCGAACGAAGCAAAGGAGCATACCGCGTCCTCGCAACAAACGATCGAAACATATCAGGGGCCGTAGCACTGTCAACAGTAAGGTATGATCACCTCCCTTTGTCAATTACATCTTATACTAGCTGTCACACCTCCTTTTTACACACCCCGAGAGGGGTTATAAGGGAGTTTTTCCAATTAAAGTGACATTAATCGAAATAGGATTATTTATTTATTTTTCAGAGTCGCCACTTGGAATAGTTTATTTATGGTGTCCCAAGTCACCGGTTTATTTTAAAATCCCAATTCGAGGAAATTTGACTTTATTTGAAAGTCTGCGAACCAAAAATTCTAGATAAGAAATTATAATAACCCGGGAGAAGGTGTTAGGCATTCCCGGGTTTCGTGGTTCGAGCACGGTCGCTTAAACTATTAAAATTGGCCTAATTATCGGATTAATTAAATGTTTTAAACCTATTGTGTATTTTTAACTTTATGACCGCTTTTAATTATTTTTAGGAGGATTCAATGCTATTTAAAACACGTCATAAACCACGCTACATGCAATGCACCCGTGGTTCGCAACATGCTTTATTTAACATTGTTGAAGATCGAAACTGGGTCACATGAAATGTACACCCAGATTTAGTAATTAAAAATCACAACTACGTCAGGGAACCGTACCCGTAGCTGTGATGAATTATTTAATGAACGCGCCTAAAGCAACTACGAAGGCTCAATTTAAAAAAAAACATTTTTGAGGGCCATGGATATTTAATTTATGGCACGCCTCAAATCTTTTATAGAGGTTCTTTCTTGATCTAATCTTATGAGGGTCATGAGTAAAGGGGTTTTATTTGGTATGGAACACCTCAATTGATTTTAAGAGGATTGTACTAAATTAAGGCATTCTAAGGATGTGCTTATTTTAAAACTAACTTAAGCTTAACAAAGTTATTATTATCGGCAAGTTTGGAGTACATTTACTGGACCTTTAATCGTTTTGGATAAGGGGAATTGGGTCGGCAGTAGCCCGTTAGGTCATTTGGTTAAGGGTCCATCAGCGTTTTTAAAGCTGCCTTGGGCTTGGAATTTGGTCCAGAAATGAGGAATTTAAGGGCCATTGCTACACCTGATTTTTCCATCAAGTTTGGACCACATTGGGCTTATGTTAGGCTGGCCCAGTTGCGACTGGCTGGGCCTATCTACCCTTCACGTTCTAAAGCTAAAAAAAAATGCAGAAATGATTCACTTTGTTATAGGAAAATCAGAAGCAAAAACTTTGAAATGCAATCCAAATCCGATGATTAATTTTACTAATATGATTTGCAAGACATAAAATATCTACATTTATACTATGTATCTTTAAAAGAAATTTTATAATTGAGCCAAACTATTGGGTTCAATGCCCAGGCCCAGACTTGTTGAAATTTGTTTTGCCTATCTGGACTCAATCGCAAGTCTGGCCCAACTTTGTGCCATAAACCTAAGCTCATAATCAGACATAATCAATCTTTTTTGAAGTTAAAATAGTTCAGCAGTCCATTGATAGTCCATATATTTACAGCATGATCCATATATTTACTACCGTCTGCTTACACTAAATATACAGCATACTCCTAGGTGTAACTAACATATCAAAAATTAAAATGAACAGAAAAACAAGAATTCTCCTAACTTCAGGACTTCCATTGCCACCAGAATTTCTTGAAACAAGCTTCAAACTTGCAAGAAATCAGCTATAGAGCTGTTTCTCACAAATCAGCCTTCCAACCTTGAGATTTCTTGACCTTGTGGTCACTCACATACAAGACAACAGAGATAAAAGCAGGTTTCAGCATTTTTGAGATTCATTAACTAACATGTTTTAATCTAAATGATAAACAATTAATCAAAAAGAGAAAGGAGACCATTTAGCAATCGAATATTCATTTTTCAAATAGTCACATCTACTACATTCATACCAAAATAGCCAAGTATCACATGGAAGCTCATTCATTATACATGTTTTATCACAAACTTAGTGATGCTATATTATCTCAATAAAACAAAACAATACATGAGAGGAGGTGGAATACCTTGTAACAGCAGGAAACAAGCAGTAAATAAGAGCGGAATACTAGTTCAGAACTTTGGAAAAGAAGCAGCCAGCAAAAAACAGACAACAACAGTGAGCATCAAACCCAGAAAATACCCAAAATCAACTAAATCAGAAGACCTCCAAAAGCAGAATACCAGCCTAGAAGTCTAACCGGAAAAGTTGATGTTTTTCAGAGAACTTTTTCGGAATTTTCTCTTTGTTTTTCAAAACTTTTAGTGAAGAAAATGCTAAGGAATATCTAATGCTGATGATTGCTAATGATTGTGTGTCATTGTGTGAGGGAATGTTTTCTTTTATAGAGTGCACAAAAAGCATCCAAAAAAAGAATATTTTGACCTAGTAAAAGCATATTTTTGCAGTTGTACTGTCCTTTTTCCTTATCCAAAATCAGTATTTGCTAAGGATAAGGACAGCTGTCCTAAGTTCTAGAATTTTCTGATTTTAGCCCAAGTAAAAATCCAATTTTACCCTTTAAGATACTGCTTATTTCAGTTCTAATCTAAACTTTTTAGGTTCAATTTAATCCCTAAAGTTTCTATCTGTGAGCAAATTAGAACAAATAAGGACAAAACTGAAAAGGGTTGAAAATTAGGATCAAAATGCCTAAGAACATCAAACGGGTGCAGTCCAAACTTAATAGAAGGAAATGCTTAATTGATTAAAACTAAACTAGAACTGAAACTAGCAAATAATGCATTTAAACAGTAATCAAACAAAATCAGAGGTGCAAATGCAAGGAAACAAACTAGAATCCAAACTATATCAAATCATGAACAAGGTAGTTCTTCTCATGAGGCTTCAACTGACGAGAAGCATAGTCAATCACTCTACCCTCCTACATCAACACACACCCAATACCAACTGCAGAAGCATCACAATACACCGTAGATGAACCTGAAGCTAATGGCAAAACTAACACGGGAGCTGTGGTCAAGGCAATCTTGAGCTTCTGGAAGATCACCTCACACTCATCCGACCACCTGAAAAGAGCACCTTTTTGAGTCAATTTGGTCAAGGGTGATGCAATAGATGAAAATCCCTGAACGAACGACGATAATAACCCGCCAAACCAAGAAAGTTGCGAATGTCTGTGGTTGAGGACGGTCTGGCCAACTCTGAAATGCCTCTATCTTCTTCGGATCAACCTGAATATCCTCACTAGACACCATGTGCCCCAAGAATGCCACTGAGTTGAGCCAAAACTCACACTTGAAGAACTTTGCATAAAGCTTCTCCTCCTTCAACCACTGCAATACAACTCTTAAGTGCTCCGCGTGCTCCTCCAGACTACGCGAGTACACCAGAATATCATCAATGAATACAATAACAAATGAGTTGTGTTAGGGCTGAAACACGCTGTACATCAGATGCATGAACGCTGCTGGGGCATTGGTCAGCCCAAAAGACATCACAAGGAACTTATAATGACCATATCGGGTCCTAAAAGCTGTCATAAGAATATCCGAGTCCTTGATCTTCAACTGGTGATACCCCGACCTGAGATCAATGTTGGAGAACACCCTCGCTCCTTGATGCTCGTCAAATAAATCATTAATGCGAGGCAAAGGATACTTGTTCTTGATTGTGACTTTTTCCCACTACCTGTAATCAATGCACATCCTCATCTTGCCATCCTTCTTCTTCACAAATAGAACAGGTGCACCCCAAGGCGACACACTAGGCCGAATAAACCCCTTATCAAGGAGTTTCTGAAGCTGCTCCTTTAACTCCGCCGGTTCCATACGATACGGTGGAATAGAAATGGGCTGAGTGCCCGACACTAAATCAATACCAAAATCAATATCCATGTCCGGTGGCATGCCCGACAGTTCTGCAGGAAACATATCTAGAAAATCCCTCACTATCGGGACTGAATCAATGATAGGAGTCTCTGCACTGACATCCCTCACGAAGGCCAAGTAAGAAAGACAACCCTTCCAAACCATCCGTTGGGCCTTCGAAAATGAAATCACCCTACTGGGAATGAAAACAGTCAAACCTCGCCACTCAATCCGTGGCACACACAGCATGGCTAAAGTCACTATCTTAGCATGACAGTCCAAAATAGCACGACACAGAGATAACCAATCCATGCCCAATATCAAATCAAAATCCACCATATAAAGCAACATAAGGTCCACTCGGGTCTCCAAACCCCCAATAGTGACCAGACACGATTGATATATACGGTCCAAAACAATAGTATCGCTTACCGGAGTAGATACACAAACAGATGAAACAAGAGACTTACTGGGCGTATCCAAATAACGAGCAAAATATGATGACACATATGAAAAAGTGGAACCAGGATCAAATAACACAGAGGCATATCTGTGGCAGATTCAGACAGTACCTGTAATCACAGCTTCTGAAGCAATAGCATCTGGTCTGGCTGGGAGTGCCTAGAAACGGGCCTGGCCACCACTTGATCAACCTCCCTTTCTAGGGCGACCTCTAGCTGACTGTCCTCCACCCCTGGTTAACTGGGTAGGTGGTGAAGTAACTGGTGCTGAAGTCAATGGCTGACTCCTCTGTTGAGGCGGACCCCCATGACGATGAGGACACTGCCTCCATATATTCCCCAACTCTCCACACTCATAACAACCCCCTGGTGTTGGAGACGGGGACTGAAGGGAACCCCTAGCACCGGGATGACTAGTAGAAGAACCTGGCATGGAAGAGCCTTGAACTGATAGAGCACGGGACAAACTCTAAGCTGGAAGGGCACTAAGTGATGAATGGCCCTAATGAGAACCGTCAGAACCATGGCCTGATGATGCCCCACAATAAACTGGGCGAGCTGACTGAGCATTCCTGAATGGATGGCCTCTGACGTGCTGGAACTGACCCCCAAGAGGAGCACCACTGAATCCACCCTGACCACGAGGCCTCTTGTCCTACCTCTCAACCCTCTCCTGACCACAAACCATATCAATCTATCGAGTTATATCAACAACCTCATCAAAAGTAGCACCAGATACTCTCTCTCTATTCATAAGCAACCGAAGCTGGAAACCGAGGCCATCTATAAACCTCCTGATCCTCTCTCGATCTGTGGGAACCAACCAGACCGCATGATGAGCCAACTCAAAAAACCGCATCTCATACTGTGTAACAAACCTATCACCCTGACGAAGCTGCTCGAACTACCTGTGCAGCTCCTCTCGGCGAGACTCAGGTACAAATATCTCAAAAAAGAGAACGGAGAACTACTGCCAAGAAAGGGGCGCTGCGCCAACTGGCCTATGCCTCTCGTAAGCCTCCCACCAACTAAGTGCTGCCCCGGAGAACTAGAAAGTAATGAATGAGGTCCCACTAGTCTCCAGAATACCTGTGGTCCGCAGCATCCTCTGACACTTATCCAAGAAACCCTGTGTATCCTCACCCTCAGCACCACTAAATGACGGAGGCTGGAGCCTACCAATCCTCTCCAATCTGCATTGCTGGTCCTCTGGCATAACAGGAGCTACATAGTCTTGAGAAGCTGCAACCGGCTAGGCTGGAGGTGCCCCTGGTGTCTGAATTCCCTGCACGACCTGCTTAGGTATGCGAGCAGCGGGAGTCTGAGTACCTCCCCCGGCCTGAGAAGTAGCTGCGGTCGTAGTAAGTGAGACCGCCTGAGCCAGGCCAGTGCACACTGATAGAATCTGGGCTAGGGCCTCCTTAAGGCCTGGGATAATAATAGGCAGAGTCGGTGCCTGAGCTGGCACTGCTGGAGTGTCCGCAACTGGGACCTGATCATGAACTGGGGCGGCTGGTGGATCTGTAGGTGCTGCCCTAGCTGATGTGCGGGCTATACCACTACCCCTACCATGGCCTCGACCGTGCCCTCGGCGTCTAGTGGCCCCAACTGGTGGTACTGGTGGTCGTCTGTCCTGACCGGTAGCACGTGTCCACACCATCTGTGAGAGAATAGAATAATAGAAGTTTAGTTACCAGAATCAACAGAGTTGCACGACAAGAATTCAAGAATGTGAAGTTTTTTTCCCAAAGGTTCTGCAGTC
Source organism: Nicotiana attenuata (assembly GCF_001879085.1). Classification (NCBI taxonomy): domain Eukaryota; kingdom Viridiplantae; phylum Streptophyta; class Magnoliopsida; order Solanales; family Solanaceae; genus Nicotiana; species Nicotiana attenuata. The sequence continues at coordinate 23,501,771 of NC_031990.1, forward strand.
TCTCGAAGATAACTACAGACGTCTCCATACCGATCCGCAAGACTCTACTAAACCCGCTCATGACTCGTGAGACCTATGTAACATAGGCTCTGATACCAACTTTTCACGACCCCAAAACCAACCCGATCGTGATGGCGCCTATCATGAAACTTGGCCAGCCGACACAACCCCAATTCAAACCAATATTTCAAAAAGTAAGACGTTTCAAGCTATTAATCAAACAAAATCCCATAACATGACTCTAAATAACAAGTGCGGAAGAAACATAATCCCGACATCAGGGTGTCACAAGTCACAAGCATCTACTAAGGTCTATCTGAATACAGCAAAGACTTTCACAGTCTGGAAAATACCAAAAACAGTCTAAGGAAGATAAGATGGAGAAGAGAAAGGCTACGATCTCATGCAGCTACCTTGCCGACTCCGGATATCCACGACGGATGAAGGATCAGCCCTCTCTATCATGACCCGCAACTTCTGGATCTGCACACAAGGTGCAGGGAGTAATGTGAGTACGCCAACTCTGTAAGTAATAAAATTAAATAAAGACTGAGCAGTAATAAACACATACATCCACATCATAACACCACAGTAGGTACAGTAGGTTTTCAAAACAGTATATAAATCAAATCAGCTCGTTAAAATCCAATTTCAGTAATAATCCATTAGAAATATCTTTTTAACAGAAAACTCAATGAAGTTTAGAGTAAAAATGATAAAAATCATAAATAGCCCCTCGGGCAACACATGTATCATAAATTGCTCCTCAGGCATAACATCAATCAGAACCATCCCCTCGGGCAAACTCACAATCACTCGTAATCAGCCCCTCCGGCACAACATAAATCAAGAACCGTCCATCGGGCAACATCATATCACTCACTAAGGGTACCCGCGCTCACTAGGGTGTTCAAACTCCGGAGGGGCTCCTACAGCCCAAGCGCAATCACAAGCCATCTTGTGGCATAATAAATCAAGCCCTCGACCTGTCATACATCAAAAAATAGTACAACATGTTGCGGCGCGCAGCCCGATCCCATGATATCCTCACAACACAGGCCCTCGGCCTTACTCAGTCAGAAACCTCTCAAGCCACTCGTGCTAACAGTAAAACAGGGGTGCTCCGCCGAAAATATCATTTTATACGTCAAAACATAGTAGATAAGAATCAGTTATGAAATCAGTAAAACATAGCATGACTGGGTACAAATTTTAAAATAAAACAGTGAGGAATAGTAGTATAAAGCCCCTAAGAGTCCAAACAACTTGGCACGAGGCCCAAATATGGCATTCAGCCCAAAACATAGTAATACTTTCCAAAGTTCAATAGTATCAAGTAGTTTTCAGTCAAATATGCAACTTAATAGTCGCTACGGGACGGACCAAGTCACAATCCCCAACGGTGCATGCCTTCACGCTCGTCATCTAGCATGCGCGTCACCTCAAAATAGTAAAGCGATGTGAATTCTGGGGTTTCATACCCTCAGGACGACATTTACAATCATTACTTACCTCAAAACGGACAAAACTCTAACGCGCCATTCCCTTGCCTCTCAACTCGACCTCCAAATGCTCCGAATCTAACTAATATCAGTATCACATCATTAATACATGCTAAAGGAACAAAGCCCATGCGAAAATTATCAAATTAAATAAAAAATCCCGAAATTGGCGAAACCCAACACCCGAGACCATGCCTCGAAATCCGACAAAAATCACAAAACCAGAATCCTTATCCACTCACGAGTCCATACACACCAAATTTACCCAAATCTAACCTCATTTGACCCCTCAATCGCCCAATTTTAACTCTGAAGTTCCAAGCCCTAATTCCCAAATTTTCACCCTTAAATCCCACAAATTTCATGCTTAATCAACTGAAAATCACCATAGAATCGAGTTTTAGGTTCAACAACATTACCTCAACGTGTTTCCCCTTGAATCCCCCTTCATAATTCCTCAAAAGCTTCAATCCCGACTTCAAAAATGGTGGAAATGGGCGAAATTTTGCGAAGGGGTCAATTTATACTTTCTGCCCTAGGGATTCCGCACCTGCGGACAATTCCTCGAACTTGAGGACTCATACCTGCCGTCCCAGGTGCGCACCTGCGAAAAGTCACTTAGACGCCAACTTCCGAACCTGCGCCCCATGCCTCGCATCTGCGGGCTTGCAGGTGCAGTCAGATCCTTCGCTCCTGCGACCTAATCCGCTTCTGCGATCTCCGTATCACTTCTGCAGCCTCGCACCTGCGGTCCCCAATCCGCAGGTGCGGAAATGACAGAAGCAACAAAAATCAGCAGCATCAACTCAAAGCCAAACTTCTATCAACCACCCAAATTCATCCCGAGGCCCTCTGGACCTCAACCAAACATGCCAATAAGTCACATATCACCATTCAAACTTATTCCAACCTTCGAAACACTCAAAACAACATCAAAACACCAAATCACCCTCGGATTCAAGCCTAAGGTTTTCCAAACTTCTGAATTCCGCAAACGAAACCAAAACCTATCAAACATCATCCGAATGACCTAAAAGCTTGCACACACGTCACAAATGACACAACAGACCTACTTCAATTTTCGGAATTCCATTCTGACCCCAATACGAAGATTTCCACTGCCAACCGAAAATTCAAAATTTCAAATTTTGCCAATTAGACTAAATCTACCACGGACCTCCAAATTTTATTCCGAACACGCTCCTAAGTGCAAAATCCCGAAGATATCCGAACCGTCAGAATTCACATCTGAGGTCTTCTACACATAAGTCAACATCCGATTGACTTTTCCAACTTAAACTTCCAAATAAGAGACTAAGTGTCTCATTCCACTCCAAGTCCACTGCGACCACAGAAGAACCAACACAATATGATGAAATATAGCTGAACAACATAATAAGAAGCAGAAATGGGGAAAGCGGGGCTGTAAGTCATAAAACGACCGGCCGGGTCGTTACACATGTCTACTCCAGTGAAACAGAATTCCCAAAGAGATCATGCATTCCACATGCTTTTATCTTACCATTGAATATCCTTTTTCTAACCATGATCATGTTACTACCAATAAGATCCTCTAAATATATTTCTGCCACATCTTAAACCTTTAGCATTTTCAGACGCTCTTATAAAACCTTATGCAATTCATAAATGGATCAGTCTCCAAGTTTCAACCTGATAATCCTCTGTGAAACTACCCATAAAATAAAGAAAGGTTTGAGGTGATTAGGCAAGTGGTGGTAACTCAATCCGAGCACTCCTAATCATTTATCTAGATGACTAGCAACGATCTCACTTATGGTTAGGGCAAAATCATTCCAACTTTCTGATCTCTTATCCACTTAAGAGAGATTTTCCGCAATCACTGGAATTGTTAAAGGTAGTCCTTGGCATTTTTCTACTATTTTCTTTCCAAATTCTTTCTATTAGGGAGGATGATCATGTTCTGGTCCAAATACCTTATTACCAAGTGACAATCCCCTCGGTGCACGCCCACACGCCCGTCACCTAGCATGTGTTTCACCTCCAAAATAGTCATAAGACACAAAATCCAGGGTTTCATACCCTTAGGACCAGATTTATAACCGTTACTTACCTCAATCCAAGCAAAATCCTACTCCGCGATTGGCTCAAAAGTCACAAAACTAGAAAGCCCACTCACTCACGAGTCTAACCGTACAAAATTTACTGAAATCCGACCTCATTAGCTCACTAAAAATCCCAAAGTCAACCCTCCAAAATCCCAAGCCCTAACCCCAAATTTTCACCCCACTAATTAGATGAGAAAACAACGGGAAAAACCATAGCTAAGGGCACTTAGTCTCAAGGGAGTTACCTCAGTGAAAATCCTTGAATCCCCTTCAAAAATCACCTCAAAAGCTCCAAAGTCCGAGTTCCAAAATGTGAAAATGGTTAAAAATCTGAAAGTCCCATTTTTATATGTTTCTACCCAGATATACCGCACCTGCGGTCCATATGTTGCTTTTGCGACGAAGCACCTGTGGAAAATCTATTGCAGGTGCGGATTTCACTTAAAAATCCTGACCTCGCTCCTGCGGCCTCAAGACTGCATCTGCGCGTCATCAGGTGCGGAAAACATTACACTTCTGCGGTCCCGCCTCGCACTTGTGCCCTTGGTCCGCTTCTACGACCTCCGCAGGTGCGGGAATGCCATCGCACCTGCGTCCTCTTCCTAGCTCAACCTTGGCTGCTTCTGCGGATGCTTCTCCGCTTCTGCGGGCTCGCACCTGCGGCTCCCACTTCGCAAGTGCGGTTATGACAGTTGAGTTCAACTTCAGCAGCCTTCCAAATTCCAATCTTGTTTCGTTAATCACCCGAAATCAACCCGAGGCCCTCGGGACCTCAACCAAACATACCAACACATCCCACTACATCATACAGACTTAGTCAAAGCTCCGGATGGCTCAAAACAATATCAAAACACCAAATTACCCCCCGGATTCAAGCCTAAGAACTTCTAAACTTTCAAATTCCACAAAGGACGCCGAAACCTATCAAATCACGTCCGAATGACCTCAAATTTTACACATAAGTCAGAAATGACAACACAAACCTACTCCAACTTCCGGAATTCCATTCCGACCCCAATATCAAAATCTCCACTTCCGACCAAAATCGCCAAAATTCCAACTTTCGCCAATTCAGGCCAAATTCTACTACGGACCTCCAAATCAAATTTCGGACGCGCTCCTAATTCCAAAATCACATAACGGAGATAATGGAATAATTAAAATTCAAATCCAAGATCGTTTACACATAATTCAACATGCGGTCAACTCTTCCAACTTAAACCTTCTCATAAGAGACTAAGTGTCTCAATTAATTCCAAAACCATTCCGGACCCAAACCAACTGACCCGGTAAGACCAAATACCAATGTAGAACACAAAAGAAGCTGGAAATGGGGGAACAGGTCTATAACTCTCAAAACGACCGGACAGGTCGTTACATCCTCCCCCTCTTAAAAAAACCTTCGTCCTCGAACGAGTCTAGAAACATACCAGGAGCCTCAAATAGGTGTGGATATCTGCTCCGCATCTCCCGCTCGATCTTCCAAGTAGCCTCCTCCACGGGCTGACCTCTCCAATGCTCTTTCACTGAAGCTATATCCTTTGATCTCAACTTTCGGACCTGCTAATCCAAAATAGCCACTGGCTCCACATGATAAGTCAAATGACCATCTAACTGAACCGTGCTGAAATAAAAGACATGAGATGGATCATCGATTTACTTCTAGAGCATAGAAAAATGAAATACTGGGTGCACACCTGACAAACTAGGTGGCAAAGCAAGATCATAATACACTTCCCCATTCCTCTGATGCACCTCAAACGGCCCAATAACACCCTTCATGGATGAAACCTTCAGCAAAACCTTCTCCCAACCATGTAAGACACATAACGGACCTTCCTGTCAGCATAACCCTTTTTTCTTGATTGTGCTGTGCGAAGCCGCTCCTGAATCACTTTCACCTTGTCGAACGTATCCTGAACCAAGTCTGTACCTAGAAGCCTAGCCTCACCCGGCTCAAATCAACCCACTAGGGATCTACACTGCCTCCCATATAAAGCCTAAAATGGAGCTATCTGAATGCTCGACAGATAAGTGTTGTTGTAGGCAAACTCCGCGAGTGGTAGAAAATAGTCCCATGAACCACCAGCATCAATGACACACGCATGTAACATGTCCTCCAATATCTGAATAGTGTGCTCGGACTGTCCGTCCATCTGTGGATGAAATGCTGTACTCAACTCAACCTGAGTGCCGAACTCTCGCTGTACGGCTCTCTAAAACTGCGATGTAAACTGCGTGCCTCGATCTAAAATGATGGAAACCGGCATACTGTGAAGGCGAGCAATCTCTCTGATGTAAATCTCAGCCAACCAATTTGAATAATAGGTAGTATTCATAGGAATGAAGTGCACAGACTTGGTCAGCCGATCCACAATCACACAAATCGCATCGAACTTCCTCGAAGTCCGTGGGAGCCCAACTACGAAATCCATAGTGATGCGCTCCCACTTCCACTCTGGTATCTCTATCTGTAGAAGCAAGCCACCCGGCCTCTGAGGCTCATATTTCACCTATTGACAGTTGAGACACCAAGCTACAAACCCAACTATATCTTTCTTCATTATCCTCTTCACTAATAGTGCTGTCTCAATGCCTGATACATCTTCGCGGCACCCTGATGGATGGAATACCGCGAACTATAGGCCTCCTCTAGAATCAACTCCCGGAGCGCATCCACATTAGGCACACATATCTGTCCCTACATCCTCAATACCCCGTCATCACCAATAGTCACATCTCTAGAATCATAATGTAGAACCTTGTCCTTGAGGACAAGCAAATGAGGTTCATCATACCGGCGCTCTTTGATATGATAAAACAAGGAAGACCGAGAAACCACAGAAGCTAGGACCCGACTGGGCTCCGAAATATCTAATCTCACTAATCGATTGGCCAAAGCCTGAACATCAACCGCAAGAGGTATCTCCCCAACATGAATAAATGCAAGACTTCCCATACTCACTGCCTTGCTACTCAAGGCATCAGCCACCACATTGGCCTTTCCCAAATGATACAAAATGGTAATATCATAGTCCTTTAGCAGCTCCGACCATCTCCGCTGCCTCAAATTAATACTTTTGTTTGAATAAGTGTTGGAGGCTACGATGATCAGTACACACCTCATACGACACACCATAGAGATAATGCCTCCAAATCATCAACGCGTGAACAATGGCAGCCAAATTCAAATCATGAATAGGGTAGTTCTTCTCATAGGGCTTCAACTGACGAAAGCATAAGAAATCACTCTACCTTCCTGCGTCTAAACATATCCAATACCGATCCGAGAAGGATCACATATAGTGAATATGAACCAGAAGCTGATGGCAGAACTAACACTGGAGCTGCCTGAGACCTAATTCATGTTTAGTACACACATGATCTACTGAAGACCTTACATTTTCTCATCATAAGCATCATGAAAAATCAAGTTCCTCTGACTCAACTCTTCCATATCCGCATTCAATCTCTTACGAAATGGAGGTACCATCATATTACGGATAAAATAAAAGCTAGGAGTTTGAATTCTTATAAATGAGCTCTACCACACGATCTAGAGTAAGAAGAAAGAGTGATAGTCCTAAATGCCCTATAGCCTCCTACTTATAAGCGTGGTGCATGACACACACATAAACAAGACTCTACTAGACTCGGCTTGTAGACTCCCTATGACATAACTGCTCTGATACCACTTTTGTCACGACCTAAACCGATGGGCCGCGATGGGCACCCGGTACCTTACTGTCACGCCCCAAAATCGAGGGACATGACCGGCGCTCGACCGGGTAGCCCCAGTCAAGCGGACCTGGGTGCCTTTCCTATCCCACGTGTTACCCCGTGTTTTCATTACTCATTAATCAAACGAAATAGCCATTTATAATTTAAACTCCTTTTTACGAAATATACATAACATACATGGTTACTTAGTGAGGTTTACAAGTTACACTGTCCAAATACAAGATACATAAGTACATAACCCACGTTTCCTTTCTACGGAGCCTCTAAGGACACAAAAGAGTTTATAATACTTGCTGGTAACAATGCTCCGGCTATACCTTACAAAAATACCAAAAATAAGACTCCAGGAAGAAAAGCGGCATGAGCCACGCAGGACCCCGAGAGGAAAGGGGCTCACCAATTCAGCTGACGGGAAGTGAAGGAGTGCTACTGTCGATGGACTGGAGTACCTGCTATAGAACCACCCACAATCATAACACGAATGTAGCGCCCCCGGCAAAAGGGACGTCAGTACATTTGAATTGTACTGGAATGTATGAACAAACTTTACCACAAGTAAAATCAAAGAATACACAAGTAAGAACAGTAATAGAATCAACGATCAAATGCACATGAAAGAACAACCAAAGCCAAACAAGTTTCAGAATCTCTCCTTTTCCCCTATCAACATTATTTCATCACATCAATGATTTCACAACTTTCACATATGTTCATTTCAATAGTGATTTCGATCACTTTTCCACCCTTATCACCTCGGCCACCCTTATTACCTCGGCCACCCTTATCACCACAACCCACACCTTATTACTTCGTGTTGCGGCGCGCAACCCGATCCCACCGAACAATCACATTTCACACAACAACAACAAATTACATTTCACACGACAACAACAACAAATCACAAAGAATTTCCATAACCATCAATACCATTTCCATCATATACAACAACCTGCATACAATTTATGTCACAACGATAATTGCCCACGACAAGTCACATACGATATTACCACAGTTGTTTCAATTGCATCAATCACGATTTCTTTTCACCATTTGTTACACAGCTTTTACCACATAAACACATTCACACCCACACACTTGGTTTGCTGCCATTTACTTACACCATTATATCGGGAGACTTAACCAACAACGTTCAAGGCATATCAATCAGAAGAATTCACAAATAGTCCACATAGATATTTACATACCAAATACTCGTACACCAAACAAGGTGACTTTACAAAGGTCAAAGTTAGCCATACATACCTGGAATCGAATTTCCCTTTTTTTACTTCTACTTCGGCCCACCAACAACCTAGTACCGACAATTTAGTTCAAAAGTTAACACATATATATCTTAGAATTGAAGTTCACAATTACAACCCGAACTTATTTAGGTTATCAACCGCTCCTTTTGCAAATCTATACTCCTACCCAATTCTTCTTACTAGATTTTAGGTATTAAAGAACATGCATATATGTCTTCAACTTTTATTTTCAAGAATCAATGCATGAGAATCCCCTTTTTGTTTAAATCTGAAAACCAATGAAAAAGGGCTGGGTATTTTACCTACAAGAACGGAGATGAAAACAATTGCTTGAAATTTCCCGACCCGGGTGACTTTGAAGAATGAAATTGATGAAGGTAGGACTTTCTTTCTCAAGAACTCTCTCTTCCCTCTCTCTAGTTTTGTTCAGAAAATATGTTAAAATGAAGGGTTAGGATGTTTTATTGAAGAAGGGATCGGGTTTAAAATTTAGAAAAATAGGAGCCCCGAGTCAGGTATGCGATCGCAAAGAAGAAATGCGGCCCGCATAATGGACCGCAAAAGTGCTCCAAGAATCTGATCCTACTGTCTGGGTTTGCGGCAGAAATGCGGTCCGCATACCCGTTCTGCGACCGCATAATGCACCGCATAACTGCCCTTTGCAAAATTCCAAGATGATTATGCGATGACTATGCGGTCTGCATATTAGTTATGCGATCGCATAATGGACCGCATTTTGACCTCAAATTTGACTAACACACTGACTCACTTTGCGATAGAAATGTGGTCCGCATACTTGATTTGCGACCGCACTCCGAACCGCATAATAGCACTTTTCTAGAAAACTTTGATTCTTTGATTTTTAGATGCTTAGATCAGTACAAAGGGTCCGAGCTACTAAGTTTTGAGTACAAATTTTCACGGGGCCTTACATCCTCCCCCACTTAAAATCATTTGTCCTCGAGTGAGGATTTTGGAAATCAGTTGGTTTTGAAAACATGATACGCAGACTGCCAATTTTCACTAACTTTCATATTTTTTGAAAATTTTGCCAAAGTTTCCTTTGTAATTAGACTTATCTACATGTCAGAGAGCCCCCGAAACATATTTCCAAGCACCATTACATAATTCCTATTATCCCTACAACTGGTATACAATTCATTACCTCAACACTTGCACATATTCAATCACTTGTTACACTTTGCACATAAATTAGTCGCTTCAATGAGTCCCATACAACTTAACCACTTCAACATACTATATGCATTTCAATTAATCATTACCAATCTACACTACCATTAGTCGTTCACTTATTACAAAACTTTCATTTACCAAAAAGGGGTTGCACATGACTCAAATAATCACAACACATACAATTCTTGCACAACTTGAGGAGTTACAATTGTAAAGCATTTAGAAAGAAAAGATGGGGTGTCTTTGCACTAATTTGGACACAATATCAGTTTGCTTAGAGATAAGAGTTCGCACGATCACTACTAGACTTGTTCAAACAGATGGGGATATTTTTCTTTCATTTCATTTTCCGCTTCCCATGTGGCTTCCTCAACTCGTTGACTTCGCCATAATACTGTAACTGAAGCAATTTCATTATTCCTCAATTTACGGACTTGCCTATCAAGAATAGCAACCGAAACTTCTTCATACGATAACTCTTCATTAACCTCAATAGTCTCAACTGGCACGATGGTGGATGGATCTCCAACAACTTTCTTTAACATAGACATATGAAAATACAAATTTATGAGGAACAACCATGGGGAAACATCATACTCCTAGTGCGACCTAATGGGAAATGCGCTTACGTAGCCTTCATTATCAATTCACATAACATCTACATGGAAAATATTTTGAGAATAACCAGTTCACCCTCCTAAATTCTAAATCTTTATTCGAACACCCATGCTAAACCTTGATGACCTTCGATGATTACTTTAAGATGTGCTATCATAAACTGGCCATAAAAATACCTATCAAACATATGCGATCACACGGGGATGATCCCTATTTGACATGTTTGGACCTTCAATACCTAATAAATCTAATGCAATGAGGAACATAAAGTTCAAGATTGTGTTGGAGTTATCCAGGAATTCATTAATGCGCTGAGTAGAGTACTTTCTGAGGTTATATGCTAAGGGACATGAAAGTTAAAACTAACAATGCTGACATGGTTATCACTATGACAACGTCAATTATTACACAAATGAGGCATAGAGGTAAGTAGTACATTGGCAATAGGAATCATCAAGGAGGAATATTCAAGTACATGACCCCGTCGTTTCCTAGAGTGAAGGGAAAATCAATTCATACTCTCGTACCTTGAATGCGATATGGGATTCAAAATACATGAAGTGGAATTACACTTCTGACGTTAGCTGACACAAGGAATCTATGCCATAAGCCTATGAGGATGAAAATGAAGTTGAAACACTTATGAGATTATCATAACTCAAACAACTTATCCCTCCCTGACAATTGACCCTTAATGAGAGAACTAAAGGTACGACAACTTGTCTTCCAAATCAATATGCTCATGATATGTGCAAAAATCTCAAGGAACCGAATCTTCCCCTTTCACGAGTAGAACCACATAGCTAAGACATCTAAATATTGGGATGAAATCATGTATTGGTTAGAGGCATTCTAATGGTTAATCATGATGCTTCGGAGAGAAAGACAAATGACACTCTTATTCACCCAAGGACGTGAATTACCAAGGGTAGCAAAACTCCCCTCACATGAAATTGATATAGTCAATTATTCTAGAAGTCGAGTGAGAAGAAGGCCACGTAACCCATCCAGTCCGACCCATTTAAGACTTTGGAAAAAGGGGACACACTTTGGTTTGAAATCAGGGCAATTTCAGCCTGAGCTTAAAGGAAAATCATTAATTTTGAAACCCATGAGACAAGCCCTCGTAGTCCTATAAAATCGATAACAATGGCAAGAAAGTACTTAAAACCATTACGAGTTGGTATAAAAATCAAGGCCTCAAGGTGCCCACATGGATAAGTTTGAAGGAATGAGACCTTTTAATGCATTTATTGGGAAAAAGTAACCTAGGTTATCTAGTTACATGGACAAGTGGAGCAGGTAGATGATTGTTTAGGAGAACATCTCATAAGGAGCGCGAGCAATATCTTTTTATCCTAACAAAAGGAACATGTCCCCATCCTTAATGTTATAAGACTTCCCCTTTGCTGCCATGGAACATAAACGAATTTTACGATGAGAGTTATCAGATGAAATAGATAGTAGGGTAGCAAAACTAATGAGCACCACTTGGAACCAACGAGCTTAAACCAAGTTGAAGACATCAGAAGTCTGTAGGAAATAAGAGATTTTCCCACTCTCGGGGCGCTTGTAGAATACATAAAAGAAAATGAGGCCAATTTAATCGAATCATATAGTTGGATAACTAGTCGAGCTGTTGAGATAATATCGTATGAAGATTACGGGTGAACGACTCATGATGCAAGACAAATGAAAGAATGTGAGAGAGCCTTATGGAAGTAACCTTTACATTGTAACATGTAACCACTAGGAATGGTGGTAGTATAAAGCGATTACGAGAAGCTACATTTCCGAAAGAAGATCTCAGTATGAAGTCACGTGATGTATAGCTCTAGAATTCAAAATAATCCAATTATGTTTAGCAACTCAACTTCATAATGAAGCACTAAAACACACTTTTACACAACCAGCTATTACATGCCACATTGGGAGATGATATAAGACTTGACTGAGAGAAAGGCTTTGACATATGAATGTGTTACTAGGTGTATTTCTCCTTGGCCAACCTGAAACCAAAAGGCGAGACTTAGACTGCTAAGCAGGTTGTTGGACTAACACAAGTGTAGATAATCCATTATCGGAAAGAGATCATTCAATTTCAGTAATTGCGGCATGCTATCAACCCTTGATGAACTTGAAGTGATATGAGAACCCAATGAGATAGTATAGAATAATCATGGAGGGTTTGCAGATGTTCATAATGAGTTCTTCATGGATTTTGAATTGAGAACTACCCAGATGCTAATGAAATACAGAACATGAGAAACAGGCGTTGTGCTATAATAACCCCCAAAGGTGTGCTTGGTCTTGACGGAGAGCCTAGTAAGGGTCCTTACGAGACAGAAAGTGTTACAATGACTCATAGAAGGATATGTTCTCTCATGGTTATCGAACTAGTGTGGGGAAACTAGCACAATGAATTTACTAACTAAAGAACACAATGAACACATGTTATGGCGATGTAAAGAGAAAGTAAACATTTGTTATGAGCTGGACATGCTTCTGATATATTAACTCCCAACTGCAATATACGACCATGCCACGAGCAACCACAATACTAGGACAAAGTGAGCTACTTACCGCGGGATGTCCCAAGTGGACACGAAAGTTATGGCGACACAAGATCTTCCTATGATGTGGATGTGAGGATCTCAATTTTCGGAGAGACTTTATGCACACGGTGACCATTTCGATTGACATGCACTCATGTGAGGTGTTAAGGTATGCTTTTATGTTACTAGGCAGTGAGAAGCTTTCATGATGATATTCGCAAGAGAGTAGATTGACCGTTCAAACCATATAAGCCATATACACAACTGAGTAAAAGAGTGACTCGAGAAGGATCGCAACGCTGGGATGCTTTGAATGGAACTTGACACCACATATGTAAACTTTACGACGGTGCATGTATAGGCACATGCGAGTAGATTTTGTCCATTTAAATGAAAAGATTTTGTAAGGAATTCATCGGATATAGTCCCTTGGTGAGAATTTAGGAAAAGCAAGTGGGAAGTATCAATCCTAGAGTTATAACTCAACTCAAGGTCATAATTATAGAACTTAATTCCACAAGAATGTAAATAAGAGAATTCATAATAGAGTGGATTCACGAATAGTGCGTCTCGTTCAAAGAGTCGATACACGCAATGTTTTGTCATTCAACATCTTGTTAAGACCATGTTAATGAGAACTCTTCAATATGGATGTACATATACAATGAGTAGAAATTTTCATTTGACTCACTTAATGATGTTAGGTTGATAGGGCAATAGCTTAATCGATACCCCTCGACTCCATATCCCTAACGTACGTAGGTAACATACTGATATACTACACGATCTGATGGTGCAGAGACATCAATAGGGACAAGGACACTCCCCCTCTTAGCGATATGTTTTACCAATCCATCCACAGCTCAATACATTCTCCTAACAAGTCCTTGGGCAATCCACTCGGACTCAATGGTGGGATCAATCCCTCCTTACATGCTTCAAATTCGCGGATTATGGTATCAAGGTTACCAATCCTGAGAATAAGACTTAGAGAGGAAATCAGCTCCTTAACTTGAGCTCTATCGCACGATTGGAGTATCAAAGAAGGGTGAAATTCCTAAATGTCCGAATAGCCTCCAACTTATAGATGTGGTCGACTACACACCGATAAAAGGACTCTACTAGAAACGGCTCCGAGACATCCTAGGACACTTTAAAACCTTAGGCTCTGATACCAAGTTTGTCACGCCCCAAAACCGAGGGACATGACCGGCGCTCGACCGGGTAGCCCCAGTCAAGCGGACCTGGGTGCCTTTCCTATCCCACGTGTTACCCCGTGTTTTGATTACTCATTAATCAAAGGAAATAGCCATTTATAATTTAAACTCATTTTTACGAAATATACATATCATACATGGTTACTTAGCGAGGCTTACAAGTTACACTGTCCAAATACAAGATACATAAGTACATAACCCACGTTTCCTGTCCACGGAGCCTCTAAGGATACAAAAGAGTTTTATAATACTTGCCGGTGACAAGGCTCCGGGTATACCTTACACAAATACCAAAAATAAGACTCCGGGAGGAAAAGCGGCATGAGCCACGCAGGCCCCGAGAGGAAAGGGGCTCACCAATTCAGCTGATGGGAAGTGAAGGAGTGCTACTGTCGGTGGACTGGAGTACCTGTTATAGAACCACCTACAATCATAACACGAATGTAGCGCCCCCGGCAAAAGGGACGTCAGTACATTTGAATTGTACCGGTATGTATGAACAAACTTTACCCCAAGTAGAATCAATCAATACACAGATAACAAACAGTAATAGAATCAACGATCAAATGCACATGAAAGGAACAACCAAAGCCAAACAAGTTTCACAATCTCTCATTTTCCCCTTTCAACATTATTTCATCACATCAATGATTTCACAACTTTCACATATGTTCATTTCAATAGTGATTTCGATCACTTTTCCACCCTTATTACCTCGGCCACCCTTATCACCACAACCCACACCTTATTACTTCGTGTTGCGGCACGCAACCCGATCCCACCGAACAATCACATTGCACACAACAATAAAAAATCACAATTTCACACGACAACAACAACAAATCACAAAGAATTTCCATAACCATCAATACCATTTCCATCATATACAACAGCCCGCATACAATTTAACTCACAACGATAATTGTCCACGACAAGTCACATACGATATTACCATAGTTGTTTCAATTGCATCAATCATGATTTCTTCCCATCATTTGTTACACAGCTTTTACCACATAAACACATTCACACACACACACACACACTTGGTTTGTTGCCATTTACTTACACCATTATATCGGGAGACTTAACCAACAACGTTCAAGGCATATCAATCACAAGAATTCACAAATAGTCCACATAGATATCACATACCAAATACTCGTACACCAAACAAGGTGACATTACAAAGGTCAAAGTTAGCCATACATACCTGGAATCGAATTTCCCTTTTTACTTCTACTTCGGCTCACCAACAGCCTAGTACCGATAATCTAGCTCACAAGTTAACACATATATCTTAGAATTGAAGTTCACAATTACTACCCGAACTTATTTAGGTTATCAACCGCTCCTTTTGCAAATCTATACTCCTACCCAATTTTTTTTACTAGATTTTAGGTATTAAAGAACATGCATGTATGTATTCAACTTTTATTTTCAAGAATCGATGCATGAGAATCCTCTTTTTGTTTAAATCTGAAAACCAATAAAAAGGGCTAGGTATTTTACTCGCAAGAACGGAGATGAAGACAATTGCTTGAAATTTCCCGGCCCAGGTGATTTTGAAGAATAAAATTGATGAAGGTAGGACTTTTTTTCTCAAGAACTCTCTCTTCCCTCTCTCTAGTTTTGTTCAGAAAATGTGTTAAAATGAAGGATTGGGGTGTTTTATTGAAGAAGGCGTCGGGTTTAAAATTTAGAAAAATAGGAGCCCCGAATCAGGTATGCGATCGCATTTGTGATCGCAAAGAAGAAATGCGGCTCGCAGAATGGACCGCAAAAGTGCTCCAAGAATCTGATCCTACTGTATGGGTTTGCGGCAGAAATGCAGTCCGCATACCCGTTCTGCGGTCGCATAATGNAAGTTATGGCGACACAAGATCTTCCTATGACGTGGATGTGAGGATCTCAATTTTTTTAGAGAGACATTATGCACACAGTGACCATTTCGATTGACATGCACTCATGTGAGGTGTTAAGGTATGCTCTTATGTTACTAGGCAATGAGAAGCTTTCATGATGATATTCGCAAGAGAGTAGATTGACTGTTCAAACCATATAAGCCATATACACAACTGAGTAAAAGAGTGACTCGAGAAGGATCGCAACGCTGGGATGCTTTGAATGGAACTTGACACCACATAGGTAAACTTTACGACGGTGCATGTATAGGCACAAGCGAGTAGATTTTGTCCATTTAAATGAAAAGATTCTGTAAGGAATTCATCGGATATAGTCCCTTGGTGAGAATTTAGGAAAAGCAAGTGGGAAGTATCAATCCTAGAGTTATAACTCAATTCAAGGTCATAATTATAGAACTTAATTCCACAAGAATGTAAATAAGAGAATTCATAATAGAGTGGATTCACGAATAGTGCGTCTCGTTCAAAGAGTCGATACACGCAATGTTTTGTCATTCAACATCTTGTTAAGACCATGTTTATGAGGACTCTACAATATGGATGTACATATACAATAAGTAGAAATTTTCATTTGACTCACTTAATGACGTTAGGTTGATAGGGCAATAGCTTAATCGATACCCCTCGACTCCATATCCTTAACGTACGTAGGTAACATACTGATATACTACACGATCTGATGGTTAAGAGACATCAATAGGGACAAGGACACTCCCCCTCTTAGCGATATGTTTTACCAATCCATCCACAGCTCAATACATTCTCCTAACAAGTCCTTGGGCAATCCACTCGGACTCAATGGTGGGATCAATCCCTCCTTACATGCTTCAAATTCGCGGATTATGGTATCAAGGTTACCAATCTTGAGAATAAGACTTAGAGAGGAAATCAGCTCCATAACTTGAGCTCTATCGCACGATTGGAGTATCAAAGAAGGGTGAAATTCCTAAACGTCCGAATAGCCTCCAACTTATAGATGTGGTCGACTACACACCGATAAGAAGGACTCTACTAGACACGGCTCCGAGACATCCTAGAACACTTCAAAACCTTAGGCTCTGATACCAAGTTTGTCACGCCCCAAAACCGAGGGACATGACCGGCGCTCGACCGGGTAGCCCCAGTCAAGCGGACCTGGGTGCCTTTCCTATCCCACGTGTTACCCCGTGTTTTGATTACTCATTAATCAAAGGAAATAGCCATTTATAATTTAAACTCCTTTTTACGAAATATACATAACATATATGGTTACTTAGCGAGTTTTACAAGTTACACTGTCCAAATACAAGATACATAAGTACATAACCCACGTTTCCTGTCTACGGAGCCTCTGAGGACACAAAAGAGTTTTATAATACTTGCCGGTAACAAGGCTCCGGCTCTACCTTACACAAATACCAAAAATAAGACTCCGGGAAGAAAAGCGACATGAGCCACGCAGGACCCCAAGAGGAAAGGGGCTCACCAATTCAGCTGACGGGAAGTGAAGGAGTGCTACTGTCGGTGGACTGGAGTACCTACTATAGAACCGCCCCCGGCAAAAGGGACGCCAGTACATTTGAATTGTACTGGTATGTATGAACAAACATTACCCCAAGTAAAATCAAAGAATACACAAGTAACGAACAGTAATAGAATCAACGATCAAATGCACATGAAAGGAACAACCAAAGCCAAACAAGTTTCACAATCTCTCATTTTCCCCTTTCAACATTATTTCATCACATCAATGATTTCACAACTTTCACATATGTTCATTTCAATAGTGATTTCGATCACTTTTCCACCCTTATTACCTCGGCCACCCTTATTACCTCGGCCACCCTTATCACCACAACCCACACCTTATTACTTCGTGTTGCGGCGCGCAACCCGATCCGACCGAACAATCACATTTCACACAACAACAACAACAAATCACATTTCACACGACAACAACAACAAATCACAAAGCATTTCCAAAACCATCAATACCATTTCCATCATATACAACAGCCCGTATACAATTTAAGTCACAACGATAATTGCCCACGACAAGTCACATTCGATATTACCACAGTTGTTTCAATTGCATCAATCACGATTTCTTTCCATCATTTGTTACACAACTTTTACCACATAAACACATTCACACACACACACTTGGTTTGTTTCCATTTACTTACACCATTATATCGGGAGACTTAACCAACAACGTTCAAGGCATATCAATCACAAGAATTCACAAATAGTCCACATAGATATCACATACCAAATACTCGTACACCAAACAAGGTGAGTTTACAAAGGTCAAAGTTAGCCATACATACCTGGAATCGAATTTCCCTTTTTTTACTTCTACTTCGGCTCACCAACAGCCTAGTACCGACAATCTAGTTCACAAGTTAACACATATATCATAGAATTGAAGTTCACAATTACTTCCCGAACTTATTTAGGTTATCAACCGCTCCTTTTGCAAATCTATACTCCTACCTAATTCTTCATACTAGATTTTAGGAATTAAAGAACATGCATGTATGTCTTCAACTTTTATTTTCAAGAATCAATGCATGAGAATCCCCTTTTGGTTTAAATCTGAAACCCAATGAAAAAGGGCTGGGTATTTTACCTGCAAGAACGAAGATGAAGACAATTGCTTGAAATTTCCCGGCTTGGGTGACTTTGAAGAATCAAATTGATGAAGGTAGGACTTTTTTTCTCAAGAACTCTCTCTTCCCTCTCTCTAGTTTTGTTCAGAAAATGTGTTAAAATGAAGGGTTGGGGTGTTTTATTGAAGAAGGGTCGGGTTTAAAATGTAGAAAAATAGGAGCCCCAAGTCAGGTATGCGATCGCATTTGCGATCGTAAAGAAGAAATGCGGCCCGCAGAATGGACCGCAAAAGTGCTCCATGAATCTGATCCTACTGTATGGGTTTGCGGCAGAAATGCGCTCCGCATACCCGTTCTGCGATCGCATAATGCACCGCATAACTGCTCTTTGCAAAATTCCAAGATGATTATGCGACGACTATGCGGTCCGCATATCAGTTATGCGATCGCATAATGGACCGCATTTTGACCTCAAATTTGACTAACACGCTGACTCACTTTGTGATAGAAATGCGGTCCGCATACTTAATTTGTGACCGCACTCTGAACTGCATAATAGCACTTTTCTGGAAAACTTTGATTCTTTTATTTTTAAATGCTTAGATAAGTACAAAGGGTCCGAACCGCGGCGAGCTTACACATTCCTAACACACGCTCGAGACTGGGCACTACGAGCTACTAGGTTTTGAGTACAAGTTTTCACGGGGCCATACACTTACTCAACCGAGTACCTACATAACATATCTTTTCATGTCATACTATCATAGATAACTCAAGAAGGCTGCCGAGAGATAAGTAGAATACAACATCTGATACCAACTTATACACATGACATAAGGGCCTATAAGACTAAAATAACCACTCGTACACTGAACATAGGCCGACAAGGCCATATAATCTTATACGTCCATGACATTTGTCTTCATGCCTCTAAGAATACATAATTTTCATAAAGGCCGAG
The DNA here is from genome assembly GCF_001879085.1 of Nicotiana attenuata. Taxonomy (NCBI): domain Eukaryota; kingdom Viridiplantae; phylum Streptophyta; class Magnoliopsida; order Solanales; family Solanaceae; genus Nicotiana; species Nicotiana attenuata. The sequence goes on from NC_031990.1 coordinate 23,521,427, forward strand.
ATAGAGTCCCGACATACCAAACAATACACGTCTAATTCATACTAACCACACAAGCAATTCCGAAGCAAATGAAGCACACCAACATCTTCTGCTGAGCTGATAGCCTACTTGGAGGGCTCTCGACCTGTCTATCGGGACCTGTGGGCATGAAACGCCGCGTCCCCAAGCAAAAAGGATGTCAGTACAAATAATCTACCGAGTATGTAAGGAATGAAAACCAGTAAATAATAGGCATGAGAGAAACATGGAGTAAAAGACTCGACATGTACGTTTGCACAGCTCTGTGAATCACTTAATGTTATAATGTCATGAATATGCGTATAAATGCCATACCATGCATGGGTATATGCGTTCATAACATCATCAAGCCTCTGAGGGCATCCCATCATATCATCTCGGCCACTATGGGCAAATAATAACCGTATACCAACTGATAAGGTGGTGGTGCGTATATAACGCCGTAACCTTTTCCCATATCTCATATACATATAATATACATATATATGCGTATAAAACGCCATCTGCTTAAGGGTCAATGTACGTGAACGCAATGCATGAGGAGTACGTCAATAAAATCTTTCGAAGTGTCATAAGACCATTATGCATGTGATTAATATCATGAAATAAACATTATCAACTTACGTATTTTCTGAGACACATGAACAGATGATAAAATAATAGAACACATGGGGAATCAAGAACATATGCATCTCTAGTATTTCTATGAATAGAGTCATTTATGGAAATTGTGCTTTTGCTCGTTTCGTTTGTGTCGTATAGATCATGCCAAAAGAAAGAATGGATAGCCTTAACATACCTGAGACGATTCTCCATACAATCCCTCTAACACACGACAATCGCGACAAGACACGTGATGCCAAGACCGGAGTAGGAAAAATCCATATGATGTTCATGAGAAAGATTGCACCGTACTCTTATAGAATTGCAAAATCCCGTTGTTAATTTTTCTAAGAAGTTTCATATGAACTTAAGTAACTTACGTTACTATCAAGTATCATCTTGGAGGAAACCTTTTTGCTGAACCTTTTCATTAATTTTAGAGACACCAAAACGAATTGAAAATGGGTTTTAAGTTTTTTTGGAATGAAATGTTGTTTTGTATTCCAATACCCAGAAATGAAGTGTCTTGCCATTATCAATTAGGTTTCCACCTATCCATTCAATTGTAAGAGTCATGAATATGGACAGGTCCTTGCTACCACGTGGGGGTGGGAAGGGGAAATTTTAGTCTTATCCTATAATCAATTAATTAATTAGGTAATGTCCCGCTACCTGGTAATTAACCAATTACCCGAATAATTAAGAATTATCTCAAATTACATAAAATTCTACTTAACTTTAATAAACTTTATACACCTTATTATCATGGCCATGTGGTACCTTGTATGGTACTAGTCCATAAATACCGGGTATTTTAGCTCGGGCCGTATTTTATCCCAAACTGACAAATTTCGACGAAAGTCATTCTCTTTGATTTGCTTACCCTCTCACCATCATGAATTTAGTTATCCCTGGTTTGAAATAGCACAATAATTGTAACCTTAAAATAATTTCATTCCCGAGCTTGCGTCGATTAACTTTACGACGAAACCTTAACGTCCGAAAATGAGGGATGTAACATCTCATTCCCGAGCTTCCATCAATTACATATGGCGTATTTTCACGTACGAAAGCATGGGGTGTAACACTGGTAGTTGCTATGTATATATCTAGGATGGATCTTTCCTGGGCTGGATTGGTCGTATTTAGTACTACGTGACTGAGCATGTCGAGTGATTGAGCATGATGAATAGAAAGTGTGAGATATTGAGATTGAGTACTCTGAGAGTGTGAGTATATTAGTTCATCTCTGAGATACATCGTATAGTGATGCATTTTTCTCATGCTGTACATTATCACGTCATTCCCGACTTCTCGCACATGTTGACATATATGCAAAGAGATGTATTCCTTTCATGCCATTTGAAAATGAAACAATTACCTGTTGAAATATTTTTGGGAATATTATATTTTTCAAACTCACTCATACTTTTGGCGATTTCGGTAAAAGTTTTGAATTTTCCTTGATCTACTTGAAAAGCAGACCTATTTTCTAGAATTATGAACGAGCTGAACATTTTATCTCTAAGATGTTTCTTTTTTTTACTTTCATTATGTTTTCATGAACTGTTGTCCGTTGTTGGTTTCGGACTGCGACCTATGTTCCAGCTCGTCACTACTTTCAACCTAAGGTTACGTTTGTTACTTATTGATTACATGGAGTCGGTTGTACTCATACTAAACTTCTGTACCTTGGGTGCAAATGTTGCCTGCTGGGTTAGGAGATAGAGGACAGGGAGGCTAAGAGGCTTTGTAGACCAGAGTGACCTATTGGTTCCTATTTTTAAGGCAAGGTACTGCATGGTAGATGTTTTATGGGTCAGCCAGTTCAATTTTCACTTCAGGTTTCGCATGGTGTTTGAGGTACCCATGGGTCTTAGGGTACCCGTACCAGAAAGCTTCCACAGCCACGTCAGCGAGAGGTTGCTTTGAGTGTGGAAATACCAGCCACATGGTGAGAGATTGTCATAGACTCCAGACAAATGTGTCCGAGTAGGGTATTCAGGCTATGAGTTATACTTCAGTTGCTGATATCCCTGTACCGCCAGCTTGGGGTGCATGTCAGGCGAGTAGAGGGCCCCTCAGAGGGGAGGCCCGGCCTGTTGCTGTGTTTTTTACGGTAGGGCTGAGGGTGCTACACTAGATGATGTCATACAGTTAAGGGTTTTATCTGTTATAGAGGAGCATCATTCATATCTTGTTCTGGTTCGTCTTATCAGGGTGAGTTTCATGATCTTATACTCTACTTATGTGCTTACCCCTGGTGGGAGATTCTATAGTGGTAGCCCGTGTTAACCGTTTTGTTTTTATTCATTATTGAGAGTTATGAGACTAGAAGTGACGTTCTGTTACCCAGTACGGTAGGTTCTGATGCGACTTCTGAGTGATTGGTTATGATTTGTGATTTAGATGTTGTACCAGGGTGGGAGATTATTGTGTGGGTTGATTTCGTTAGCGGAATTGAACTAGTGGAAGGTTTCATATGATTTTATATGTTTGAGCTGGGCTACAGGCCGCGGTGGAGTTATATCAGGATGAGATCCTTACGATTAGTTCATATTTGATTCTCCCTTGTGAAATTGATTTGTAGTATTATACTGATAGGGAGTGGTGCCTGTCGGGATTGTTTGATAGTTGTCATATGTGTTTCTTCTTGCACATTTAGTCGTATTCGCGTTGTGCTTGTTGGGTTTTAGCTTACGAAGTGTGTGCCTAGGTGGCATTAGATGTGACTTTTTGATTTAGGTGTATAGTTATGAATTTTTTATGTTTCTTGCATCATTGTCAGTTTTGAGAAGGTTTGAAACAGGGTTCTAGTGTATATGAGTTTAATTGCTGGTGTTGGATTTGATTATGGGCAGCTACTATGGCTAGAGTTATTGTTTAAGGCATATGTTTGATGTGTTACGTCGTGTAGTTGCACCTGGTGGGTGTAGGCATAAGTTGTTGCAGCTAGTTACGGTTGGTACCGTGTGTTGATGTAGGAATCAGGTCTTTTGATAATGATTGGATGGTGAGAAATTTGGTTCTAAGGTTTACCAATATGGGTGGAAGGAACAATATTTAGTTGAGATGGCGTTGTCGAGGCTATGTGGATTGGGGTGACGTGTATTCACCCGCGAGTATATGTATTATGAGTACATTCAGTGATTTGATGATCTCAGAGTGGTACTGGGCACGTTCGAGGACGAATGTTTGTTTAAGAGGGGGAGAATGTAACGACCCGACCAGTCATTTTGGGAATTAGCGACTCGTTCGGCGGCTTAAGGTCTCGAGAATCTACGTAATATGTATTATGACTTGCGTGCGTGGTCGATATTGGTTTTCAGATGATTCGCGATTTAGTTGAAAGAACAATTCTTATTTTTGAAGCTTAAATGAGAAGAGTTGAAAGAATCTGACTTTTGTGTAGACGACTCCCAAATGGCATTTTGATGATTTCAATACCTTCATATTGTGATTTTGGAGTTAGACGTGCGTCCGGATTTGGATTTGGAGGTTCGTAGGGTAATTTGATGCATTTTGGCAAAAATTGGAAAAGTTAAAGTTTTGGAAGGTTAAGAGGTTTGCCTGAGAGTTGACTTTGGTTAGATTGGGGTCGTATTTTGATTCCAAGAGTTGGATGAGCTTGTTATGTTATTTATGACTTGTATGCAAACTTTAAGGTCATTCAGATTTGATTTGATAGGGTTCAACATCGAATATAGAAGTTAAAAGTTATTAAGTTCATTAGGCTTGAATCGACGCGCGATTCATGGTTTTTGCGTTGTTTGATGTGATTTGAAGGCACGACTAGGTTCGTATCGTGTTTTACGAATTGTTGGTATATTTGGTTCAGGTCCCAGGGGGCCTCGGGCGAGTTTTGGATGGTCAAAGGATCAATTTTTGGACTTGGGCATGTGCTGAAGTTTTTCTGGTGCATGCATCTGATTTCCTTCTACGCGATAGCGTGGCAAGGTCCGCGATTGCGTAGGCTATTTGGGGCAGCTGGGGAGTTTTTTCTATTCAATCACCATTTGGGGCATGCAATCGCGTAAGCTGGAGGAGTTTGAGCAACGCGAATGCGTGAAAAAGGCCGTGTTCGCATAGAAGAAGTGAAGCAGCAGTTGAGTTCACGCGTAGTTCTTCGTGACCGCGTGAAGAGGGACACGATCGCATAGGTCTGAGGAGGAAGTGGTCTGCGTCCGCAGGTGCAGGGACGCGTTCACGTAGGCTTGAATTTCTGCGCAGCTGAGTTGTGCTTCGCGATCGCGAGGCAATTTCCGCAATCGCGATGAAGGGCCGTCTGGGCAGAACTCAAATATTTCAAAAAGAGGGTTTGAGTTTATTTCAAAAATTTGATTTTGGGAATTCGGTTGGAGCCGATTCTTGGAATTTCTCAAAGGAGTGACTGGGGTAAGTGATTCTTACTTAGTTTTTGTTAAATTCCATTTTTATGTCTTTGATTTCATCATTAAAAATGAGTGACTTGGGTTGAAAAATTGGGGAAACATGGAGGAATGTTCTCAGGCAGAATTTTGGGGAATTGAGCGAGATTTTTGAATCGGATTGCTGTAATTCTTGTATGGTTGAACTCAATATCGAATGGGTGTTCGATTTTTGTAATTTTGGTCGGATTTCGAGACGCGGGCCTAGTTCGAATTTTTTGAGCGATTTTTTCAATTCTTGGCTAAGATCACTATTTCATTATTTAAATTAGTTTCCTATAGTTATATTTAAAGTAGGAAATTGTTTTGGCTACATTCGAGCCATTCTGAGTTGGATAATCGAGGGAACGGCCTTCTAGTTGATTGATTGAGCGTGGGTTGAGGTAAGTATCTTGCCTAACTTTGTGTTAGGGAACTACCCCTTAGGATTGGAGTCTTTTTGTGCTAATTGTGTCATGTGAAGGCCGAGTACGCAAGGTGACGAGTACGTGCCCAGACTTATTTGTGGAAATTTGACCATCTAGTTCTCTTAGGTTCTTATGCCCATTAAATATGAAGTTGTTTTGTGATGTGAAATTCCTCATTTACTAAATTCACCCTTACGTGTCTTAATTAGAATTAATTGCTTCATGTTCTACCCTTATTGCCGATTAGACTCTTATGTGCCATAACTGAATTTGTTGCCTCTTTTATCGTCATGCTATCTTTCCGTAATTGCTTAACCTTAATTGAAATCAATGTTATCCTTAAGTAATTGCTTAAACCTTAATTGAAATCATTATCATCTTGTTTACCTTGAAATTTGTAATTACAATTAGATTTGATTTTGTGGTTCTAATATACGTGATATATTTTTATGCTAGTTGTTAGGCAATAGATACTAAGTGTGAAACTAGAAAATAAGGTAAGAGTTTGAGGATGTTGTATCAAGCAAACCGAGTGGCTGAGAATCGGGGCCTCGAGCTGGCTTATTCGGGTCCTCGAGGTCGAGCCAGGCGTTGGGCTTTGAACAGTCGATGGGGAACTAACAGGTTTAAGGGCCTTGGTGAGGGCTCTTTATGATCAATAACGAGTAATAAATGAAGAACAATTAATGAGACACAGCAAATGTAAGCAATAAATGTATGTAATAGGATCAAAGGAGAGTATGTTTAAGTTAGGGCGCACAGAATGTTCTTGTCTTGTATTCAATATCATGTATTGTATATATTACAAAATGACAAGGATCCCTTTATATATGAGGGAAATCCCAACATGGTACAGATGCATTTATTACAAAGAAATATAGCTGGCATAGTTATTCGCTAGTTTGGTACAGACTAGTGCTTCTCTTGCAGGTTTTGTCAGCTTTGATCACGCGCCTTGGGAACTTCCCGCTCCCCCATGATAATCATCGATTTGCACTACCCCGAGGTCAAACGTTGGGAACCCTCGGGGTCAAACCTCGAGCCATGCTCGAGCCTTCGGAGACGCTCTTGCGAAGCATTACAACGGCCATAAAATCGGGCCTTCTGTTTTTTAGCGTATATAGATAGTCCCCGCGTTTCTTAGAATGAAAATGATAAGAAACGGTCCTGACTCTTGACTTTCTTGAACATCTCGTGATGGCGTCATGCTTGTGACGTCAGTGCTCCAAGTGACTGAAAACATCCTGTCAATCCATCTTCAGAGGCATTCAATACACTGCCGATTTATTCTCCCCAAAGGCAGTCATATCGCCGCCGATTTGTTTCCCAAAAAGCATTGATTGTGCTTGGCGGTGCGTTTCCCGTTGGTTATGCTACTGCCCTTTTATAAATGGGAGTTTTTCTTGAATCAAACTTCATCCAGTCATTTTTCAACAGCTTTCAACTCCTTTCTTCTCTTCTTCCTCATCCGAACTTTATTTTTCATGGTTCGAGCCCGTGACCTAGTCACATGGCAGCGGTTTTGCCAGTTATGACATGGCTCTTTTTCAGAGCTCTCCCTCACTGAGTAGTATCGTACTGCTTTGTTGTTGTTATTGTTGTTTTTGGCTCGAAATGATGAGAGAGGGGCTTCAAATTGTTCCCGCATTAGAGGATATGTGGTCCTTGAACTGCTGCTCATCTCTCTTAACTTCAACCTAGTGTGGCACTTCACTCCCTTTGCTTTCTCCGGAGTGAGGTGGCCTCATCTACTAACTGTTGCATCCCACACCGGTGCAACGTCTCAAGAAGTGGCTTCACAATAGTAGTGTTGACGAGACCTATACTAGCCAAATTTTTCACCAAGCCACAATTTTCCCAGCTTTAAAAAGCTTTTGCTCTTTGATAGGCTATAGCCTTCTTCCTCATCCATTGTTGTTTCAGAGGAGATTTTCGAAGGCGTCGCTCTGAAGATCGAAATGGGACCCCTGAGGAAATGTTCTTGCCGATGTCGCCCTCGAAGATGTACCTTCGAGAGTATATTAGACTTCTAGCAGTTGTTTTTATTTCTTTATTTCTGTGTAAGGACCCTTCGTGGGCTTTTGTAATCGTCGTTTTTCAATATAAAAAATGTTTCTTCATTTTGTCTTTGACTTGTTTCGGATTTCCCTTTGCCCGTGTTTGTAAAAAAATCTGAGCATGCGAATTTATTGATTAGCCCGAATACTGGACCAGGCTGCGGGCGTTCCCTTGGTTTTTGATTCGTTAATGCGATATTTCCTGAAAACCCTTCGACATCCCTCGGACTAAGCCTTTGTTGACCTGATACAAAGTTAGGCCGCCGGGACTTCCGACTTTCATTTTTAGTGGGAGTGGGGCCTCGAATACATAGACCATGACCAATCCCTTTTAGGCCCCGCAGGTAGTCCTCGGGAGATGAACTTGCTTGATCACTTAAAAATGAAGACAGCCCTTGGGCCTTTTCAAATAGTCCCCGAGTGACAGTATACTCTAATTCAGGTGGTCTCGAAAGTTTGCTTTGATCTTAAAATGAATATGGCCCTCGGGACGAAGTAGCCGACTACGCGTGCGAATTGAACTGCAAGTGAAAAGTAGCTCTGAGGCTTTGTTAGTAACCCTCGAGTGGGAACCAGTTCGGATATAGAAGGATCCTCGAGATCGGGCACAATCTCGAGGCTAGGTTCATGCAGGTAGCTCCTTAGAGCTCATGGTTACGATAAAAAAGGATCCTCGAGATCGGGTACCATCTCGGGGCTATGCCGATACGGGGATCATTGACCCCTCGAACGTTATATGACAGCGTCAATCGTATGACACGACCATGAAATGGTCGAAGCGATCCTGCCGGTACGCCTCCCCGAAAGTGAAAATGGCCTGGCCAGCATTAATTGGCCTCTTTAGGGTAGGCGGAAGGTCGCCTCTTGTTCTATATATGAGTCTGCTTCCCTCTGTTTTGAGGATCCCGCTATTTTGAGCAGCTATCTTTTTTCATAGAGTTCTTCTTTCTCGTATCATCTCTTTCATCATTTTAATTTGAAGCTTTTGCTTAAGTATCGTTCTCCCTCTCTTGTTCCGCCACGGTTATGGCTGCCACTCCCAAACCTGTTCACCAATAAGAGGAGAGTTCCACTTCTGCTTCCCGCTCGGCCGGTGGTACACCGCTGGCATCCGGGGAGCTAGCCCCGAGAGGTTTTGTCTCGAGGAGGGACCTTACATCGGAGAGTCTTCCCAATGTTCCAGGCTATTGGGAGAATACATCGAGGTTAATTTCATCAATAAGAGAGGGGCACCTCGAGGCAGTGAGGAGAGACTGCGGATGGGGAGAAAAGGTAGTACCGTAGGTACCTTCCCTGGGAGAAAGCATCATGGCTCATGTAGAGGGGTTTCTGAATGTATACACGTACCCCTTTATATTTGGCCTTCTTCATAGAGTTGTGCTCGACTTCTGTCGAAGATATCGGGATACCTTGGCACAGGTTCACCCGTCGTTCTAGAGGGTAGTATTGATAATGAGGTTCTTTGCGGAGGAAGTCGGGCTTGAATTCACCCCTAGCCATCTCATTAGGTTGTTCCGGCCCTTTCATCACCGAGGCCTGATAACTTTTCGATGTCAATCCGCCAGGCCCTTTGTTGTCGACGATGAAGAAGATGGGGTCCAAGGGTGGATGAGTCGATTCGTCCTAGTATGGACTGTTAATATTATTCCTGTGGAGTTCCTGCCATTTCCTAAAAAATGGAGTTTCACACGTAAGTGGTACACTTGTGTTTTTATCATCTTTGCCCACGGGGAAGGCGGATTCTATGAAGACGCTTTCTTTTTCTTTTTGCAGCAATCCCGTGGATGCCCTATGTGGTTCCTGACCTGATGGATTGGGCTCGGAAGTTGGCAGTCCGCTCGACCTCAAACGGGCGTAAGTGGCGTGATATGTCCAAGGGTAGATGGGAGGCAAAACACCACAATACGTGATCTGTGGTCTGTTTTCTTTTAAAGGTACTTCCTTTTACGTGTGCTAACTTCGCCATCATAGGCATTGGGGAATTCTCTGAGATGAGACTGTGCCCCCTTGGAGAGGATGAAGGATCATCGGCTTCGGGACCGAGGAGCAATAACAAACGGAAGGAAACCTCGAATGGCAAAGGTGCTCATAGCGAGGCAAGTCCTGCCCGGAGGCTCAGAGAAGACGTGTCAGTTGAGCCTGCAGCGCCCGAGATTTCTGGCCTTGCCAAAATGGTTCCCCCTTTGCTGCCGTCTTCTTTTCCCGTGTAAGGTACTTCGAGGGGCAACGATTTTCTGACGCCGTCTTTTTCTCCCGTCGAAGGTACATCGAGGGATGTTCGGGGCCAGGGTCCGCCTGACTCAAGTGAGCTCTCGGTCGATCACCATTTTGTTGGGAGCGGTTCTACTAGGGCCGATGAGACCAGGACAGTAGATCTGCGCTCGACCTTCAAGGAGGCTTGGCGGTTCTGTTCCGTGGTGAGTTTCGGTCAATTGTATTGGTTTTCTGATTTTGCGCTTTTATTTTCTTATTGAGCTCCTTTTCCATAGGCCTTTGACAAGCTTTAGTCTGAGCGGCTTAGCCGGGAAGCCGGGTTGCGGAAAGCCTTGGAAGGGGATAAATCCTTTAGGCTCCTTTGTGACAAAATGTCAGAGGAGCTGGTATACCTGCGGTACGAGGCGAGTTGGAGCCGGAGCTACGAAAGCTACATCGAGGGACAGGTAAACTTTGTTTCGAGGGGATACACGCTTCTTCTCCTTTCTTCAGAAATTAACACTTCAATACTGCAGTTGCAGAGGAAGATGGAAAGCCTGGAGTGCCTTTGGGGTAAAGTTGGTCAGGCCAAGCATGAGTGTACTGATCTAAAGGCTCAGGCAGATGCCCAAGTCATGGACAAGAAAGATGCTTTGGCCAAGGCTTCTGCCCTTGAGGTGCAACTCTGAAATGCTCGTGAAAATAGCTCGGTCCAAACGAGTATGATTGTAAGGCTCGAGTCTGAGCTTTTGAAGATGAAGGCCGAGGTTGTGGACGCCCGAGCTGAAGCTGAGGAGATTCAATTTAAGGAGGACAAGAAACTGGCCGTCTATTTAAAGGATGCTGCCGATACCCGGGTTGAGCTGAGAGGGGCCTCTGATCGGGAGAGCAGAAGCAATGAGTATGCTCGGTGCAAATCCCGAAGGGAAACTCTCGAAGAGATTCATGCTAGCGGCTTCGGTCTATCAGAGGAGATATAGCTGGCGAAGGAAGATGAATATGATGCCAAGTTCCTCTTATCCGATGCCGAAGATAATAAGGAAGAGGCCGACAGGCCGCAGTCCCCGAGGGGAGCTTAGACTAGGACTTGCTTTCTTGATTCTTTGTATTACGTTCTTAGAGAACTTTTGTAAATGGAGCTTTGTACATATGTATAAAAGGAAGCCTTTTGGTGTCACCTTTCATGAATTTCCCTTTGCTTGTGTACGTCTCTTTTGTTTTGGATTCATATGTCTGTCGATGTTTTTGGCCAGGTGAACTGGACTTTGAGGTAAAAAACCCTTAGGTTTGTAAATCGGCCATGGGGCTTGTTGGGCTGGCTCGTAGGCTCTTACGCATTTGCTCTTAGAGGTTTTTTAGTTAATTGTTTCGGGCTCTATCTTCGAGTCGGACTTCGACTCGAGCTTACTGACCCTCAAGCTTTCGAATTTTTAAGCTGGCATCTGGGCTATTACACGTTGGGTCGGTACGACCTCTAATACGGGCTGGTGACAGTGGCTCTTACGCGCTGGGTCGGCACGACCTTTAATTAAAGATGGCGACAGTGGCTCTTATGCATAGGGTCGGTACGACCTCTAGTGTAGGCTTATTTTTCCCTCGTTGAAGTTTTTTGTGTTCGTCCGACTTTTTGACGGTTCGATAAGAACCTCGATTGCGAGCCGTTATGTGACTATGGGCGAGCACCACGGGAGGTTTCGCTCGATTGCTGAATGTTTCGAAGCCTGTTGTTCGGAGGTGACATGGTCGAAGCTCTTTTGCTTATGCCGAGAGTAGCCTGATTAACCGGTTCTTTTCAAAGTATTTTTGAAGTAATTTGAAGGTCTGTAAGTTTAGTGGCGACAGTTGGGCGTCCCCGAGTCGCGTTAGTTTGGCTGGTACAACCTTGTGACCGTAGTCATTATATTTGGCCGTATCCTTTTAGTCCCCGAGTGAAGTAGATTCGGCGTTTATATCTAGGGTATGCTTGTTTATGGCTCTTACAAGTTCGAATATATAGCCTTAACATTAAGATTGGGATTATGCCTTTTGTAAGGTCTTATGAGTTTTAACATGCCTTGCTTGAGGTATTATAGATTTGGTTACTTGGTACATGTATAACCCATGCCTTGCTTGAGGTCTTACAGATTTGGTATTGCCTTGTGAAGGTCTTATGAGCTCGAGGTTGCCCGCATGGGGTCTTATAGCCTCGGGTTAACAAATCGATGGGGTGACCATCGGTGACAGTCCCCGAGACATCGAGAGTTTCTTGGCTCTAGAGCCATTTTGCGTAAACATGGAGTTTCCTCATTGTGGTGTTACTAGTTCGAAGTTTCCGACCCGGAGGTCATATGACTTTGAGTTTTTGACGCCAGTCCCCGAATGTTCGGGAAATTTCTGGCTCTGGAGCCATTTCTTGAAAAAATAGTGGATTTCTTCGAAGCGCAAAATGTTTTGATGGAAAAAATATTCCTTGATTACTCGGCACAAGTATACATGTTTCGCCGTCAAGGGTTCAACTATTCTATGCGGACACGATTCATACGACCGTTTGGCCCGATACATCATTTTCCTAATGAGACCATTTTTTGGGTTATCTTGACTTCTTCGGGGGGATGATCTCACGGGGGGATGCCCCCAAGTATTCGAGGTTTATTGAAGAGAAGCCTTGAATACTTGTTATGTTCTCCTTAGGTAGCATATCGATGTTGCCGCGTTAAAAACCTTGCCGGTAAAACCCTTCTTCGGATAAAAACCCGGTCAAAGGAAAAGACTGCAACACATGCTTTAGAACCTGAGGTCTTCAAGCTGGAAAGCGCTTCGATTGCTCCGATCGGACACCTGTACACAGGTTAGTGTAAGATGTAAAATAAAAGGGGAGACATTTAAACCTTAGTGGTGATGGTGCTTGGAGCCTTGATGTGTTTCAATCGTTTGCTCCGGGGACGCGGTATGGTCCTTTACTCTTTTATTCGGGCGTAGCCGAGCACGTATGTCGTGATTGCTACTTCCCTGTTTGCTTGTCCTTTAGCTCCTTTGATGTTGAAGGCGTTGATGTCGGCACCACATCGTGCACCCGAACATCTCTCTTGCTGCATGCTGTTCTCCATACACATTTTTTATTCCGTCCTTTGTCGCAAATTTCATCATTTGATGGAGAGTTAATGCTACTGCTCTTATGCAGTTTATCCATGGCCTTCCGAGTAAGGGATTGTATCTCATGTCTCCTACGATGACATGAAACTTAGCATTTTGGGTTATGCCGACCACGTTGACCGGGAGGGTGATTTCCCCTTTCATTGTCTCGCTCACCATGTTGAATCCATTGAGGACTCGAGAGACGGGCACGATTTGGTCGAGCAGTCCGAGCTGCTCCACCACCCTCGACCTGATAATGTTGGCCGAGCTACCTGGATCCACAAGTACACGTTTAATTTGAAATGTATTCACAAGAAAAGAGATTACCAGTGCGTCATTGTGAGGATGCGACAGGGTCTCGATATCCTCGTCGGTCAACGTGAGAGCATCCTCAGGTATGTAACCCCGAGTTTGCTTTTCCCTGGTGATGGGTATCTTTGTTCGTTTGACAATGGGTTCCTATGGGATGTCAACTCCCCCAACAATCATGTGACATGTTGTGGTTCTTCTGCTTCATTTTTCTTGTTTGCCTCTTTTTCCCAGAATTGATTTTTGGCTCGGCCGTTGAGGAACTCTCGGAGATGCCCTTTACTGATTAGTTAGGCTACTTCTTCTCGGAGCTGTCTGCAATCTTCGGTCCTATGACCGTGCGTGCCGTGAAACTCGCACACCAAGTTGGGGTTCCTTTGTGACGGATCTGATTGTACGGGTTTTGGCCACCTGGTTTCTCTGATCTTACTGATGGCAGAGACGATGTCTGAAACATCAATGTTGAAGTTGTATTCGGATAATCGAGTGCCTCCGTCGGTCCTGTATGTCTGTCGAATCCGACTCTGCCCACGAGTCCCCGAGGATTCTTTCCTGGATCTGTCCTTCGATCATTTTGGTGTATGTTACACCTTGGGGCGCTTCTTTAATCTTTAGTGTAAGGTTGATACCTTTCCTTGTTTGGCCTTGGTTCCTTTGCCAAGAGCCTATTGGGATATACTTAGCCCTGGGGGCTCCCAATTGGTCGTCCTCGACCCTAATCTTCGAATGGTATCAGTTGTGGACATCCGACCAAGTCATAGCAGGATATTCTATCAGGTTCTACTTTAGTTGCTTTGAAGCTGTCGAGCTTCGTTCATTCAAACCTTGTGTGTAGGCCTGCACTGCCCAGTCATCGGAGACTGGTGGTAGTTCCATTTCCTCCATTTGGAAACGGGATACATATTCCAACAGCATCTCGTTTTCTCTTTGTTTGATTTTGAAGACGTCGGACTTCCTTGTAGCCACCTTAATGGCACCGGCGTGTGCCTTTATAAAAAAATCTGGCAGCATGGCAAATGAATCTATTGAATTCGGGGCTAGGGTCTGATACCACATCATGGCCCCCTTTGAAAGTGTTTCTCCGAATTTCTTCAACAGGACGGATATCTCGTCGTCCCTCAGGTCATTCCTCTTTACAACACAAGTGTAAGCAGTGATGTGCTCGTTGGGGTCCGAGGTTCTGTTGTACTTCGGGAGATCAGGCATTCTGAATTTCTTCGGAATGGGCTTTGGAGCGGCATTCGACGGGAATGGCTTTTGCACAAATTTCTTTGAATCTACACCCTTTAGGATCGAGGGTGCGCCTGGGATCTGATCGACCCTTGAGTTGTAGGTCTCCACCTTTTTGTCATTGGCTTCTATCTTCTTTTCACCCGATTCAATCCTCTTCGTGAGTCCTCGAGCATCTTTATGATAGCAGGATCGGCTGTTGACCCGTTGTTGCTTGATCTTTCTGGTATTTGTTCAGCTCGAGGAGCCGCCTCCGGTGCCGCTGTGCTTGGAGTTTTTTGGTGGCAGTGCAGTGGAGCAATCACCAGTTGTTGTGCCCGCAACATCTCAAAAATGACATGAAGGCTAACCTCTCGCTCTTCCCGAGCTGGGGTTTTCTGAGCTTCTTGTTGATTCTCTTGGCGTATACTCCTATCGGTATGGGAGCTTATGTCGACGTGTTGGGCATTGCGCGAGACCATGTCCACGGGAATTGGTTCCGGTGCATCCTCAGGGTTTCGTGATGGTACACCAATACGTGGAATAGTTACACCATTCTCTCCATGGTCCTCAGGACCGTGGTTCTCCTGTGCATTCAGTGAGTTTGAGATTTTGACCTAAAATCAAAGATTCTTGGACAAGAAAAAGGGTGAAAGATAACTTGCGTTATGTAGTAAACGAGCAAGAAAACAATCACTATTATTTTTAGCCCCATGGTCGGCGCCAAACTGTTTACCTTGAAAATGGTAATTACAATTAGATTTGATTTTCTGGTTCTAAAAATACGTGATATATTTTTATGGTAGTTGTTAGGCAATAGATGCTAAGTGTGAAACTAGAAAATAAGGTAAGAGTTTGAGGATGGTGTACCAAGCAAACCGAGTAGCTGAGAATCGGGGCCTCGAGCTGGCTTATTCGGGGCCTCGAGGTCGAGCCAGGCGTTGGGCTTTGAACAGTCGATGGGGAACTAACAGTTCTAAGGGCCATGGTGAGGGCTCTTTATGATCAATAATGAGTAATAAATGAAGAACAAGTAATGAGACACAACAAATGTAAGCAATAAATGTAACTAATAGGATCCAAAGAGAGTATGTTTAAGTTAGAGAGCAGAGAATGTTCTTGTTCTTGTATTCAATATCATGTGTTGTATATATTACAAAATGACAAGGATCCTCTTTATATACGAGGGGAAATCCCAACATGGTACAGATGCATTTATTACAAAGAAATATAGCTGGTATAGTTATTCGCTAGTTTAGTACAGACTAGTGCTTCTCTTGCAGGTTTTGCCAGCTTTGATCACGCGCCTTGGGAACTTCCCGCTCCCCCATGATAATCATCGATTTGCACTTCCCTGAGGTTAAACGTTGGGAACCCTCGGGGTCGAACCTCGAGCCACGCCTCGAGCCTTTGGAGACGCGCTTGCGAAGCGTTACAACGGCCATAAAATTGGGCCCTCTGATTTTTACCGTATACACATCTCTTCCGTAGTCTTTTAGCCTTAATGGAAGTTTGTTACCCCTTTCATTGTTGACGTATTCTTGTTTGGGGTCATTGATTGATGTTATCTCTCTTGTTGTCGAATTGCACTTTCATGGAATCATCTTTACACATTATTTCTCCCTTGTTGTTCTATTCTTATTGAGACTATTATTTCCTTGTTGTGTCTTTCTCTGTGAGTTTGTTCTTCCTCTTTCGTTTCTTTGTGTTCTAAAGTTCTTGTGTTGATTTACTTGTCGTCTTCTCATATTATTGTTGTTGTTGCTCTTTTATTCCGTGTTGTTGGGCTGAGGGCTATACGTGGTTGTGATATTAAAGTTTTTTGAGGTAATGTTGTGGCATGTGGGCACATATGGTGATAGTCATTTATTTGAGTTGTTATGTTTTCGGCCTACGTGTTTTGTTGAGAAAATTTTTACGTGTTTTCACGAGGTTTCTGCTGTGTGGTTGTTATTGTGTTGCACGCGATTTCTGCTGTGCGGTTGTTATTGTATTGCACGAGGCTTTTTTCGTGCTGTAGTTATTGATACGCACGCGTTGGTATAAGGTCTGGGTGTTGAAATGCATGCAGTGAGATAAGGTGGGCTTGAAACGCGTGGCTAGTAGGGGAACTACCAGAAGCCATGTGGTGTGATAAAGTTGGATAAAACGCGGGATGCTATTTGGGGAAAATGATTTTCAAAAACTAAATATAAAGGCTCATGCGGTGATATAATGAAAGTTATAATTCATTTTACAATTTGAGACTACAAGGCGGTAGCTCGGGAGTGCTCTTGTTGTCATTTCCCCTTTTGTGCACATGTCTTTGATAGTGTTTTCCTTAGCATACTATTAATTGTTTTCCTTCGTGTTGCACTATTTTCTTGGCTCTGTGCAGCTAATCTTGTTGTGTTGGTCGCTGCTTCAAACTTCATTGTTGCTTTTGTTACACCATACATTTTGTGGTGGTCGTTGCTTATGTACCATTCATTGACTCTACTTTTATTTGCTGACTGGAATTATGGTAGAACACTTGCACAAGAATACACGTAGTTAAATCACTCATATTGGTTTTAAAAGGTTAATCCTGACGACATTAACCACTATACGTACTCTTGTCTTCTTGCCTTCTGTGTGAGGATTGTTCTATTGGCACGTGAGTTGTCCGTACTGCTATGATTTGTACTGTTGGCACAAGATACCAAGTGATTAGGGTTCATGAATTGGGACCCGTGAGTTGTGATTATGAGATTCGG
Source organism: Nicotiana attenuata (assembly GCF_001879085.1). NCBI lineage: Eukaryota > Viridiplantae > Streptophyta > Magnoliopsida > Solanales > Solanaceae > Nicotiana > Nicotiana attenuata. The sequence goes on from NC_031990.1 coordinate 23,538,499, forward strand.
TAGAAATGCTTGAACAGATCTATTGTGAAAGTGGTTGTCCTTATTAAGTTGTTGTTGGTTTTCCCTTTATTTGGCTTCCCCGGACTTAGACTGTGATTAGTTACTCTACAACATTATTACCTGACTGCTTCCTGTTGAATATTGTTCTTACTAGTGTATCATTGCAAGTATTGTCTTGTAATCCTTAGCTTGCTTAGCTTTATATCAATATTTTTTCTCTGTTAGATCATCTACACACTTGTTCAGATTTTTTAGTCTGGTAGGTGTCTTTACTGTCCCTCATCACTACTCCTAGAGATTAGTTTTGACACTTACTAGGTATCATTGTGGTGTACTCATACTATACTTCCGCACATTTTTGTGCAGATCCAGGTGCCTCGGTTGTTGTTGATTATTAGCTGGATGGTCGAGCTATGGATACTCAAGGTAAACATGTCGTCGCGTTCGCAGGCATCGGAGTCACCTTCTGATATTTTCATTGTACTGTTCAATTCCATCCAAGCAGTTGTATTTAGGGATTTTCTAGCAAACTTGGTAGAGCTTATGACTTGTACTACCGGTTTTGGGCTTACCTGGTCTAAGAGACTAGGTGCCGTCACGACATCCTATGGAGGGAAATTAGGGTCGTGACAGTTAGAACACTTCCTATTTAAAGTTAATAAATCATCAAGGGCTAGGCTCATTAGGTTATAAATATCACAGTCCAAAGCAAAATCACACCCTATCTTTCCTCTTTTGGCAACATCGGAAAGTTGCATAATTAAGTTAAGTAACAAGATTTCAGCAGATCTTACTCATAACCACTGAGGCCACTTCAAATGCAATCATGGATTCAACATTCTTATTTCAATCTAAGAATACGAGTCATCTAAGAAATATCAAAAAATAATTAGAGTAAAAGCAATGAATATTATTGATATGATTCTTCCACAAAGCATAAAAAGAAATAAAAATATTGAACCATGAGCAATAAAACAAACAAAAACATCCCACTTGGGTCGTTGTTACAAACTGGGCTAGGAAGAGTTTAAGAATGGGAAAGACCATGTCCTTGATTTCTGGTCTGAAGCAGCTTCAACATATCTTTAAGAATGCCTTAATTCTTCTCTTTCTCTTTAGCAAGCTCAAATTTGAGACACTCTCTCTCAGTTTCTACTTCAGCTAGCCTCTTCTTCAGCCTTTCAATCTCAGCATCCGTAGCCCTACTCTCCTGCTCCAAAGCTCTCATTTTGCTGTTCTTGGGCACCCTCTTGGATGAACCAGGTTCTATGGGAGCATTAAAGACTTGATAGTCATAGTCACTTAGAGTGCTTGCCCTAAAATAGTCTTTACTTGTGCAAACATCCCATTTCTTGAGGGGAACCTTAAAGTGAGTAAGCACAAAAGTGAGTATAAAGCCATAGGGGATTGCATGAGTTTTAGTACCACAAACCACCCTATTTAGGAGCTGGATTATGTACCCTGGCCACTTGATCTGCTTCCCACTATCCAAACACTCCATAAGGACCTGGTCTATGAATGTAGCAATGTGTCTTCTCTCTTGCCTAGGCAGAACCACTTTGTTGACAAACTCAAGAGCACTTTGTGGGCCGATTTTATTTCACTTTTAAACACAGCCCTGGGTTCTTGCTGTAAGTCCCTATCAATAAATTTCTTGGTAATGGCCAGTGAGGTAGGAAGGACTTCTCGACTAGGCCACTTAAACATGGTGTAGTCATTTTACCCTTCAGCAGGTACACCTAGAATCTCCCCTAGCTCCTTATCATCAAAGCTCTCCTTCACTTCTTTCACTTCAGTATTAACTTCCATGCACAATCTCATAATTAACAAAGAACTCATCAATTTGAGTTCGAGCTAACCTCTCTTCCAACTGAAGGACCATGTCCTTCCGGCCCTGAATCTTCAATTTCTCCAGCAGCAACACTGTACCTTCCTCTTCTAAATCAGTGAGAAGCCCCCCCCCCCCCT
>NC_031990.1:23540486-23548498 GCF_001879085.1 Nicotiana attenuata
TTCAGAATTTTTCTCTTTTGGAACTTGACCACCTTCGCCTTTTCTTCATCGGTCTCCTCTTCTTCACTCTCTTTCTCTATAATTTGCACCTTTCTTGATTTCCTGGCATACCTGGTTCTTCTTGCAAAGGTAGAGCTCTCTGTCTCAACAATCTTTTCTTCTTTTCTTGGAACCGGGAGTCACAACCTCCATTTCCTCTGCATCATCCTGATCATGAAGAAGAAGGTCCATCTTCTCTATCTCAATAATTTCACTTGGTTCGGCCACCTTTTTCTTTCCTTTGGTTGAAGCTTTCTTTGCATTTTCAGCTAAGGCGTTTTCTAGGTTGGCCTCACTCTGCTTCCTCTAACTTCTTCCTTGTATTTCTTCCTCTTTTAGGAGGAGTCTCTACAGGAGTAGAAGAGGCAACCTTTCTCTTCATGCCACCCATAGTTGTTCTATGGATTTGAATTCCTGAACATTTCTTCTTCTTTGGATTGTATCTGTCAGACACATTCTTCAGTAGGTCATGGAGGGGTTCCTTCCTAGATGAAACTGGTTCTTGGAACCTTTTCCTCAACCTAAACAGCCCCTCTGTTGTATTAGCATCCCCAGACCTACTTCCTCCTTCTTTTCTAATACTCTCTCCTTCCTCAACAACCTCCTTAGTCCACAACACCATACCCCATGTTTCTTTAGTCAAATAAACAAGAGTGGGTGAAGAAGATTCAATTACCTTGACGCGCCTTTTCTTGGGTGTTTGGGTGGTTAGTGGTGTGGGTGATGGTTCTTTGGGTGGTGAAGATGGGTTCTCAGTGTTCTTGAGGTTTTCTGACGTGTTGGCCATTGATTATTGCAGAAGAGTTGAGATAATTAGGAGTTTTGATTTTTCAAAAATTTGGAGTTAAGAAAAGAGTAAGGTCGAATAAATTTAAATAGGGAAGAGATGGAGTGCATAACGGCAGCTTTAGAACTCCAATCAACTTGGGAGTGTCAGTTTGAATAGATGTTGGGTTCTTCATTGAAAGATCTCTTGCGAAAGACTGAATTTTCCAAGAAAATAAGGGTAATATCATTAGACATTAGTGAGTCATTTTAGCATATAGAACAAGAGTATACTAATAAAAGCATGAGAGCGAGCAATATCTAATCTAAATATTTACAAAATTCACAATTTATCTAACCAATCGTCGAGTTAGAACCGATTCCTTTTATGTGATCTTAATCATCCTTAATTCTAACCTGTTCCTTTCAAAGTGATCTCTACTTAATTTTTTTGTGAAGATCTCATCTATTTTCTTATCAGTAGTACAAAATTCCATAGTGATCAAACCCTTCTCAAAGTTGTCGCTCAAAAATTGATGCCTAACATGTATGTGCTTAGTTCTTCTTTGACGATCTGGGTTCCTGTCCATACTAATTGCACTAGTGTTGTCACCAATGGGGATGCAACCTACATCAATTCCAAAGTCCATTAATTGCTGTTTACTCCACAAAAATTGAGCACAACATGAGGCAACAATCATATACTCAGCTCTGGCAGTAGATAAAGCCACAGAGTTTTGCTTTTTGGTGGCCTAAGACATAAGACATGAGCCAAGAAAGTGTGCCATACCTGAAGTGCTCTTTCTATCTACAAGAAAACCTACATAATCAACATCAACATATCCTACTAAATAAAAATTACTACCTTTCAGATACCATATGAAAAGATTAGTGGTGCCTTTTAGGTATCTCAAGATCCTCTTTTCAACCTTCAAGTGTGACTCCTTTGGATTTTCCTGAAATCTAGCACAAAGGCCTACACTGAAAATAATGTTAGATCTACTAGCACTGAGACATAGCAAAGAGACAATCATTCCCCTAAATATTTTCTAATCAACAAATGAACTAGGTTCATCCAAATCCAATCTTGTGGTTGTTGCTATTGGAGTGTCAATTTTTTTGGAATCTTCCATCTTAAACATTTTAAGCAATTCTTTCACATAACTTTGCTGATGGATCATAGTTTCATTTGAACTTTATTTTATTTGTAAGCCTAAAAAGAAATTAAGTTCACCCATTATACTCATTTCAAATTCACTCCCCATTAGATTAACAAAATCTTTACTTCACTTATCAGTTGTTGCTCCATAGATTATATCATCAACATATATATATCTGAACTTTCAAGAGATCTTTACCTTTTTCTTTCAAGAATAAAGTATTGTCAATTTTATCTCTCTTGTAGCCATGCTCAAGAAAGAATTTGGATAGTCTTTCATAGCATGCTCTTGGTGCATGCTTGAGCCCATAAAGTGCCTTGTCAAGCATGTACACATAATCAGGACATTCATTGCTTTCAAAGTAAGGAGTTTGCTTGACAAACACTTTTTCCTTTAGATAGCCATTGAGGAAGGCACTCTTGAGATCCATCTGATGGAGAGTGAGTTTCATGTAAGCAGCAAAGACAATAAGGAGTCTAATAGCTTCCAATATTGCAACTGGAGCAAACATCTCATCATAGTCTATGCCCTCCTCTTCACTATATCCTTGAACAACCAATCATTCCTTGTGAAGACCCATCTTCATTAAGTTTGCTTGTGAAGACCCATTTAGTGCCAATCACTGTTTTGTCCTGGATCTTGATATCAGATACCAAACTTGACTTCTCTCAAATTGATTGAGTTCATCTTGCATAGCATTCACCCAATCTATATCCTGGAAAGCCTCAAAGACACATTTAGGTTCAGTGAGAGATAAAAAAGCATCAAAAGCACAGAGGTTCTTTAAAGAAGATCTGGTTTTGATTCCAGAGGTTGGATCAGTGATTATGTTTCCAACAGGATGAGCTTTTTATACTTGTAAGGCTTCACATCCAACTGATTTCCCTTAGACGTTCCTTCAATGTTTTGTTGCTGAGGAACAAGTTCATGGACAGGTTCCCTCGAGGTTTGAGGATTCCTCTTTGTTCAGTTCCTCCTATCAGGTTGCCCTGGGTGGAAGGACCTGTTCCATCGCCTATTGCTTCCTTTCGTGCAGCTTCAGGTTGGACCGTAGTTTCATTTGACTTCTTAATAAACCAATTGCTTCATCATCTTCTTCCTGCCTCTTAGAAAAAAAATGTTACTTTCATCAAAATAGTATGTACACTTTCTTCTAAACACATAGTTATTTTCTTATATATCTTATAAGCTTTACTATGTGAGGAATATCCCAAGAATGCTCCCGCATCCCTTCTGGAATTAACTTATCTAGGGAGTCTTTTCCATTATTGTGCACAAAGCACTTGCATCCAAATGCCCTAAGAGGGAATATATTTAGCTTTCTCCCTTTAAGTAGCTCATATGGAGTTTTTTCAATAAGATATATAGTCATGCACTTATTTATGATGTAGCATGTAGTGCTCACAGCTTCTTCCCAGTAGCTATGTGGCAATTTACTAGCAAGTAGCATAGTCCTAGCCATTTCTTTCAACGTCCTATTCTTTCTTTCAACTACTCCATTTTGTGGAGTTCTAGGAGCATAAAAATTATGATCTATGCCATGCTCATCACAAAATTCTAAAAATTAGCATTGTCAAACTCAGTACCATGATCAAACCTAATTGATGCAAGTTGATTACCTAGTTGTTTCTGAGTTTTTCCAACAAATAAAGTGAACTTTTCATATGCTTCATATTTATATGTTAAAAACAGTATTCACGTAAACCTAGAATAATCATCAACAAGCACCATAACATATCTCTTACCACCTGTGTTCATTGTCATTATTGATCCACACGGATCCATATAGACCAGTTCCATCGACCTTGTAATACTTACTATTTTCTTGGTTTTAAAAGAGGATCTTACCTGCTTTCCCTTTGCACAAGCCTCACAAACTTTATCTTCCTTGAACTTAATGTTAGGCAGTCCTATCACTAAGTCATTGGAGACTAGTTTGTTGAGTTGACTTAGGCGTGCATGTCCAAGTCTCTTGTTTCAAAGGAGGGGATCATTGTCCAACACACTTAATCAAGTGAGTTCATTATCTGAAAGTGTGGACAAATCCACCACATATATATTGTTCATTCTTTTTCCCTGCGAAACTATTGTTTTACTGGTAAGATTTACCATAATGAATTTTGTAGAGGCAAAAGCTACCATGTGACCTCTATCACACAGTTGTGATACATTTATTAGGTTGTATTTCAGTCCATCTATCAAGTAGACATTCTCGATAGAGTGAGAGTTAGACTTACCTACCTTTCCAACCCCAATGATCTCACCTTTCTTTCCAATTCCAAAGGAGACATTACCTCCTTTAAGGTCCTCAAGTGAAAGGAACTAGTTCTGCTTCCCATCATGTGCTTTGAGCGGCCACTATCCATGTACCATATTTGGCTGCTCTCCTCCACTTGGACCTGTAAAAGGAAATCAAAGGTTAGTCTTAGGAACCCAAACTAATTTTTGTCTCTTTCTATAGGCAAATGAATAAATCAAACTCTTTTTAGCCCAACTTAGTAGCCTATTCTTCCGTAGAATAAAATTTTTATTCTTTTGACTTGCCTTTTCCGTTGCTGTCATTCACTCTTATAGTGACTAGTGTTACCACAGTGTGTAAAAATCTTATTTTCAGGGAGCGTGAGGTACTTGCTTTTGGGATCCCACTTAGGTGCGGAGTTCCCAAAGCCAAGTCACCTTCTATTGCTATTATGGTGTTCTTGTAGCTATGTAAGTGCATCAGAGACATGTTCCATTTACAAGTTATATCTAGCTCATGCTTAACCCTAGTCAAGTCGTGTTTCAATGTTCTCACTAGTTCATCCCTTTTATAAAGCTCATCTTTTACCTTTCCTATATCTTTTTCTAGTGAGTGTTGTGTGTCACTGGCTATTTCTTTACCTATTCCTAACTTCAAATTTAGATTTCAGATCTAAGTTCTAGAACATATGCGTCAAGTGCATGAACCTGATTCTTCAACATAATATTTTTATTTTCAGCTTCACATGCACTAAGTTCCAGGTTTTTGCACTTTGCTTTTAAAATGGCACACTTCTTTGACAACTGTTCCTTTTCATTATTCACATCTTCATACTCATCTTAAAGTCCAACATTAATTTAAATAATCTTTCTTTGGATGAAAACTTAATTTTATCCTTTAATTGAAACACACATACCTCAAATTCTTCATCAGATTCTCCAATAGCAATTAGAGCTTGTTCATCATCATCATCATCATCATCCGGTCTCTCATCTGATTTTTCTCCCTAAGAAGCAACCATAGCCTTAGTTGATCCTTTGTTATTGCCTTTCTATAAGGCCCCGGAAAATTTCGCTAAGTAATTTAGGATTTTGTGGTGCCAGGTAGGCTAATTATAATATTTTATGTGCTATTAACATGATGGGAATCAATTGGATTTGGTAAATAAGTGTATAAGTCTTGTGGTAAGTAGTTTGGGGTCCAAGGAGAGGCCTAAGTCTAAGTCAAATTCGAAAATTTTATAATAGGCTAAAATTTCAAATGAGTTTGCACAAGTCCACACTTTGAACAAGCATATCTAAATACATATAAAGTTTTATGTGATGAACAACCTATCATATGAAAGGTCTTCGAGTCTAGTTTCCAACGCTTTGAACCGTTTGTCAGTTGGACATTCCTACACAAAGTTATGATCAAATTACCAAAGGCTGGAAAAATGCGATCCTGTGTCGAATCTGCAATCGCAAATATGTCGCATTTTTTACTCTGCAATCGCAGATCTCAGTTTTGGGCACCTATTTCGTGATGCATTCTGCAGCCCACATTCTTGTTTTGCGGTCCATTCTGCTATCGCAGACCCGGTTTCGGTGGTTTATTTTTCCTATTTTTATAACCCGACCCCATTTTCATAAATAGGATGAGGGGCTTCATTTGGGGTAATTTTCTACTGATTTTAGAGAGAGGAAAGAACAGTATAGAGAGAGAAAGAGGGAACCTAGCACTCCAAATCACCTAATCTTGTTCAAATCTTCAAGAATCAAGGAAGCAAGCCACTAGATTATCATCCATCCGGGTAAGTCCTACTCCTAGAGCTTTAATGCAAGAGGTTAAGAGTTCAAATATATGGTAGGGTTAGAAATAAGCCATGCATGTACACTAGGTTGTAGGATGTGGAATTTTCAACTATTTTTTTGGGTAGTTTCTTGTTGAAATGAGTTGAGGAAAGAAGGGGTTTCAAGTATAGGGCGTTGAAGTCTATTTCTCATGTTAGGTGTTCGATGAAATCCCTAGGAGTGTTGCACCATGGGGGTCTTTCTAATTATTAATCAATTTTTGCTATCTTCCAATAGATTATTGTCGCTAGAAGTATTGGGGCATTTTTGTAACTTAAGGAAAGCTCAACAAGGTATGTTGGCTAAACTTTCTCTCTTAGAATCGAATTCCATAAATATTTTCGTATGTTCAAGTATGGTTGGCTCAAAATTCCTAACTTCTATATTCCGGGTTATCCCCTATAAATTCATAAACTTGATTATTCCGGACGAGCCTTATATCGAAAGATAGATGTTTAAAGTAGGGTTTGCTTATTAAAATGGTATGGCTTGAGTTGTATGTTAAATGAAAACTAGTAAACCAATTGGGTGAGAAAAACTTGATATTCTTGATTGCTCTTATGTGTACCAAATGCTCTGATTGAGTGTGTCTAGTTGTTGACAATCTATAAAGATGAATGAAAATGCATTAAACGAATTGGGGAAATAGAATGTGGATAACGTGCCAAGGACTTAAGTTATATTTTTGCCTAGTGATGCCTATGAAATGAGAAAATGCGAAACAGATTATGAAATGAGCCTCGACTTAACTTTTTTAAAATTACTTCGAAAACAGAATTGCCTAAAAGCTTTTGGTACTCAATTCATACCCATAAGTTATTGTTATAACTAATGCCTTGTCTTATAATGCATTCACTGTGATTCGGGTTCTTACATACTCCGGTTTTGAACTGTACATTGTTGTTATTGGGAAAGTGTAATTCAAGAATAATTAGTGTATTGCTTGTTTATGACTTTGATGTGTGTATCTATTGCTGGTTGGTATGCCTCAATCTTTGGGAAGGAAAACTTTGTGTTTAAAGTTTCCATTGCTAATGAACTTGAGGTATATGATTTCTGGAATACTTTGTACATTAGTAATTGGTGATGATCCTTGAAATTAAAAGAAGTGAAAGTATGGAATATAGAATGCGGCCAACGTGCCATGAATAACGAATCTTGTGAAAGGCCAAAAGAGCCAAGAAAATATTATTAATGTGGATGGTTGAATACTCTAATAAAGATTTGTACAATGTGAAAGATTCTGAGATGAATATATTTATATCTATATTACCTTGTGTGCAAATCAACTAAAAATGTTTTTGGGAGTATCATTAGCAAGACCGAGGAAGGGTGGGTCATAAGGCCCACACCTGAAACTACACGTGCCGGTGCAGGGGTGGATTGTGATTTGGGATGAAATTAAAATATTGGTGAAATTGTGATTATTCCCCCAAAGTGGGATGAAACTAATACCTGTGAATTGGAAAAGAAAAAGCCAACCCACAAGGCATATCTGGGAAGGCGGCCTGCTGATCGGGTGGAGATCAGACTCCATGTTGCGCACATGGTGGTACTACTCTTGTAACAACTTTCTTTCGCATCATAATGTCAAACCACATTGTCCGTGGGGAGATGGCCTAGCCGATCGGGCGTGATCGGACTCCGTGCTAACAAAGACGGTGGAAATATCGATGCTAGTGATCTCCCAACCAAAAATATATATATATATACACTATTTTCTTACTCTGAAAACGTTATGTTTCAATTGGTTATTTGGATATTGTTGATTGTGACTTGCTGTTTCTATGTGTTGTTTTTGCTTATATGGACATTCTATTTTGAAAGAGGACTTTTAGCTATACATACTAGTGCTATTCGCCGGCACTAACGTCCCTTTTGCTGGGGGCGCTGCATCGCTTAATGATACAGGTGGTTCCACAGCGAGCGGCATCGGCCAGTGATAGAGGTATTCGTCTTCCCCAGCAGACTTTGGGT
>NC_031990.1:23548507-23594584 GCF_001879085.1 Nicotiana attenuata
ATATATATATATATATATATATATTCTTACTCTGAAAATCGTTATGTTTCAATTGGTTATTTGGATATTGTTGATTGTGACTTGCTGTTTCTATATGTTGTCTCTGCTGTTTCTATATGTTGTCTCTGCTTATATGGACATTCTATTTTGAAAGAGGACTTTTAGCTATACATACTAGTGCTATTCGACGGCGCTAACGTCCTTTTTGCCGGGGGCACTACATCTTTAAATGGATGTAGGTGGTTCCAATGTTGGTCGCAGCTAGTGACGCATCCTCCTTTCAGCTGACTTGGTGAGCACCACTTCATTTCGGGGTCCTCTATCGTTGTTTATCATGTACTTTGTATTTTGAGGTATAGTCGGAGCCTTATTGCCGGCATTTCCATATTTACTCTTCAGTTGTATTTAGAGGCTCCGTAGACAGGTTGTGGGTGGTGTTTGGTATTGGAAATTTAATTAGAAGTATTGGTATTTGGCAAATATGTGTTTCATTAGCATAACTATAAAAATTGTAATATTTTGGATATTATGGTTGAAACTGTTGATGGAAATAAAATGGAAGTTGTTAATGAAATATTTAAAAAGTATGATTAATGGAGTTCATCTCCTCTTTATTCATAAATTAGTTTGGGTAGAATGAAACCTATCAGGATTGCTCAGTCGGGTTTACTCGGTTGAGCGCCGGTCGCGCTCCTCGATTTTTGGGGCATGACACTTTCTTGGGATGAACCTGTTCCTTCGATCAGCTCTTTCCTTTTTCCATTCTATTTCCCACAAGGGACACTTCTTAATTATATGATTAAGCTTTCCACATTAATAGCATACATCATTAGCTTGCCTCTCTAGACCTCTGGCCATGCTGTAGCTTCCACTTCTTTAAGAAACTAGGGTCTTGCCTATCACATGGGAAAGCAAGATCATTGTCGTTCAGGAATCAATTAATATTGCTACTCTTCCTCTGGATGAGTTGACAGGAAATCTCACTCCTCATGAACATAGAAGAAAAACCATGAAAATGGATGTACCCAAAAAGGAATGGAGTCTGGCACTCAAAATTACTAAAGGTTCTGACTTGGAAAATGATGAAATAATAATGATTACCAAAGATTTCAAGAATTACCTAAGGAGAGGAACCTTATGTACATCTCCTGAATGATTTCTCCATCTTTCATGGAAAAGATTTCAAACTGAGAGTAAAGTAGGGTTCCTCTTGATCTCTTCACCTGAGTTGTTCCTTCATGGGCCACTTGTAGTGTGTCCCGAATTTGCTTGGTAGTGGATCAACTTTGGATTTGGTTTTACTCATGTAGACCAAGTCCACAGACAAGTCATTTCTTGGTTTTTGTATTCTTTTCCCACTTCTTCAAATCTGCAGCATTGCAATCAACTCTTGTCTTTGGCACATCTACTCCTTCAGCCTTTATCTTCAAGGTAGACAGTTGTAACGACCCGATTTATCGGTTTGGGAAATTGCACTCCGTTCAACTATTTGAAGTGTTGAGTGGCTTCCTATAATGCATTATGACTCTTTGAATCATTGGCTTTGGTTTTCAGGTGTTTTCGAATTTGTTTGGAAGAATGAGTTTTGATGGAATAGTTGACCGAGTTAGACTTTTGCGTATTTGACCTCGGATAGAAGTTTTGATGGTCTTTTAGGTCCGTATGGTGATTTTGGACTTGGGCATATTCGCAAAATTTCATTCGGATATTTCTAGAAGGTTTCAACACTAATTGACAAAAGTTAAAAATTTGAAGGATTGAAATGTTCGCAAGTTTGACCGAGAGTTGACTTTTATGATACCGAGTTAAGATTGTGGATCCAAAAATTTCAGTAGATTCGTTATGTCAATTATGTTGTATGCAAAATTTGGATTAATTCCGGATTGATTTGATATGGTTCGGCACGAGTTCCGAAATTCGAAAGATCTAAAATTTGCCAAGTTTGAATTGGGGTATGATTCATCATTTCTATGTTAGTATGTGTGATTTGAGTCCTCGAGTAAGTCCATATTATGTTATGAGACTTGATGGTATTTCTGGACGGGGTCCGGAGTGGCTTGGATGAGATTCGAACGAGGTTCAGATCATTTTGGAAATTTTGGCCAAGGCTGGTTTGGCTGTTAGTTCTGGTGTTCCATACCTACGATTGGTATTCCACAGGTGCGATGGTCACAAATGCGACAAGCATGCTGAATGTGGGTAGCCGCAGGAGCAGAAGATTGGGCACTGAAGCGCATCCGCAGAAGTGGAATTTTGAGCTGCATACGCGACAGGTGGCGCAGAAGTAGACGTGGGAGTCGCACCTATGTTTGTGCAAGAAACAAAGAAATTTCCGCATGTGGGATGACTATTCTTCAGTGATCTCTCGTAGGTGCTAGTCTGTTCCACAGAAGCAGAGGTCGCAGATGCGACAGAATGATCGCATGTGTGATCAAGCCTGGGCAGATGCTATAATTGAGGTTTTGGTCATTTAATTCACATTTTCGGATTTTGGAGCTCGGTATGGACGACATAGGAGAGGAAATTCACCACGTGCATTGGGGTAAGCTTTTTCGACTCACTTGTGATTATATTTCATGAATTAATCATCGTTTTTGGCATTTTATTATCGATTTTGAAGGAGAAAATGGTGAATTTGTCTATAGTTTCGTCAATTAATTTTCGAGATGTAAATGTCGGATTTGAGTAAAATTAGTATGGTTGGACTCAAAATTGAAAACGTTGTCGGAATTTGTGCGTTTCGTCGGATTTCGAAGCGTAGGCCCCACTGTTGACTTTTGGTTGACTTTTCGAGTGGAGATGAGAATTTTTATAAATTGTTAAATTGTAAGCATTGGAGTATATTTTGATTAATTTGCACTTTGTTTGACTAGATTCGGGTCGTTTGGCTTTGAATTGAGTAGATAGGAACGCTTGGCCCCGTCCCATTTGGAGAATGACCCTTATGGCGCATTGGGAGGTTGATACGCGCTAAATGGAATTTCCCGAGTATTGTTTAGCTTGCTCGGCATTGGAATTGGTTTGGTTGAGGTAAGTTTTTTGCTTAACTTTGTTGATGGAATTTTTTCTCTAATTGCCATTTTTTTGCGACATGCGAGGTGATTCATATTTGAGGTGACGGGAATATATGCATGTTCCAGGGTTAATCATGTTAGGGGGGTAAATTATACGATTTATCGTGCTTTGCAAAATTATGTGACATTCTTGTTGCATGTCTTCTTTGACTTCTTTATTTCGATGAATATGAAAGTAAATACCAGAAACCATGATTTGGCTTATTATAATTTGATTAAAAAACTTGAAGGACTTTTGTGAAAGTTATTGATGTCCTAAATCGATCGTTATTATACTCAATCACAAATACATTGGTACGACCGTTATTCTTTATATTTTTAATTCTATACTTGAGTTGAAGATTATTTTTGAGACTTCTTGTAATACTTAAATAATAAAGTACTTAAGATTTATTGAATTGTTATTGGCTTTAAAGCCATGATTGATGTTCAATTTGGAACATTTGTCTAGACACTCTCCTTGATGTTATTTATGCTTCCTACATTGCTTGTTAATGATATAAATGTGCTTGGTAAGGAAGAGTGTAATGCATGAAGGGTGATGCTGTGTCATTTCATATATATTATCATGTGAGGAAAAGTGTAAAGCACAAAGGGTGATGTCGTGCCATTCGTATACATTATTATGCACGAAGGATAATAATGTGCCAATTTATTTATATTATCATGTGAGGATGAGAGTAAAAGCACGAAGGGTGATGTGGTGCTATTATTTCTATATTATCATATGTTCATGGCACGAAGGGTGTTTCCGTGCAGGTGAGAACAAGGGACATGCATTATTTTGTAATATCTTTTCCTTGTCTATGTATTCATGCCTTTACCTGGACTGTTGTTGTTACACATATGTTTTCTATGTGGTTGTTCATGTTGTTTTGACTTATCCTTTATTCCAATTAATGTTGTGCTGACCAAGCCTTCTATCTATTTAACTTGCAAATATCATGTGTTTTTCCCTTGTTGTCTCATCTACATCTATTCCTTCTTCCTAGTCTGTATCATCACCCGTATATACCGTCTCGTTCATTACTGCTTCCTATGTGTCTCCCACTATATCATTTTGTTATTGGCATTTCTTTTACCTAGTGTCTACTGTTTTATGCATGCTCGATAAAGATGAGATAAATGCATGAAGAGTGTTGTTGTGCCAGTTGATTTGATCTACAAACATATATTGGGTGAGAATGTGTAACGACCTGGCCCGTCGTCACGTGAGTTACCGCCCCGTTTCCCCCATTTTCTGCCTCCTCATGTTTTGTTATAAGAGTCTTGAGTGAACGAGTCGATTTGGATTGGTTTTGGATGGAAATGAGACACATAGTCTCTTTAAGGAGGATTTGTATTGGAAAAGTCAACCGGATGTGATTTCCGTAATTTGGTTAGCTTCGGGGGATGATTTGTGACTTCGGAGTGTGATCGGAATTGGTTTTGGAGGTCCGGTGTAGAATTAGGCTTGAATTGGCTAATTAGTATTTTTGGCGAATTCCGGTTGATGGGTGAGATTTTGATCCGAGGGTCGGAATGGAATTCCGAGAGTTGTTGTAGCTTCGTTATGCGATTTTGGATGTGTGTGCAAAATTTCACATCATTTCGGAGGTATTTTGGTTGGGTTTTTTATCGAATGCGAGTTTCGGAAGATTTGGATGAGCTTAGGCTTGAATTTGATGTAATTTGATGGTTTAGGTGTTATTTGTGGTGTTTTGATGATTCGAGCGAGTTTGAATAAGGTGGTGGTTCATGTTTTCACTTTTGGTTGAGGTCCCGGGGGCCTCGAGGTGATTTCGGATGGCCATCGGGATGTTTTTTGGACTTAGTAAGCTTGCTGCAGGTCTGGTATCTGGTATTTATGCACCTGCGGAAAATGAACCACAGATGCGGTTGTGCAGGTGCGGGAGGAGGTTCGCAAGTGCGGTCTATGGCTTGACTGGAAGATTCCGCAGATGCGGAAGGGAAGCCGCATCTGCGAGGCCGCAGATGCGGTAGTTGTGTCGCGGAAGCGGAGGCAGATGGATTTGGCATTTCCGTAGAAGCGGACAATAACCCGCAAGAGCAAGGTCCGCATATGCGGTAGAGGACCGCAGAAGCGGTCGTTGTCTTTAAGTGTGGATCCGCAGAAGCGGAACATAACTGCAAAAGCTGTAGTCGCAGATGCGGTGGTGAGACCGCAGATGCGAAAATCCCTGTTATCAGAAGGGTTATAAGGCTCATTTTGTTCCGCGAGCTTAAGTCTAATTCCACCATTTTTAAGCAACCTTGAGAGCTATTGGACGGAACTGAAGGGGGATTTCTACAAGGTGTGATTGGAGGTAAGTTCCTCGGCCTGAATACATGAAATTATGGTAGAATTAACATGGAAATTTGTGGAAATTCATCAAAAGAGGGTAAAGCTAGGGCTTGAGAATTTGGTGTTTTAAAATGGAATTTGAGGGGTAAAATAAACTCTGATTTTGTTAAATTTGATATGCATAGACCGTGGCGAGATGAGGAATCCGGTGATGTCAATTTTTTTATTTTTCGAGAAGTGGGCCCGGGGCTCGGGTTTTGCCAACTTCATGAATTTCGATGTTTTTCGAGTCTTTTCGATTGGGTTATATTCCCTTAGCCTATTGTAACGTATTCGTTGTTGTTTTGCCAGATTCGACGCGCGAGGAGGTTGATTTGCGAGGCAAGGGCATAGCGAGCTAGGACTTTGGCCCGCTTGAGGTGAGTAATGGTTATAAATGATGTCCTAAGGGTTTGACACCCCGGATTTGCACAACATAGTGCTATGTTGAGGTGAGACACACGCCGCATGATGAGCGTGGGGTCTATTTCTGCTGGGGATTTGGATTTGGTCCATCCCGATTGATGATTTTACTGTATTTTTGACTGAGACTTAAATTATATCATTATAGTTTGGGCTAGTTGCCATGTTTGGGGCCTTGTGCCGACCTGTAGAACCCTTAGGGGAAATTTTACATGATTGACCTCACTTCACTCGTTAAAAGTCATACCCTCAGTCATGTTTCTAACTGTTTAATCTATTATGAACCGGCTTTGGAATAACTAAACCAAAATGAGAGTAACATGTGGGCTGGAGTCCCTATCCTATCTTAGTATGCCCGAGGGGCTAAGTTTATATTGACTGAGAGGGGTTGAGAACCCCATTGTGAGGGTATTTGATATGTATTGGATCGGGCTGCACGCCGCAGTAGTATATATATTTATACGGATCGGGCTGCACGCCGCAGCAGAATATTATTGGATTGGACTGTACGCAGCAGCAGTATATTTATATGGATCGGACTGTACGCCGCAGTAGTATAGCGCTTGGGCTGTAGGAGCCCCTCCGGAGTCTGCACACCGCCAGTGAGCGCAGTCGACTATTATTATTGGATCGGGCTGCACGCCGCATCAGTATATATATATATATATATATATATATATATATATATAGGGCTGCACGCCGCAGCGGTATAATTGTGATTTTCGGTTATCGGGAGGAGTAAATGAGTTGAGTACTCGCTTAAAGAATTTTTACCTGATTTCTTCATTCAGTTTCTATTTAACTGTTCTTAATGCTTTGATATAGAACTGCTTAGTGCTTTTTATGAGATTTCTTTCCGTTAGTCATTATTTATTGCTATTACTCACTAAGTCGGAGTACTCACTTTACTCCCTGCACCATGTGTGCAGATACAAGTATTACGGTGGGGTAGATTGAGCTATTGCTGCTATTCAGATCTCACCGGAGTCATCGAGGTAGCTGCATGGCGTTCGCAGACCCGATTTCTCCCTCTATCCTCTTTACTTTCAGCATTTTAGACTATCTTTGTTTAAGCTATTCCTCAAATTGTATTAGAGGCTCTTGACTCGTGACAACAGATCGGTGGGATTTGTAGTGATATTTCTGGTTTTCCGCACATTTTATCTACTGTTATAGATTTATAATCATGTTAATTTGGTATTTAAGCTCTGTTAATTGGTAATGAACTCTATATGAGGGATTGAGAGTGTTGAATTGGTCGGGCTTGCCTAGCACTGTGTTGGGCGCCATCACGATCGGGTTGGGGTCGTGACAGAATGCGATAAATGCACGAAGGTATTACCGTGCCATTCGATGTGGTATCTTGATTATATTACTCAGACTAGGAAAGTCATGAGCTGGATGAGATAAATGCACGAAGGTTTTACCGTGCCATTCGATGTGATATCTTGAATATATTCTCACACCAGGAAAATTATGAATTTACTACTGTGACTTCTCCTAGTAATCAATTACTGCCTCGCATAGCTGTTTCATTGTACCCTTATCTGATATGCTTTATAACTGTTTCTATTACTAGTTTGTTGTACATGTTATAACGGTGAGTATATTTTAACAAAAAATCCTCATCAGTACTTCGACGAGGTTACATAATGTACTTACTGGGTACATGGGGTCGGTTGTACTCATACAACACTCTGCACCTTGCGTGCAGATTTTGGAGCAGGAGTAGCTGTGCGTGGTTGGAGCTGACATTGAAGATGTACCTGCATTCCAATTATAGTTGCCATTTGTTCTTGGTATCTTAGAATCTTTAATATGTTCTCGTGTATTTCAACAGATGATGTATTTTGTTTCTTACCAGTTTTGTAAAAATTCTAAATCTTAGATGCTCATGATTTGTACTACCAGTCCTTGGGAAAAGTAGAAAGATTCAGTTATTTTATCATTTATTTTTCTCGATAAATCTAAATAAAATGGATTGCAGTTAATTGGCTTACCTCACAGGTGAGTTTAGGTGCCATCACGACTGGTCGGGTTTTGGATCGTCACAATAATGTACCATCAGTAATTATGTCCCCATAGCTCGTTGACCTCTACTTGTATGTGATCTCCCATCCTTTTCTTCCACCAAGAGTAGTACATGCCATTGAAGAGTGGTGGCCTAGGAGTGTATTGCCCTTCCCAATTTCCAGGTCTTGTACTCATCTTGATCTTTTCCTAAGGTGTTACCCTCTTTAAGGATAATCTGGCTCTGATACCAATTGATATTTTATACTTCAAAACCACACAAGAGGGGGAGGGAGGTAATTAGTGTGATGTCCAATTTTTGGTGTGCACTGATTATAGGAGGATTGGGTTCTTGTATGTATTCCTTAGTCTATATTTGCGGAATAAATAATGCAGAAAGTAAAGAACATAAATATTTTTACGTGAAACACACCTTGCTCAAGAGTTGAAAAAATCATGGCCTACTTCCCAGTAGGATTTTTTCCAAAACTCCAGTACGACTCTGAGCCAAAACAACAATGTTTCAAACTCATATAAACCTAAGGATTACCTCTAACCCTTGTAGCAACCAGCCAAAGGTTGTTTTGACAACTTCAAGTTAACTCTTACCTGAACACTACAACTCAAAGTACCTAGTATAAATGCCTCTAATAAAAGCTGAAAGATACAACTCAAAGTCCTACTACAATTGAACTATAAAAGACAGACACATTGAGCTGGTTCTTCCATATAGCTCATGTAGATTCGGGTTCGCATTCTTGAAAAACACAAGAATTGCTTGAAAAATGTCTTGCTATTTTGCTCTCAATTCTTGCTTAACTTCAGTGTGTGTGTGTCACTTGCAAAAGGTAACACAACTGAAATATATAGAGTTAGTAGGATTAGGATTAACTAGAGTTCTAATACTTTACACTTCCTTGGTGGAAGATTTCTAGTTAACTTCAATCTCTAACTCTTTCCTTATTTAGGATAGAGTTCTCTTCAAGTAAGGAGTCATGCTCCTTATCGATTATACAACCTTTTCGTTCAGAGAATATAAGATATAACCACTTATGCTTATCCTGTTTACGTGCATGCCTTGTGCTCGAATCTACCCTTGCTCTATGTACAATGTCCGTAGACCTAATTCATGCATGTGTTCCTTTGTCAATCATCAAAACCAAAACCACTTAGTTCAACCATGATTTTTGAATTTATCTGTTGAAGTAGCTCAAGAGTTTGAAGAGGAGAATTACCTTGAGGGGAAGGTGTTAGGCACCTCTCGAGGTCCACAACGGTGGGTCCCGACCAAACATAAATTAAGCGAATTAGTCTAAAAAGGGAAGAAAAGAATTTGGAAAAATACAATATTTTATTTATTTTAAACAGGGGTATAGGGGTGGTCCTAAGTTGTGTAGCCTATAGGAACATTCCATGCAATACTTTGTAACTCCCTCAAGTCGGTGTGTTACTCATAGCATTAGCGCACGGATTATCATCTCCTTACTACCCAATTACTATCTTTAAGTTGTTACTTAAGTGTTCTAGAAGTTTCTAGCTTGTTCCTTATGTGTGCACTACCCGTCCCTTACCTATGACCCTAGAGGTATTTTGACCTCTATTTGGGATGGTTCTAGACCAACCTATGTTACTTAAAAATGTGAAATCTAGGCGATAAAAAAAACAAATAGGACTTTCAGATAAAGAACAAGCAATGGGCTCACATTGACCTCCACACATAGACAACAAAAGCACGCAATTGAATCAGCGAACTTCATTAACTTTGGAATCCTATAGGCAAGATATCTATGTGAGAAAACAGAGTGCAAAGACAGCTTTGTTAAGGCAATCATTAAGACCTATTTGTTTGCCTACTGATTTTATTCAGCATGAATCTGGGCACTTCAGGTAGTAATATGTCACAATTATAAACCCAGAATCATTATTAAGTCCTACAGATATATTGCTTAAGTGATTGACAATAGCGAATGAATTCAGGATCGATCGACAGAATCCTTAAGGCATGATTTCTACAAGCTTGTTGATTATAGACTTATAGACATGGTTTCTAAGCGTAGCACTAATCTTGACTTTCAGGGATAGATTTTATTCCCTTTAAATCCTACAGGCACGATTTCTAATTACTGAATTGACTTAAACCTTATAGGCATAATTTCTAAATTTGAAATTGATTTTAGTCCTATAGGCAGGATATCTATTGCTGGATTGATTGAATCCCATAGGCATGATTTCTAGGTTGGAATGGTTTTAAATCCTATAGGCATGATATCTATTAACTGTGTACATGCAAAAATTAAGCAGTTTGCCAGGAAGGACAGTTAATTCAAACAACAAGATCCTATAGGCATGCTTGATAAGGCACATTTGTTGGAAATATGTACAGATCCTATGAGCAGGATTTCTAATATACAAAATTAAATGAAATTCATATAATCATGATTTCTAGTATGCCAATGTAAAATGCAAAAAATTATCATGAAAGCCCTATAGGTAGGATGTCTAAACAAAGTATAGAACTCACACAGTTTTCACTTAAACGAACATAATTGACAGCATAATTAAATCCTATAGGCAGGATTTCTACCCAGTTTTAACAAAAGATATAAAAAGAAACCCCCCCCCCCCAGCTTTACTAAATATCCCTGTATCTGTTATTATGAAGTTATTACAGCCTAGAATAATAAATGAATTACATAATAATAACGAGATACTATAGGGAGCCTTCATAGGCCCAAGTGAACCTGGGAACTAGGCCTTCCAACATAACAATAGCATAGTGATTCCTCCACTGGCCATTTGAAACAGGTTTTCAGTGTGTCAAAGTTCCCAAGGGCCTCAGGGACTCCGGGCAATGCTCACACCAAAACCACACATTCAGAAATTAATTCATAAGAGATTGGAAAACTAGCCCCCAGTGCGTCAAAGTTCAAAAGAGTCTCTTATGAACCCTAGGCAGTGCTCACACTAGGGTGGTTGAGAACCTAAGGGACTAAGAGTATAAAAGAGAGAAGGGGCAGGTTTTTAAAAATAGTTGGATTTCAGAAGAAACACGATTCAGAACATAGAGTTGCAGGCAGAACTGTACCAATGAAACATACAGAATTCATGCTTAAACACATAGTTCAAATAAGTTGAAGTCTAGTTAAGCTAAATACTCATGCTAGTACTTAAGACAATCATGGCTTAATCACATAAACAATTAGGTAAAAACAATTAAACTGGTCATACATTTGAATTACACAGGTAGGGCATATGAGTTAAGAAACAAAATTTACTAATTACATGTCTATAGTGTAAACAGTTCAGAACAGGTATAGAATTAACAAACAGTGCATGAGACAACTTAAACCTTAGGCTAAACTGTGAAAAGGATTCATATTATTCAAAAGAACTTAGTCTTAAGCTAACAATGTTACTAAGTGAGATCATATAGTCATGTAAAGGACAGAGTCATGCTGGGAATTGAAATAGACTAGTCAAGCAAAGCATAGGAAATGGAATTGCACAGGTTAGGGCATACCAGTTAAGTAAGAAATAAGCAAGTATGCCACAACAGGGAAATTCCAGAATAACTTGGCCTTGGCTTTCAGCCGTCCAAAATCAAAAGACACTTAGCATAGAAATCGGAACACCACAGAGAGCTTAAGTTTTTAGTGAGAAATATGAGTGTTTGAGTCTTTTTTTAATGGGAAAGGGGAGAAGGGTTTAAATAGTATTAAACTAGACAGACAAATAAGGTAATAATTCAAACACACACAAGTAAGGAATGAAAATAGAAGTAAAATCAAATAAAGTCGGATTCAATCAATTAGCAGAACATAACCGCGTGTAATCAGGCAAGTAGTATTTAGACTAAGATACAGAATCAATCAATAGTCAAGGACCAGATCAAATAAGGTAAGGAAATAATGAGAACAGGTAAATCGAACAAAATAAAAAAATATCAGTACCATACAAGAAAGGAAAAACTGAAATCTCAGATATGATTTCAAAAACCCTAATTTTTGGGTAAGTAAAATCAGTCAACAGTTAACGGCAAGAGTTAAAGATGCATAGAGGCAGATAGACAGAAACCTTAAAGGAAAAATAATTAAACCCTAAATTTAATGTAAGTAAAAAATAGGCAGAAATGCAAAAAAAGCTTCAATAAAATGCACAAAGACATATAGACGAAAATAATTAAAGTTTGAACCATATTTGTTCCATTTTGAAGAATCAAAACCCTAAATTTTAGGGTAAGTAAAAATCACCGTAAATAACCAAAGAAAAACTATGATAAAGATGCACAGAATAGATATTCGGAAATATTGCAGAAGATATTAAACCAAAATAGGACCATAATAGATCTTAAAACATCTGAGCCCTAATTTTAGGGCAAAACTAAATTAGTCGGAAAACTTTTAACGAAAATCGTGAAAAATATTCATTGATAGACATGCAAAAATTTAGATGACATTTTTAACAATAAATAAGAACGAAATATTAACAGATCTTAAAAGATCTAAACCACTTCTTTAGAATAAACAAAGATTAAGGAAAATCTCAAAGATTCGTACTTGAAAAGATGAAGTATGACCATAGATAAAGAAAGAAGAAAGATTCGAACCAAATTTCGTCCAAAAATAGGGAAATCGGCTTGCCATGTTAGGCAAGCTATTAGATTATACCATAATAGAGTAGCCAGTAGCGAGATAGAACCAATAAGTTAAGAAAATCATCAAGGGATTCCATATCCGGTTGGAATCGAAGAAGGAAACTAGGTGACGCCGTTAGGGTTTCAGAGATGAAGAGAGGAGAAGATGAGAGAGGGAGTGTATAGAGTCGGGGGGGGGGGGGGGATGATAAGGGTTTAGATGGGTTAGGTTAATTAAAAAGGGTTGGGGTGATGTAGACCGTTGATTTCGGAGATCAACGGTCCTGATTCAAGGGTTCTAGGTCGGATTATATTATACAGGTATGGGATTGGTTAATGGGTTAAGGGTATGGGTATTTGATGTTGGGCTGGTGTATTGGGCTGGGGGTAATTGGGTAGTGTATAGGTCCGAAATTGGATTTTTTAGGGGCTAGATTTTAAATACCCAATTAAATCAAAGAAATAATTTATAAAAATAATTCATAAATAATAAAAAATGTCATTTGTGCATGAAAATGATTTAAAATAATTACTTGACATTATAAAAATATAGAAAGTCATTTTTATGTAAATAATGCAATTATGCATATATTTGGGCTATTATTGCAAAAGATGCAATTCCTGCCTTAAAAATGCAAATGCAATTATAAGAATGCATGGGCATAAATGATGAGTTTAGATGATTAAATTATCATAAAAATAACAGGAGGGATAATTATTAGATATTTGTGTAATAAAAAATACAGAAGTAAATTGATTTAAAGCCTTTAAAATTATAGAAAAATTATAAAAACACTTGTGCATGTTTGTAAATCTAATAATAATGCATGTGAATTAATTTGAAAATATATATGCATACTTAAAATATATTAGGGAAAAATTGGGTATCAATAGCTGCCCCTCTTTACCCGAAAAGGATAAAAGAGTTGTTGGGTAAAGAAATGATGACCTATTATGACCGAATCGGGGTGTTTTGAAAAATATAGGCCGCACCCTGGTCTCTGAGCTTCCTATATATCCCTGGTTTTATAGGAATCAGGCCATGTGTAGTTCTGGGTCCAATGGTGAACAAAACCGGTGGAATTGTTATAGGAATGGTCGTGTGTATTAGAAAGGGTTCTTTTGGGAAGGATAGTATCGGATGTATTTATGCGGAGATGGGAATGTGAATCTAAAGCGTAACGGGTGTATCATAGGGCAGATATCTGAACGGTCATAGAGTAAAGGCTGGTAATTGATGTGAATCGGTTACGTTTGAAATAATGGCAAGGTGTAAATGGTATGAGTGGAAACCGGAGCCAAGGTTGCTCCCTTTTGAAGAACGGTTATTTCTTGGATTCCCTGCAAAACTTAAGACACGATGCATGCAAGTATATAGATTACTGCAAGAATTTAAGCATGATGCGAATTCCCTTTGGACCATGAAGGTTGTCTTTGGACAGTGAGGATGACGTCCTTAGACCATGACGTCCCGGGCCATGAATCATGAGATAAGGGATTCGGAGGCCATGAAATGATGTTCTCGAGCCATGAGAATGGTGCCTCTGAACCATGACGCCTTTGAATATTGATGTGCAGTATTGAGAGATCCTCAGGCCATGACATGGTGTCTTCAGGCTATGAGGATGATGTCTTTGGACTATGACGCCTTCGGACAGAGACATGGTGATGCATATAAGAAAAACAAGACAGAGCTTAGTCATGTATAGGATCGGGACAGAGCTTAGTCCCGGGAAAGGAGAAATAGTGCTAAATTTCAAGTAGAGTAGCATTCGGCATTAGATAAGGAAAGGCAGAGCTTTGCCTTACGCAAGAAGAGGAGACATGGCTTAGTCTCATGCAATGGAAGGCAGTGCTTAGCCTTATGCAGATAGGGAGGCAGAGCTTAGCCTCATGCAAGATTTGAGACAAGGCTTAGTCTCATGTAAATAGAAGGCAATGCTTAGCCTTATGCAAATGGGGAGGCAGGGCTTAGCCTCATGCAAGATTTGAGACAAGTCTTAGTCTCATGCAAAGAGAAGGCAATGCTTAGCCTTATGAAAATAGGGAGGCAGGGCTTAGCCTCATGCAAGATTTAAGACAAGGCTTAGTTTCATGCAAAGAGAAGGCAATGCCTAGCCTTATGCAGATGGGGAGGCAGGCTTAGCCTCATGCAAGATTTGAGACAAGGCTTAGTCTCATGCAAAGAGAAGGCAATGCTTAGCCTTATGCAAATATGGAGGCAGGGCTTAGCCTCATGCACGGATCGAGACAGATCTTAGTCTCATGCAAAGAGAAGGCAATGCTTAGCCTTTTGCAGATATGGAGGCAGGGCTTAGCCTCATGCAGGGTTTAAGATAGTGCTTAGTCTCATGCAGAGAGAAGGCAAGGCTTAGCCTTATGCAAATATGGAGGCAGGGCTTAGCCTCATGCATGGTTTGAGACAGTGCTTAGTCTCATGTAGAGACAGATAGCAAGTAGGAGTAGAATGTTTCTTAGCTTGAGATATATTTGCGCTTGGTAGTCCGGTTGTTTTGAAGGTAATGATTTCATGGCGCAAGTACTTGTGGTTATTCCTTGTTCATGCATTCAAAGAAAAACAATGAGTTTTGTAGGGGAGGTTGGTTTGTGCCTTTATCTGCTTGTTTTGCTTTGCTTTGCTCTGGAGATCCTGTTCGAGATACCCTTGGTAACACCTGGCTACTATAGAAATAAAGTTTTCGAAAAATATGCATTTATTTGATTAAATAGAGTTATTTTCGAAAACATAGTGGTATATAATATCAAGTAAATTAGATGAACTAATGACTGTGACACTTTTAGAGACATTGCGACTTCTTTTCGTTAGAATTTTGAGGGTCCTCCTCGAAATTCTGCCCCAGTTTAGTAAGTGAATCTTCGGTCGTTCTGCATGTGACGATGTTTGTTGGATCTTCCGGAATTTTGAGAATCCTTCTCAAAATTCTGCCCAGTTACTTTACCGATTTTTGACTATCTTACACATGATGACGTCGGCTGGACTTGCTCCAGAATTTTGAGGGTCCTCCTCAAAATTCTGCCCCAGTTTCTGGTTCTGGGAAAATGAGGATTTTATTAAGATGTGCCCGAACCCACAGGGCTGCCTACGTATCGCCTCTTAAATGGGAATCAGGTCAAGCGTAGTTCAGTTACATCAGATGAAGAAATGTAAAAATCTAAACATAGTATCTCTTGACTGTGTCTGAATTGATAGGATTTGGCCAGACTTCTCCGTCCATTTCTGCAAGAATGAGTGCTCCTCATGTTAGTACCCAGTGAACCATGTAGAGACCTTGCCAATTAGGTGAAAATTTCCCTTTGGCTTCAACTTGATGTGGGAAAATTCGCTTCAGCACCAGCTGCCCCGGTGTGAATTGTCTTGTTAGACCCTTTTTTTGAAAGCTCTGGACATTCTGTTCTGATAAAGCTGACCATGGCACACTGCATTCATCCTTTTTCCATCTATGAGGGATAATTGCTCATAGCGGCTCCTTATCCATTCTGCATCAATGAGTTCGGCTTCTTGTATTATCCTTAAAGAAGGAATTTCTACCTCAGCAGGAATGACAGCTTCGGTACCGTAAACCAACAAATAGGGAGTTGCCCCAGTTGATGTGCGGATTGTGGTACGGTATCCCAATAAGGAGAATGGTAACTTTTCGTGCCATTGCTTGTGATTTTCTAACATTTTCCTTAGTATTTTCTTCATGTTCTTGTTGGCAGCTTCAACGGCTCCGTTCATTTGAGGCCTGTATGCTGTGGAATTTTTATGCTTGATTTTAAAAGTTTCACACATGGCTTTCATCAGATCACTGTTGAGATTGGCGGCATTGTAGTGATGATGGACTCGGGAACCCCGAATCGACAAATAATACGATCCCTGACAAAATCCGCGACGACTTTCTTGGTTACAGCTTTGTAAAATGCAGCCTCTACCCATTTTGTAAAGTAATCGATGTACACTAAAATGAACTTGTGCCCGTTTGAAGTAGTGGGCTCGATCGGACCGATTACGTCCATTCCGCAAGCGGCAAAAGGCCAAGGTGAACTTATTGCATCGAGCTCATTTGGTGGTACCATTATCATGTCTGCATGTATCTGACATTGTTGGCATTTCTGGACATACCGGATGCAATCTGTTTCCATAGTCATTCAAAAATATCCAGCTCTGAGTATTTTCTTGGCTAGAACAAAACCATTCATATGTGGTCCGCAGGTTCCGGCATGTATTTCCTCGAGCAGTTTGGATGCTTCTTTGGCGTCAACACACCTTAATAGTCTTGGATCAGGTGTTCTCCTATGCAAAATTCCTCCGCTTTGGAAGAAATGATTGGACAGTCTATGCAATGTACATTTTTGAGTATGGTTTGCCTGCTCTGGGTATTCTCCTTTCGCCAAATATTCCTTGATATCGTGGAACCATGGGTTTCCGTCCGTTTCTTCTTTGGCATGAGCACAATAAGCTAGGTGACTATGGATCCTTACTAGAATGGGATCGATGAAATTCTTATCTAGATGTTGTATCATGGACGACAAAGTAGCCAGTGCGTCTGCGAGCTCGTTCTAGATGCTTGGAATATGTTTGAATTCTATTTTCGTGAACCTCTTCATCAGTTCTTACACATGATAGAGGTAGGGTAGTATCTTGGTATTTTTCATAGCCCATTTTCCTTGAACTTGATGTACCAAAAGATTTGAATCACCCCCCCCAGCCTTTCTCTTCGCGTTCGCACTCTCCCTAATGCGAACGCGATGGTTTGTCAAGTCTACCCTTCGCGAACGCGACCTTCCTTCCGCGAATGCGAAGGGCAATTTTGCCCAGTTATTTTTAAAACCCCAAAACAGAACCATTTCGGGATTTTTGCAAAACTTCACTTAACCCTTCTTCTCCAAGGTCCTTAGGCATCCATTGAAGCTCTCTTTAACCAACACTTCTTGGGTTAGTAAATTTCAAATCTTTTTCTCCATTTTCCATCAATATCTATTAAATTCCTAAGCCTAAAACATGTAATTTAGGGTAGAAATTGGGGAAAATGGGTAGAATTAGGGCTTTTTGAATTCTCTTGATTTAGACCTCGTTTTGGGGTCGAACTTGGAAACAAATTATATATTCGGGCTCGTGGGTGAATGGGGGATATGAATTTGGTCCGAACCTCGTGTTTTGACCAAGTGGGCCCGGGGTCAATTTTGAGTTTTTGGGAAAAATGATGGAGAAGCTATAATTAGGCATTGGGTTCGTATTGTTTAGCATATATTGATGTATTGAAGTCATTATTATATAGATTTGATTAATTTGGAGCCGAATTCGAGAGGGAAAGCGGTTGTTGAGGATTGATTTGGCCGTGGAAGTTTGAGGTAAGTGTTCGGTCTAACCTTAGCTTGAGGGATTAGGAGTTGAGTCTTATTTGCTATTTCTTTTGTGTCGCGTACGACGTATAGGCATGGTGATGAGCATCTATACGTTGGTGTCGAGCATGACCGTGGGTCTTAAATTGATAATTTTTGTATTCTTAATGGATTCTATGAAAGCTTGATTGATGATTCTCGATACTGAGCAAGGATTTAGTTTATTTCCGTGGAATTTAGTTATGACTGAGTGTTGGTATTAATTGGGTCAAGTAGAAGTTGCATAAGATTGGTTATAGCTGACTCTCCCTTGCCGGGACATTTGATTTGATATTTTGTTCCCTTGCCGGGAAGTTAATATATTGTTGTTCCCTTGCCGGGAAGATATTATATCGTTGTTCCCTTGCCGGGTTGTAATTATATTGTTGTCCCCTAGCCGGGATTATTTTGTTATGCTGTGTTGGATTGAAATGGGAGCGGGTGGTACGCCTACCACAAGATTGATGAAATGGGAGCGGGTGGTACGCCTACCACAAGATTGATGAAATGGGAGCGGGTGGTACGCCTACCACAAGTGATTGATGAAATGGGAGCGGGTGGTACGCCCACCACGAGTTGATGAAATGGGATCGGGTTGCACGTGTGCAACAAGATGAGCTGAACATGAAAATTGCCTTTATTTCTTATTTCCGTGTTAGAAGCTAGACTGTAGATTTCTACTCTATTATTCCTGATATTCTATTTATATCTGTTACCCCTGAAGCATGTTCCCTCCCCCAGTTTTAATTGTTTATTTCTATTTGCCTCTTCGTTGTATTATATATATATATATATATATATATATATATATATATATATATATATATATATATATATATATATATATATATATATATATATATATCTGCACAGGTTTATCTGGAGTCTGGTCCTAGCCTCGTCACTACCTCGCCGAGGTTAGGCCAGGCACTTACCAGCACATGGGGTCGGTTGTGCTGATGCTACACTCTGTGCTCTTTTGCACAGATCCAGGTGTCGGAGCAGCTTACGGTGCGCAGCAGTAGGCTAGGGAGCAGTCCTTCAGTCCACGAGATCCCGAGGTAGTCCTGCAGGCGTCCGTAGGCCCGGTATCTCTTTTATCCCCTTTCTGCCCTGTTTCCCTTGTACCGAGACAGAGTTTTATCATTTTGTTTTAGACTTTGTATTTAGCATTCTTAGATGGTTCGTGAAACGTTGTGACACCAGGTGCTGGGTAGAGGCTTGTATTGATGTTTAGACGATGTTGCTATATTTTTAGTTCAGACTTCCGCTATCTTTTATTAATTGCACTATTTTAATTGCTTATGCATCTATAATTTAAATTGTTTAATCATGGGTAAAATGAGTTAGGATGATGTTTGCGACTGTTCTTGGCTTGCCTAGTTTCCACGAGTAGGCTCCATCACGACACCCCAGGGTGGGGATTTCGGGTCGTGACAAGTTGGTATCAGAGCTTTAGGTTGCATAGGTCTCACAACTCACGAAAAATCTTAGTAGAGTTTGAGGGATCGGTACGGAGACGTCTGTATTTATCCCCTAGAGGCTACCGAGTTAGGAAAAGTTTCACATTGTTCTTACTTGTCGTGCGGTTTGGTTTCTCAACGCTAATTTAATTTCTACTCTGTTCTTTCGCAGATGGCGAGAACACGCGCTTCCTCATCTTTCGATCAGCAGTCCGAGCCCCAGGCAGCTCCCGCTAGGGGCAGAGGACGAGGCCGTGCTAGAGGCCGTGATAGGGGCATAGCTCAGCCCCGAGCAGCAGCACCAGTGGCGGAGCCTCAGGTTGACTTTGACGAGGAGGTTCCGACTCCAGCCCCAGCTATTCCGGTGGGCCCAGCTCAGGTCCCGGAGGGGTTTATTGCTACCCCAGTTCTTTAGGACGCTCTGGTCCGATTGGCGGGTCTCATGGAGAGTGATACCCGAGCAGGCTTGCTTCCTCTAGCACCAGCCGTCTCTCAGGCTGGAGGAGGGGCCCAGACTCCCGCTACTCGTACTCCGGAGCAGGGAGTTCCCCCGATTCAGACTCCAGCAGTTCAGCCAGTTGGAGCAGCTCAGCCGGCTGTGGTAGCCCAGGCCGGTGATGGGGCAGCTATGTCTGCCGATGCTTTATGGAGGTTGGATAGGTTCACCAAGCTCTTCACTACTACCTTCAGCGGTGCATGTACCGAGGATCCTCAGGATTATTTGGACAATTGCCACGAGGTTCTTCGGAACATGGGTATTGTTGAGACCAATGGGGTTGACTTCGCTACATTCCGGTTGTCTGGATTCGCCAAGACTTGGTGGAGGGATTAAACTTTAGCTAGACCAGCAGGATCTCCAGCCTTGACCTGGGAGCAGTTCACGCATATATTTCTAGAGAAGTTTCTCCCTATTACACAGCGAGAGGCCTATCGGAGGCAGTTCGAGCGTCTCCATCAGGGATCCATGACGGTCACCCAGTACGAGATCAGGTTTATTCAGTTGGCCCGCCATGCTATTGTTATACTCCCCACTGAGAGGGAGAGAGTGAGACGGTTTATTGATGGACTCATTCAGCCTATTCGTCTCCAGATGGCTAGAGAGGCTGGGAGCGAGATATCCTTTCAGGAGGCGGCTAATATGGCCTGGAGGATTGAGATGGTATTGTCACAGGGGGTGGTCATAGGGCAGATAAGAGGCCCCGTCAGTCAAGCCGATTCAGTGGTGCCTTATCTGGAGGCGAAGATTCGTATGATAGGGGTCATCCTCCTAGGCCCTTCCAGTCAGTGCCCCAGGTCTCCCATGGTATTTCAGGTGGTCGTGGT
Organism: Nicotiana attenuata; assembly: GCF_001879085.1. NCBI lineage: Eukaryota > Viridiplantae > Streptophyta > Magnoliopsida > Solanales > Solanaceae > Nicotiana > Nicotiana attenuata. The sequence continues at coordinate 23,569,139 of NC_031990.1, forward strand.
TCTCAGCCGCATTATTCCGATCAGCTGCCTCATAGTGCACCATCAGCACCTATCAGTGCACCGGCGCTTCAGAGTTTCCAGGGCCGTCCGCCGAGGGCTTGTTTTGCTTGTGGCGACACGAGGCACATTGCTAGGTATTGCCCTCGAGCTTCGAGCAGTTCTCAGCAGCAGGGTTCTCGTGCCATGGTTCAGGCACCAGGTGTTCCACAGCCCGCCCAGCCAGCCAGAGGCGGGGGTAGAGTGCTAGAGGTGGAGGTAGAGGTCCTAGAGGTGGAGCTCAGGCCGCTAGAGGTGGAGGCCAGCTAGCAGCAGGCAGTCCCAGAAAGGCAGTTTAGGGTGGTGGGGCCCAGCCCCGATGTTATGCTCTTCAGCCAGGCTAGAGGCTGAGTCTTCAGATGCGGTTATTACAGGTACTGTTCTGGTTTGTGATAGAGATGCTTCAGTGTTGTTTGATTCGGGGTCTACGTATTCGTATGTGTCATCCTATTTTGCCCCGTATTTGATCATGCCTAGTGATGCATTGGGTATTCCTGTTTATTTGTCTACGCCGGTGGGTGATTCTATCGTGGTCGATCGAGTCCATCGTTCTTGCGTTGTGGTGATTGGGGGTCTGGAGACTCGTGTTGATTTGTTGCTGTTAGACATGGTCGACTTCGATGTTATATTGGGGATGGACTGGTTATCCCCGTATCACGCTATCTTGGACTGCCATGCCAAGACTGTGACCTTAGCCTTACCGGGCATGCCTCGTTTAGAGTGGAGAGGGACTCCTGGTCATTCTACCCGCAGTGTTATATCGTATGTGAAGGCTCGGCGTATGGTCGAGAAGGGGTGTTTGGCCTATTTAGCCTATGTTCGGGATTCCAGTGCTGAGGTTCCCTCTATTGATTCTGTGCCCGTTGTTTGTGAGTTCCCTGATGTTTTTCCTTCAGACCTGCCGGGTATGCCACCCGACAGAGATATTGATTTCTGCATTGATCTGGTCCCGGGCACTCAGCCCATTTCTATCCCGCCATATCGCATGGCCCCGCCGGAGTTGAAAGAGTTAAAGGAACAGTTGCAGGATTTGCTTGAGAAGGGTTTTATTAGACCCAGTGTCTCACCTTGGGGTGCGCTGGTGTTATTTGTCAAGAAGAAGGTTGGGTCAATGAGAATGTGTATTGATTATGGGCAATTGAACAAGGTAACGATCAAGAATAGGTATCCACTGCCGAGGATTGATGATTTGTTCGACCAGCTTCAGGGTGCCAGGGTATTTTCCAAGATTGACTTGCGATATGGCTACCATCAGTTGAGGATTAGGTCATTCAATGTCCCTAAGACAGCTTTCCGCACTCGGTACGGGCATTATGAGTTCTTGGTTATGTCGTTCGGATTGACAAATGCCCCAGTAGCTTTCATGGATTTGATGAACCGAGTGTTCAGGCCTTATTTGGATTCATTCGTGATAGTGTTCATTGATGATATATTGATATACTCCCACAGCCAGGAGGAGCACGAGCAGCACCTTAGAGTGGTTCTTCAGACTCTGAGGGATAGTCAGTTATATGCTAAGTTCTCGAAGTGTGAATTCTGGTTGGGTTCAGTTGCATTTCTGGGTCATGCTGTATCAATAGAGGGTATTCAGGTGGACCCAAAGAAGATAGAGGCAGTCAAGAACTGGCCTAGGCCAGCATCAGCTACAGAGATTCGGAGTTTCTTGGGGTTGGCAGGCTACTATCGTCGGTTTGTGGAGGGTTTTTCATCTATTGCAGCCCCGATGACCAGGTTAACCCAAAAGGGTGCCCAGTTCAGATGGTCGGATGAGTGTGAGGCGAGTTTCCAGAAGCTCAAGACAGCTCTGACTACGGCACCGGTGTTGGTTTTGCCCACAGGTTCAGGGCCCTATACAGTCTATTGTAATGCTTCCCGTGTTGGGCGTCGAGCAGTGTTGATGCAGGATGGCAAGGTCATTGCCTATGCTTCGAGGCAGTTGAAGATTCATGAGAAGAACTATCCGGTTCATGATTTGGAGTTGGCAGCCATAGTTCACGCATTGAAGATTTGGAGGCATTATCTGTATGGCGTGGCATGTGAGGTGTTAACGGATCACAAGAGTCTTCAGTACTTGTTCAAGCAAAAGGAATTGAATTTGAGGCAGAGGAGGTGGTTGAAGTTGTTGAAGGATTATGATATCACCATTCTATATCATCCGGGTAAGGCCAATGTGGTGGCCGATGCATTGAGTAGGAAGTCAGCCAGTATGGGCAGTCTTGCTTATATTCCGTTCGTTGAGAGGCCGCTTGCTTTGGATATTCAGGCCTTACCCAATCAGTTCGTGAGACTGGATGTTTCTGAGCCCAGTCGTGTGTTAGCTTGCACGGTCGCTCGTTCTTCATTATTGGAGCATATCCGTGATCGGCAGTTTGATGATCCCCCTTTGTGTGTCCTTAGAGACACGGTGCAGCGAGGAGGTGCTAGACAGGTTACATTAGATGCGGATGGAGTCTTGAGATTGCAGGGGCGAGTTTGTGTGCCCAATGTAGATGGGCTTCGAGAGTTGATTTTAGAGGAGGCCCATAGTTCCCGGTACTCTATTCATCCAGGCGCCGCGAAGATGTATCAGGATTTGCGGCAGCATTATTGGTGGCGTAGAATGAAGAAGGATATAATAGCATATGTGGCCCGTTGTTTGATTTGTCAGCAAGTTAAGTACGAACATCAGAGGCCTGGTGGTTTATTTCAGAGGATTGAGCTTCCCGAGTGGAAGTGGGAGCGGATCACTATGGACTTCGTTACTGGACTTCCGCTGACTTGGAAGAAGTTCGATGCGATATGGGTCATTGTTGATAGGCTGACCAAGTCAGCGCATTTCATTCTTGTGGCAGTCTCCTATTCTTCTGAGAGGTTTGCTGTGATCTATATTTGGGAGATTGTTCACCTTCATGGTGTGCCCGTGTCTATCATTTCAGATCGGGGTACGCAGTTTACCTCGCGCTTCTGGAGAGCGGTGCAGCGAGAGTTGGGCACACGAGTTGATTTGAGCACAGCATTTCATCCCCAGACAAACGGTCAGTCCGAGCAGACTATTCAGATTCTAGAGGATATGCTTCGAGCTTGTGTTATTGACTTTGGAGGTTCGTGGGATCAGTTCTTGCCTTTAGCGGAGTTTGCCTACAACAACAGCTTTCAGTCGAGCATCCAGATGGCCCCTTATGAGGCTTTATATGGTAGGCGGTGTCGGTTTCCGATTGGATGGTTTGAGCCGGGAGAGGCTCGGTTGTTGGGTACGGATTTGGTTCAGGAGGCCTTGGACAAGGTCAAGATCATTCAGGATAGGCTTCGTTCAGCTCAGTCTAGGCAAAAGAGTTATGCAGATCGTAAGGTTCGAGATGTAGCTTTCATGGTTGGTGAGCGGGTATTGCTCCGAGTGTCGCCTATGAAGGGCGTGATGAGATTTGGAAAGAAGGGCAAGCTTAGCCCTAGATTCATTGGTTCGTTTGAGATTCTTGATCGAGTCGGGGAGGTGGCTTATAGACTTGCATTGCCGCCTAGCTTATCTAGACCGGCAGGTTCGTCAGTTGAGATCCAAATGATAAAATGCGGTATTTAATAATTGTAAAGACATTTAAGAAAGAAAACAAGGAGACAAGTCAGTTTCCATAGTAAAAAGTGATAGAACAGAGAAATCATAAATGTATGAAGATAGGCAAATAAATTCACATAGAGTGGGAAGGGAAAGGGGTGTGCAAGTACTAACGGAATAATAAAGACATGCTTAAAGACTAATTCACAAACAAGTTCGTTATGGTAAGAGCAGAAAGATATCCGCAACAGAGTCGTCATGCTGTCGCGACCCCATTTTCTCGCGAAATCGGTTTCGAAATTTCTAGGACAACTCCTTATTGAGAGGGTAGGGAATTGGAATTGAAAGAGACGCCACCTAACGGATGAAGGTGCATTAGGACACCTAGAGAGGATAACTCATATAACCAGTTTACATCACCAGAGATCGGGTAAGGGCTCGAAATTACCTTGAGGGGAAGGTGTTAGGCACCCCTCGAGGTCCACAAGGTGGGTTCCGACCGAACATAAATTAAGCGAATTAGTCTAAAAAGGGAAGAAAACAACTTGGATGAATACAATCTTCTATTTATTTTAAACAGGGGTATGGGGGGTGGTCCTAAGTTTTTTAGCCTATAGGATCATTCCATGCAATACTTTGTAACTCCCTCAAGTCGGTGTTGTTGATCCCAAATTTTTCCCTATGTTTTTAAATATGAAAAAACACCTTCGAAGTAGCATATATAAGCATGCCCAAGTTTTTTATTATTTTTCCATCATTTTAAAGGTTTAAATTGATTTATTTTCTCCCTTTTTATCCATAAAATACCCAATAATTATTTCCAAAATTATTATTTTCATAATTCATCTATTGGATTTCTATATTTATGCCAAAATATGGCTAAGATAATTTTTATATATTTTTTACATTTAGTATTTTTCAAGCTAAATTGCACATAATTGCAATGTTAGCCCTTTTAAGATATATAATTATGTTTTATATGCATAAAATTGGATCCTGTATTGTAAATTGCTAATTATGTATCCTAAATCATTTTAGCACTCTAAATTATTTTTCAGAAATTATCTACTATTTTTTATAAATTAAATAGGGACAAACTGGCTATTTAAATTATAGCCAAATTGGATTTCAATTATAGCCAAATCAGGACCCAAATTCCCAACCCAATTTTACAATTAAAACCCGACCCACACCCTATTGACCCATACCCAAACCCGGAACCCAACCTACCCTTTTTAATCTCGATCATTGACCTCCCAGATCAACGGTCCACGTTATTTCTTTCCCTTTTTAATCCAACGACCCCCCCAAACCCTACTCCATTCTCTCATTTGCACCGCCCTTGAATCCCTTCCTGTCCAAATTCTCTCTGAGACCTAACTCAAAACCTAATCGCCGTCACCGGCGTGAACCCCTCCTACGATGTTTCTCCGTCTTCTCCGACCAGGCCTGGTCTTCCACACGCCATGGCTCTTCGATTTCTTGGATCCTTGAGATCTTCTCAAGGGAACCCCAACTGGTTCCGATTTGGAACTTTGTTTATCAGCCTGTCGCAGGCAATTTTCCGTTTGTGAGAAACATGTTCTTAGGTTGACTGTTTCAGCATCTCATTTGGCATCACTTTACCACTTAGAAATCCTGCTTTAGGCTAAATAACACCATCAACATGAAATTGTTGCTCCTGCACGTCTTGAAATCATGCTGTAACTCGTTGGGGCATTTAGAAATCATGTTTTTGGAATTCTGCAATCATTCTGCATTTTCATATGTGCACGTTAGATACCCTGCTTTAGGATCTCGTTTACACTCGCTCAGTCACACCTAGTTAAACTACTGATGCATGAAAAAGGATACAAAACAATTTCATGATTGACTATCTTGTTTAAGTAAAACTGGTCACAATCCCTTCATGTCTTTGCAACATTTAGAACAGCATGCTTTAGGTAAAAATAACTTCCAAACTGTTTTTAATAATTCTGGTAACTGCTGCATATGATTTTTACGCTTAGGCAAGTCTTAGGTAATCAACTTTAAAATAAAACCAGAACTGTCTTGGTGATTAATGTTTAACCGTCAGCATGTTAAAATTAGTAGGCAAGCTTAAGTAGGACTTTTTCTCTGAGTCATATAATAAATCTGCCTCTGTTACGTTTTAAAATCACTTAGATACCATGCTTTAGGATTCTGAGTTCAAATATGGACCTTATCTGTGTATGAGTCGTGTTGTCTATGTGCATTACTTGTGGAGGTATACCTGAGCCTTCTATCTGTTTTCTGTGTTCTCTCCCCTAAATGCAGTCCTATGTGTTCTTGCCTCTTGCTTAGTATTTTACCTTTAAACTTGAGGGTTCTGCCTAGACCCCCCTATTTAGGATAGGAGTCCTAAATTCCTCCGAGACTGATAGGAAGGGACGGGTAACAGCATGCAATAGGGGTCGAGACCAACCCTCGCTTTAATTACCTTCACGGGGCGGGAAAGGGTAGATATGGATATGATGACCGGTGCACTAATGCCATGCATAACCCCTTTCCAAGGAGTGATTACCGGGTATTGCATTGATGTGATCCATATTATAAACAAACCTAGGACACTCCTTTACATTCACAAATACGCTTAGATTGTACTTCTTTTCATTAACTGTTCTTTTCAAGCATCTGTGTATTCAAACTTAAATCCCCTACTATTTGAGCCATACTTGTTTATTTGCTAATTGTACAAATTCACACAAAAACTGTCTGGACGGGAACCATACTAGTGGATCCTGAGGGGTGCCTAACACCTTCCCCTTAGGATAATTTCAAGCCCTTACCCTGTCTCTGGTTAAATGAACCCTATAGGTGCCCTAACGCACCTTAAATCATTAGGTGGCGACTCTTCAAAAATTCAAAACCCTTTCCCAAAAGGAACGAGTTGTCTCAACCAAAATGTCACAAACCCTATTTCGCGAGAAAAAGGGGGCGCAACAGCATGACGACTCTGCTGGGGAGTTTTAGGCTTTTACCATTTCATACCGTTTTTGTGAATTTGTACCCTCCTTATGGGCAATTATTTGTTTAATTCCTTTAAGCATTTAAATTCTTCTTCAAAAGCAAACTGACGTATCTTTCTTGTTTCCTTCCTTTACTGCTGCTTTAAATTATAAAACGGTTGTATTTATCGCTTTCTTAACGTGCAAATACATGACAACATGCTTTTAATTATTGCATAATCATGCTCAACATCATACTCCACTCGTGCCAAACAAAATACTATAGCAACGCTTGATGAGTGGTTGCGCCCTTCCTATATCATTACCCTCTAAATTCGGAAAGGCTTATTTGCGGTAAAACTAGTCGATCAGCGGTGCAGTCGACGGTTCCGTGCCTTCCCCCTCGAGTTGTCCGCTTGAGGGTACCAGTCTGAAACCCCATAGATACCTTACTATTTTATTGTTGTTGCATGCATCATGGTCAAACCTAGCCGGGTCAGTTATGTTGTCCGCATAATGATCCTTTAAGATAGCCTTGTCCAAAAGTCCACTAGGTTTCCCTAAACCCAAACGGACATCACCACGTTCTGTGCATTAATTTGGAGAACTAAATGCCGATATGCTGATCATAAATGTATAAATAGTCGAGTCTGGTGGGGGATAGGTCAAACCCTTTTGTCTTGCAGAAAATGAGGCATGAGGTCCCCAGCTTCGGAATGGTTAACATACCCCCACTCTTGCTAGACTGGTGGAAGAATCTTCCATCGGATGATCAGATCAATGAATGGAAAGAAAGGGTCGTCAAGGCTAGCGAAAAGCTAGATTATCTGGAATACAGACTATTAGAATTGGAAGGAAAAGTGAGCAAAAGAGTCAACGACTGCCAGAGCGATGAAAGAAACGAAGAAGGACATCTGGTGAAGGCGTTCTTACTAATGAGCCTACGCGAGCTGGAGGATTTGATCAACGAGAACATTCAACCTGAGGAGGGTCCTTCTGGGACCAAATAGGCTAGATTTATTCTTGCTTTTTCTTAAAATGTAATAAGGCCAAATACCAATAGTAAGTCATTTTTTATCGTTATCGTTTTGGGATTCGTTTGTTCTTACATTATGAAATGAAGCATTTATTGGCATTAAAAGTTCTCCAAGTCTATTTGTCGCTAGGCCTACCTCGGGCACAAAGAGGTTCCCAAATTAGGACACGATTTACATTCCCGCACTATGTGTTTAAATATTGCAATACTTTTTATAATCCTCACTGACTTGATTACCTTTTGCTTTTATTGTTTTCTTTCTTTTTATTATTCCCCTCCCCAAAGGTTAGTTCGTGCACTCTGGCATCATCATCTTATTTCACAAGATCCAGGGGCCCTTCACCCACTCCTCCTCTTAGTCCCATTAGAGGCAAGAACAAAGGAAAAAAGGAAGATTTAAACAACATCGGGAAGGAGAACACAACTAAACGGGTAGAGGCCGCTGATGGCCAGGGTAGTCGGGTTCCTAATGAGAATGTGTCACAACTTGAACTGAAACTGTTGAAATTCCAGGAAGAGCTCGATCATGTTCGAAATCTGGCAAACCTGTCATTTTCCCTCAGTACCCCAGATATCAACTTCCCCAACGCTTAAAAACCCTAAACCTCCTCAAAATATCCCAAAACAACAGAATCATCCCGCACCTCACCATCACGCTGCTCCACCAAAGAACCAATGTAACACCCTCCATACCCCAAACAACACTCCACTACTCATCCCAGAACCTCAGAACTCCACAAATGACCATTTCCACACCCATACACCAGGCCTCCACAACAATCCTATCTATGTGGAGACCATGCCACACTCCACCCAACCCATCTCATGCACACCTGAGTCTGATGAAAAGGATCTGCTTATCAGGAACTTGGTCGAGGAACTTAAGAAACTGACCAGCCGGATTCAGGGCGTCGAGGGAAGCAAAGGAATCGAGGGGCTGAACTATGAAGACCTTTGCATACAGCCTGATGTCGAACTGCCTGAGGGGTACAAACCTCCTAAGTTCGAAATGTTTGATGGCACGGGTGATCCAAGGGTCCATCTGAGGACCTATTGCGACAAGCTGGTTGGAGTAGGGAAGGATGAAAGGATCCGCATGAAGCTGTTCATGAGGAGTTTGAAAGGAGATGCATTGTCTTGGTACATCAGCCAAGATCCCAAGAAGTGGTCAAGCTGGGTGAGCATGGCATCTGACTTTATGGACAGATTCAGATTTAATACAGAGAACGCACCAGACATGTTCTATATCCAAAATTTAAAGAAGAAGCCCACGGAGACATTTCGCGAGTATGCTACTCGCTGGAGGTCCGAAGCTGCTAAGGTCAGACCCGCCTTAGAAGAAGAGCAAATGAACAAGTTCTTTGTCTAGGCTCAGGACCCGCAGTACTATGAACGACTGATGATGATTGAGAACCACAAACTCTCCGACATTATCAAATTAGGTGAAAGAATTCAAGAGGGTATTAAAAATGGTATGGTTACAAATTTCGAAGCCTTGCAAGCTACAAATAAGGCTTTACAGTCCGGTGGTGTGTCCAAGAAAAGGGACGTAGGGGCCGTGATGGTTGCACAAAGGACGAAGTCTCCCCTCAAATACCAAACTTACCCGACACCTCCACTCACATACCAGTCAACCCCAAATTACCAAGCACCTCACCCTCGTATCCAAGCTCCGCCACCCAACTTATCAATCATCTCCACCTCTCATATCAACCTACTTCAACCAATCACTCACACCCGCTCATGTCGACACACTTAATAATTTCTCAACCATCCATTATCAGTCAAGCCCTCTACACGCACAAAACTTCCCTAGAGCTCGACCTAATTTTGATCGCAGACCTCCAAAACAATATACCACCATCGACGAAGACCCACTCACCAGCTGATATGAGAGGCTTCAAAAGTGCTGGTTATGTCAACCCCTATCCTGCTGCAACCTTAGAAATCTTCTCGAGAGTGGGTGTTTAACCAAAACAAGTCCTGTGCATACCAACTCTAGCGATAAAAGAAACTGACCATCATGACTGCCGCTCTTTGAAAAGAACATATACAGTTCTCTGATTGAGTAACAAAGATCATTGTGTAGCAAGGAACCCGCTCCAAACGTCCGCAACAATCCTCTGCCAGACCATAAGGGTGGAGGTATCCACATGATTGAAGGAGAAGATGACTGGGAATCCCGATGGATCAATCGGTTGATCACAAAGGTGATGACCCAAAGAAACCCTGCAATTACTCTCAAACCAATAATAGTCCAGATCCAACTATCTGAAGATGCTGAGGTGAATATGTTTATACCTCTTGAGTTTAAAGCAGCGCCACCCGCAAAAACACCGGTACCAATTGAGGTTGATTCGTGTCCGGCAAAATGCACCCGCACCATTTGTAGGTTGCAGTCTTGCCACCCAAGGCGCATGTTCATTCGAAGTGCAATGGTCAACCACGCCACTTTTATATATTTGCTATACCCCCTGGGACTATACAGCGGGCGAAGAAGGAAGGGCAAGGTCAGGATTGAAGAACTCGTGCGCACAGGGTATGACAGACTGGTTAGAAGTCTATCCCTCGAACATTGGCAAACCAAACAAGCAGGCCTCCCAACGCCGCCTCTCACTATAGACAGGTCCGGACGACCTTTGAGGAAAATACAGGCCAAGGAAATAATTCGTTACTCGACCAGTTAAACAAGACGCCAGTACAAATTCCATTCTCTCTTTGGCTGCAAAATTCTGAGACGCACAAGAATGCTCTGTTGAAAGGTGCTTGAATGAAGCGTATGTACCAAATAACAACATAGCGGAGAAATGGCTAATATGTAGGACAAGATTCGGGAAAGCATAAGAAATCAACTTTTATGAGGACGAGCTGCCACTTTTGAAGGCTGGGGCACAACAAAGCACTGCATATCCCCGTGCAGTGCGAAGATTTATTTCAATCAGCAGGATCTCTGTATTCGATGGATGGTTCTGAGTCTTAACATTTGTCCGCTAGTAACACTCAAGAAGTTGGGCAAAGGCTGCATGAGATAAAGGATGGATCAATCAATGTGAAAGCCTTCGATGGGTTCTCAGAGATCCACGCACTTGTGAGGATTAGTCTATGCCTGGCCAGGATCGGGACCATACCTGGTTCGAGTCGATTTCCAGGGTAAATAGAATGTGACCAGCGTCTTACAAACTTCTGCTGGGTACGGCTTATGGATCCATGATCCGGGCCGTTAGATCAATGCTGCATCAGGCCAGGTAAAGTTCAAATGGAATACCAGGAAGGTGATCATTCACTGACGAGGTAGCAACCCTATATAACAGTCCCAACTATTCCGGCGATCGATGGGAAGAGGAGTGGGTGGAGAAACTTATCCACCACATTGAACGGGTCAATGATTATCGACAAAGACAAATGGTTTGGATAGCGAAAATCGAGAGTATACTGGACGTTGGAGTGGGGTACGAACCTGGCAAAGGGACTTGGCAGAACCTCCAAGGGAATCTCTAAACCATAAAACTCAAAGAAACATGGCACTACCTTGGTCTTGGGATATTGAATACACATGGAAGAATTCATAGCTGTGTCGCCACCATGGCGCGGTCTTACTACCCAGTGGAGCAGCCAATACCGCCAATCTAGAGCGACCTTCCAACAGGCCGACATTATTTATTGGTCGGATGAAGAAAGAAGCATCTGTGCAGCAGTGAAGAAAATTGTTTCATAAGGACACTGATATGGACTGTTGTGTTATTCTCTCGAGGAGGAGGGGGGAGAGGCCCTTCCATTACAGAGCGGCACATCTCAAGAATTGGAAACGCATTCAGGACAACCAAAGCCCCGACGAGCCTCGGGGTAGCAAGGCTAAAACAAGACATTTTCACTGTTTTATTATACCTAAATGATTTTCTTTTCGCATTTTTTCAAATTCCCGCCAATTAAGATCTTCGATGTTCAAGACATTATCAAAAGCATTTTTGATTCTCTATGAATTAATATTTATTGCTATCGTTTCTCTATTACTTTACCTTATACAGCATTACTGATTATTGTCTTGATGAACCAATGACTGTGACATGGAATGAAGATAACGCAATTTAAAACGGCACATTAGATTTAGAGAGAAGAACGACATGCTGACGAGATTGTCAAAGAAGTTTGAGAACTTGTGAGAATAGACCTAAGTCAACTTGGACGAGATCGAAATTGCCACCTGGGAGATAGACAGAAACGTCAAGAAACGCGAATCAGGCATTCACCTATCGCCAATCAGAGAAGAAAGATACATAGAATTCTAAAGGAGTCATGAGTGACTATTCGCCTGGTCGTATGATGACATGCTATGGTCTGAGTACGTCTATTTGGCTCACAACTTGCCACCGAGTCAATGTGTTCACCGGTAAAGCAAAAGCTCAGAAGCTCAAGCCTGATTGAGTTGAAAAATCAAGGAAGAAGTCACCAAGCAGATCAAAGCCAACGTTCTTAGGGTGGTTGAGTTAACCCGACATGGTTAGCCAACATTTGTGCCAGTGCTGAAGGAGGGATGGGAAGGTTAGAGTCTGTGTCGACTACCAGCATATCAACCGGACCAGTCCGAAAGACGACTTCCCTTTCCCAAATATACACATGCTGATTTACAATTGCGCCAAGCATGAGCTACAGTCATTCGTAGATTGCTTCGCTGGTTATCATCAGATCTGGATGGATGAGGAAGATGCTGAGAAAACGGCTTTTATTACGCTGTGGGGAGTGTACTATTTACAAGATGATGCCATTCGGCCTGAAGAATGCAGGGGCCACCTACATGAGGGCCATGACTACCATTTTCCATGATATGATACACAAGGAGATAGAGGTATATGTGGATGATGTTATTATCAAGTCCAACAAGGCCATTCTTCAACAAACTGCAGAGATATAACTTGAAACTAAACCCCGCAAAGTGCGTATTTGGGGTTCCTACTGGGAAATTGCTTGGGTTTATTGTGAGCCGCCGAGGAATAAAACTGGATCCATCGAAGGTCAAAACCATTCAAGAGCAACCACTGCAAAGGAAAAAGAAGGATGTGATGAGTTTCTTGGGAATGCTTAACTACATCAGCCGATTCATAACACAGTCTACAGTTATCTGTGAGCCGATCTTCAAGATGTTAAAGAAGGACGCCGCCACCAAATGGACCAATGACTGCCAAAAGGCCTTCGACTAAATCAAGGAGTAACTGTCAACACCACCAGTCTTAGTCCCGCCTGAGCCAGGTAAACCCTTATTACTCTACCTTGCAGTGTTAGATGGAGCTTTCGGCTGGGTTCTGGGGTAGCATGATGAAACAGGAAGGAAGGAGCAAGCCATTTATTATCTCAGTAAGAAGTTCAACCCTTATGAGGCCCGGTATTCTCTATTGGAACGCACCTGTTTTGCTTTGACTTGGGTAGCTCAGAAGCTGAGACATTACTTCTGTGCATATACTACATATCTCATATCAAGAATGGATCCCTTGAAGTACATCTTTCAGAAGCCCATGCCCACTGGCAAGCTAGCCAAATGGCAAATCTTGTTGAGTGAGTTCAACATTGTTTACGTAACTTAGAAAACGGTCAAGGGATAGGCACTGGCAGACCACCTTGCTGAAAATCCCGTGGATGGAGAATACGAACCCCTGAAAACATATTTTCCTGATGATGAGGTATCATTCATAGGAGAAGACATTGCAAAATCCTATGACGGTTGAAGAATGTTCTTCGATGGAGCACCAAACATCAAAGGAGTTGGCATAGGAGCAGTCCTAATATCAGAAACCGGTAAACATTATCCGGTGTCTGCCAAACATAGGTTCCCCTGCACCAACAATATTGCCGAGTATGAAGCCTGCATCTTAGGACTCAAAATGGCCATTGACATGAACGTTCAAGAGCTGCTAGTGATTGGAGATTCAGACTTACTTATACATCAGGTACGAGGAGAATGGTCAACGAAGAACTCCAAGATACTCTCGTATCTGCACCACGTGCAGGAATTGAGAATGAGGTTCACGAAGACGGAATTCCAACATGTTCCCAAAATTCCAACATGTTCCTAGAATCCAGAATCCAGAATCTCGAGGGCTGTACAACCTAATCAAATGGTCGAGGGTAAAGGCCTCGCCCTCGACCCCATCGGAGAAATGGCGGAGCATCAAGACTATCCTCCAAAAATATGGATAGATTTGACCAAGCATCACTTGGTATTTGTCGCAAAAATCGAGAATAACCGGATCTATCTCCGGGGAAGGGGATTTAGAATAATCGACCAGACCCAAAGTGAACGGGTAAGTGTATACATGAAGGAAACCAGCTTTGTAATCCGTTATGCTCTCATCAGGACGTGGAATCTCAACCTCCGTTGCCTCCCCCATCGGCAGTCTTCCTTCACCTTCCCTATGTTGGTCACAACACTAATGTACTGGGACACTTGTTCGCATCGGCCCGTTGTGGATGAGGGTTTGTCGACGGTAAAATCCTTCGTCATGTCGAGCTCGGTAGGAGTATATTGTTCCAAGGTGGGTATCATTTTAGGTTACCCTTTGGATGTTCGTGACGAGGAGGCATCCTCGTCTTTCCGAGGAACCGTCTTAGAGGTTCTAGCCATGATGGTGGTAAAATTTTCTCTAAGAAGGTAAGAAGAAAGCGTGCGAAAAGGGATGGGTCTGGCCTTGAGTATTTGAAGACGTTGAGAAAGTAAGAATTATGAAACAGTTGGTGCATTTATAGGAGACGTGTGAGTAACGGATGGGACGAACCAATAGCGGATTCGTGGGCTTCTCGATAGTCGCGTTTTGACAGCGACCCTTGCGCGGTATTTTTAGCATGGCATTAATGCTCAGATAGGCTGATTTCATGGCAATGATGCCCTCAGAATAGGAGCTCAAAATCGTTTCCTATCGCTTTGATCTAGGAAACGTGGGGACTATGTGTATACGGTGAAATCGGAGGGTCCAATTTCTCGTCATTAGGGCACTTCGAGAGATCACCTCGAGGGCTCGAGGTTACGGCCGAGTTTCCTCCCTCGAGGTTCGTCGATGAACCTCAACCTCGGGGCAGTAATGATCATGGTAATGGTAGAAATAGGGAGTTCCCAAGGCACGCGGCTACGACTAACAAAGTCTAGTGGGCTACTCTAAACCCGAATCAGGGCGTCATCTAGCTGTACCGTCTCCATATCTTTGTAATTAATGTATTTTGTACTATGTTGGGATTCCCCTCCTATATAAAGGGGATCCTTGTCATTTTGTAAACATCTGTTGCCCCATACTAAATACATAAGAACATTCTCTCTGCTCTCTAACGCATTCTCTTGATATTATTGCTCCCATTTATTATCTTCATTATTGCTCATCATTTATTGCTTATCATTGGCCATAAAGAGCCACATTGATTTTATTATAACTGTAAGTCGCTCTCCAACTGCCTTCGATAGCTCCTAGCCGAGCATCGGAATCGACCTCGAGGCCCCCGAATTGACAAGCTCGAGGCCCCGATTATCAACCCATCGGTTTGGTTATCGCCTTACTCCTATCTCCTATCTCGTTCCTAAGTCTCACATATAGCATAAACTGCTTAACAACCGGCATAAAAATAGATCACGTATTTTTAGAGTCCCATAATCAAATTTAATTGTCATTACCATTTTCACGGTAAACTAATGGATTTAAATCCTATAGGTATGATATCTATTAACTGTGTACAGGCAGAAATTAAGCAGATTGCCAGGAAGGACAGTAAATTCAAACAACAAGATCCTATAGGCATGCTTGCTAATGCACATTTGTTGGAAACATGTACAGATCCTATGAGCGGGATTTCTAATATATAGAATTAAATGAACTTCTTATAATCACGATTTCTAGTATGCCAATGTAAAATGCAAAAAATGATCATGAAAGTCCTATAGGCAGGATGTCTAAACAAAGTATAGAACTCACACAGTTTTCACTTAAACGAACAGAATTAACAGCATAATAAGAAGAAACCCCCTAGCTTTACTAAATATCCCCGAATCTATTATTACAAAGTTATTACAACCCAGAATAACAAATGAATTACATAATAATAACGAGATACTATAGGGAGCCTTCATAGGCCCAAGTGAACCTGGCAACCAGGCCTTCCAACGTAACAATAGCATGGTGATTCCTCCACAAGCCATTTGAAACAGGTTTCCAGTGTTCCAAAGTTTCCAAGGGCCTCAGGGACCCCGGGCAATGCTCACACCAGAACCACACATTCAGAAAGTAATTCATAAGTTGGAAAACCAGCCCCTAGTGCGTCAAAGTTCAAAAGAGTCTCATGTGGACCCTAGGCAGTGCTCACACTGGGGTGGTTGAGAACCTAAGGGACTAAGAGTATAAAAGAGAGAAGGGGGAGGTTTTAAAAATAGTTCGATTTCAGAAGAAACATGATTCAGAACATAGAGTTGCAGGCAGAACTGTACCAATGAAACATATAAAATTAATGCTTAAACACATAGTTCAAATACGTTGAAGTCTAGTTAAGCTAAATACTCATGATAGTACTTAAGACAATCATGGCTTAATCACATAAACAATTAGGTTAAAATGATTAGACTGGTCATACATATGAATTACAGAGGCAGGGTATATGAGTTAAGCAACAAAATTTAGTGATTACATGTCTATAGTGTGCAAAGTTCAGAACAAGTATAGAATTAACAAACAGTGCATGAGACAACTTAAACCTCAGGCTAAACTGTGAAAAGGATTCATATTATTCAGAATAACTTAGTCGTAAGTTAACAATGTTACTAAATGAGATCATATAGTCATGTAAAGGATAGAGTCATGCTGGGAATTGAAACAGACTAGTCAAGCAAAGCATAGGGAATGGAATTGCAAAGGTTACGGCATACCAGTTAAGTAAGAAATAAGCAAGTATGCCACAGCAGGGAAATCCCAGAATAACTTGGCCTTGGCTTTCAGCCGGCCAAATTCAAAAGGCACTTAGCACAGAAATCGGAACACCAGAGAGAGCTTAAGTTTTTAGTGAGAAATATGATAGTTCGAGTCTTTTTTAAGGAGAAAGGGGAGAAGGGTTTAAATTGTATTCAACTAGACAGACAAATAAGGTAATAATTCAAACACACACAAGTAAGGAATGAAAATAGAAGTAGAATCAATTTAAGTCGGATTCAATCAATTAGCAGAACATAACCGCGTGTAATCAGGCGAGAACTATTTAGACTAAGATACATAATCCATCAATAGTCAAGTACCAGATCAAATAAGGTAAGAAAATAATGAAAACAGGTAAATCGAACAAAATAAGGAAATATCAGTACCATACAAGAAAGAAAAGACTGAAATCTCTATAAAGATTTCAAAAACCCTAATTTTGGTGTATGTAAAATTAGTCAACAGTTAACGGCAAGAGTTAAAGATGCATAGAGGCAGATAGACAGAAACCTTAAAGGAAAAATAATTAAATAACATAAACCCTAAATTTAATGTAAGTAAAAAATAGGCAGAAATACAAAAAAACTTTAATAAAATGCACAAAGACATATAGAAGGAAATAATTAAAGTTTGAACCATATTTGTTCGATTTTGAAGAATCAAAATCCCTAAATTTTAGGGTAAGTAAAAATCAGCGTAAATAACCAAAGAAAAACTATGATAAAGAAGCACAGAATAGATATATAGAAACATTGTAGAAGATATTAAACCAAAATAGGACTAGAACGGATCTTAAAAGATTTGAGCCCTAATTAGGGCAAAATAAATTAGGCGGAAAACTTTTAACTAAAATAGCATAAAATATTCATAGATAGACATGCGAAAATATAGATGATATTTTTTAAAAAAAATGAGAACAAAATATTAACAGATCTTAAAAGATCTAAACCACTGCTTTAAAATAAACAAAGATTAAAGAAAATCTCGGAGATTCGTACTTGAAGAGATGAAGAATGACCATAGATGAAGAAATGAGAAAGATTCGAACCAGATTTGGTCAAAAAATAGGGAAATCGGCTTGCCATGTTAGGCAAGCTATTAGATTATACCATAATCGATTAGCCAGTAGCGAGATAGAACCACAAAGGTAAGAAAATAATCAACGGATTCCATATCCGGTTGGAATCGAAGAAGGAAACTGGGTGACGACGTTACGGTTTTAGAGATGAAGAGAGAAGAAGATGAGAGAGGGACTGTATAGAGACGGCGGGCGGGGTGAAATGATTAGGGTTTAGATGGGTTAGGTTAATTAAAAAGGTTTGGGTGATGTGGACCGTTGATTTCGAAGATCAACGGTCCTGATTCAAGGGTTCTGGGTCGGGTTATAATAGAGGGGTATAAGATTGGTTAATGGGTTAAGGGTATTGGGTATTTGATGTTGGGATGGTGTATTGGGCTGGGGGTAATTGGGTAGTCTATAGGTCCGAAATTGGATTTTCTAGGCGCTAGATTTTAAATACCCAATTAAATCAAAGAAATAATATATAAAAATAATTAATAAATAATAAAAATATCATTTGTGCATGAAAATAATTTAAAATAATTACCTGACATTACAAAAATATAGAAAGTCATATTTATGTAAATAATGTAATTATGCATATATATATATATGGGCTATTATTGCAAAATGTGCAATTCTAGCCTTAAAATGCAAATGCAATTATAAGAATGTAATTAAAATAATTAAACACTATATGCGCATAAATGATGAGTTTAGATGATCAAATCATCATAAAAATAATACAAGGGATAATTATTGGATATTTGTATAATAAAAAATACAAAAATAAATTAATTTAAAACCATTAAAATTATAGAAAAATTATAAAAATACTTGTGCATGTTTGTAAATAATAATAATGCATGTGCAGTATTTTGAAAATATATATGCATATTTAAAATGAATGAGGAAAAAATTGGGTATCAACAGGGAGTAAAGTAGAAAACGAGAATAAATAGTGTGGGCTGCCTTGGGTGTTTAAACCTTTAGAGTGTGTTCGGTATGACGGAAAATATTTTTCGGACAATCATATTTTTTTGTTTGGTTGCACAAAATAGTTTGAAAAATATTTTTCTAGATATCACATTTTCTTGAAATTGGAGGAAAACGACTACCCTATAAAAGATTAGGAAATTATATTTCGAAAAACTCCACCTACCCTCACATCTAACCCCAACCCCTCCCCCTTCTCTCCCCTAGCCCACCTCTCACGCTCCCTCTCTTCAAACAAGCTTTTTTCAGATTTCAGTTTTTGTTTTCGTTTCCGTCACCACCCACCCTGCTAACCCCCAGACCCCATCCTCGCAATATTTTTTTACCTTTTTTTTAGATTTTCAATTTTCTACACCACCCACCCACCCCTACCCCCGCGCGGCGATAATTTTTTTTTTTTTTTTTTTTTTTTATATTTTCAGTTCTAGTTTTTTTATTTTTCAGTTTACAGGTTCAGAATTTTACAAGTTCTAATGTTATGAGTACAGAAGTTTATGTGTTTGGAAGCTTGCGGGTTTAGAAATTATAGAGTTTACGGGTTCGAAAGTTTAGCACTAAGTTTATGGAATTTGTGGGTTCGGAATACTGTTAGTTCAAAAGTTTATGGCTTCATGTTTATTGCATCTAAATTATTTATAAATACTCTTGAGAATTTATTTTCCTTAATTTGCGTTCCAAACATCGGAAAATGAGTAAGATTACTAATTGTTTTCTAAAAACTATTTTCTTGGAAAATATTTTCCGTTATACAAAATACACCCTTAATCTCACAACTTATTGTTTAATTAATTCCAACCATTTTCATTCGATTGAAACTTTAATAAAATTTTATTTTTTTTATCGACGGTTTTACCTAATTGAAGAAACAACTGAATTGTTTATTTGCTTCAATTGAAGCAAGCAAGCATCGTTAGGTTGACAAATAATGGAAAAAGTACAACGGTTGCGTGGAGTTAGAGGAGACTACTTATCATTGTTTATTTTGATTGGGTTACATGAGTTTTCGTGTTTGAAACACTGATATTTGAAAAAATAATTTCGTTAAAATATACAAAGACAATATATATGTCACGACCCAATTCTATTATACGCTGTGATAGCGCCCAGCGCCGTCGCTAGGCAAGCCAACAGTGAACTAACCACGTGATTTCTCTTTTCAATAGGTTTCCAAGTAATTAAACTTTTCTTAATTTAAAAGATTTAAAAAATAACAGATTGAAAATAAAGAAAACGAAAGCCACTGAGTGCTATCATAACCATAGAAATAAACTAAAATCACAAGTCTACCAGTGTGTGCCAAGACCTGGTGTCACAAGTGTATGAGCAACTAGTAGAATATACAAAAGAATACTAGTCTACTGTCTGATGTGAAATAGACAGAAAATACAAGCAAAAGAAAGCCTCTAGATGATGCAGAACGGGCTCAGACGGGCAGCTCACCGCAAAGTCTAGGGAATCAGGGATGCGTGCCGGACTGATATCCAGATGCACCTGCCTCAGATCTTGCACATTTAGTGCAGAAGTATTGCGTGAGTACATAAACAATATGTACCTAGTAAGTATCTAGTAACCTCGAAGAAGTAGTGATGAGCGGTGGATTTCGACACTTACTGTAGGCCAACAATATAATAATATGAAATTCTAATTAAACATGATATATATAAATAACAGGAGAACTCGGAGAAAGAAAGAAATAACCAATCCTTTTACCGTTAGTAAGTACCAAGTCATTTCCCTAATTTAACTATTCAACCTCCCAAGCCAATGAAACAATATCAAATATAATAGGGCTTCCAGCAGTATTACGCACGAATTATGCCGAAGACGTACGGTCCGATCGAAATATACATATACATATATTGTGTGCATTGCCGTGGGTCGAACGGCACGAACCATATATGCACCTATTAACCTGCCGTAGCGAACGGCCTGCTCCCATGAGAATAGTGGAAATTTATCCCCCTCGTGGAATATATACTTACGACGCGGTTGAACATAGATTTCTCAAGTTATCAAAATATCCCTCAATTCTTTCCAAACAAGAAATTCAACTAGTAACTTTCAAAAATCTTGAAATCCTCAACCTCAGCTCTATTCAAGGTAATAAATAAGCTTAACCAAATAACGATTTCAACAAAGCGTGGTGTAATCCTATAACTACCAGGACATAAGCATAAATAGTAGCTACGCACGGACTTTCGTCACCTCGTGCGTACGTAGCCTCAACAAATAAAAGCACATATTAATTAAGTTCACCTATGGGGTTAATTCCCTCTTATAAGGTAGGAAAAGAGACTTACCTCATCTCAAAGCCTACTTTCAAGTCCAAGATTGTGCTCAAACCCTCAATTCGGTGCCAAACGACTTGAAACTAGCCAAATATTATATAAAATAGTCAATACATGGTCAAATGTTCATATCCTAACTATCAAAGTGATTTCCCAATCCTATTTGAATAATCCCAAAAATTCACCCTCGGGCCCACGTGCCGGGATTCCGGAAATTCGAAGAAAGTTGTTAACCATAACCTCATGAACTCAAATACATGATTTTTATTAAGTTCCATAACAAATTTCGTGGTTAAATCCTAATTTTATCAAAACCCTAGGTTTTCACCAGAACCTATGGTTTTCACTAATTAACATGTTATAATCTACCCATAAACTATGTATTTCACTTACAATTTATAGAAATTACTTATCTCAAAGTGTTAGATGAAATCCCCTCTCTAAGCGCTCCAAGAATCGAACAACAATGGAATAAATGAGCCGAAAAGGTCCAAGTCCCGCATTGAATGAAGGTTCTGCCTTCTGCGATTTTCGCTTCTGCGGTTCATTAGCCGCACTTGCGACTCTGCATCTGCAGAAATCTCATCGCAGATGTGGTCCTCCCTTGGCTGACCTAAATCCGCATTTGCAGAAAAATGGCTCGCTCCTGCGATGCCGCTCTTGCGGCAGATGAGCCGCACCTACGCTTGCTCCCACTTTTGCGGTTTTTGACCACTTTTGCGGTCGCACATCTGCGCCCAGCTCGTCCGCATCGCGATTTCTGTGCTGCCTACGTTGGGTCGCTTCTGCGCCCCTTTAGCTCGCTTCTGCGAGCTCGCACTTGCGGCTAGCCCTCCGCAGGTGCGATTACACCAGAAACCTGATGCCTAAGCCGCTTGTGACGACCCGACCCGTCGTATCAGGTATTACTGCCCCGTTTTCCTCATTTATTACTTCTTCATGTTTCATTACCGGTATGTGGTGAGTTAGAGTTGATTCGGATTGGTTTTGATAAGAAATGAGACACTTAGTCTCTTTTAAGAAGGCTTAAGTTGGAAAAGTCAGCCGGACGTTAACTTATGAGTTAGAGGGCTCGGATGTGATTTTCGGTGGTTCGGTTAGCTCCGAGAAGTGATTTGTGACTTAGGAGTGTGATCGGAAGTGATTTTGGAGATTCGGTGTACATTTAGGCTTGAATTGGCGAAGTTAGTATTTTGGCGATTTCCGGTTGATAGGTGATATTTTGATCCGGAAGTCGGAATGGAATTCCGAGAGTTGCTATAGCTTTATTAGGTGAATTGGGATGTGTGTGCAAAATGTCAGGTCATTCGGACGTGGCTTGGTTGGGTTTTTGATCGAATGCGTGTTTTGAACGATTTAGAAGAACTTAAGCTTGAATTCGTTGTAAATTGATGATTTTGGTGTTGTTTGAAGTGTTTTGATAATTGGGACAAGTTTGGATGATGTTTTAGGATGTGTTGGTGTTTTTGGTTGAGGTCCCGGTGGCCTCGGGTGAGTTTCGGGGTGGTTTCGGATCATTTTGCAGAAGTTTGATATTGCTGGTTCTGGTGTAACACTGTAGCTTGGGAATTGCGAAGGATTTCCTGCGAATTGCGAAAACACTGTAGCTTGGGAATTGCGAAGGATTTGCTGGAAATTGCGAAAACACTGTAGCTTGGGAATTTCGAAGGATTTGCTGGGAATTGCGAAAACACTGTAGCTTGGGAATTGCGAAGGATTTGCAGGGAATTGCGGAAACACTGTAGCTTGGGAATTGCGAAAACACTGTAGCTGGGGCAGAATGTTTAAAAAAACCATTTCATCCGCGAGTTGGGGTTATTTTCCACCCTTGTTAAGCGACCTTGGGAGTATTTGGCGAGCAATTAAGAGGGTTTTGACTGAGAATCGATTGGAGGTAAGTCCTATGGCCTAGAAACGTCATTTTTATTGTGATTTCAACACTTAAATTCATGGAAATTGGGTTAAAAAGGGAAGAACTAGGGCTTGGGTTTTTGAATGAGATTTTGGGATTTGAGGGAGCAAATGAGCTCCGATTCTTGTGATTTTTACATGTATAGACTCGTGGCGAGATAAGGAACATTTTGGTATAAAAATTTTTGACTTTCGAGAAGTGGGCCCGGGGCTCGGATTTTGCAAATTTCGGGATTTGTGCCCGTTCTTGATTGTTTTCGCTTGGGCTTTGTTCCCTTAGCATATTGTGATGTATTCGCTCTGTTTTTGGGTAGATTCGACGCGCGTGGAGGCCGATTCGAGGGGCAAAGGCGTCGCGGGCTAGACATTTCGCCGGTTCGAGGTGAGTAATACTTGTAAATGATATTCTGAGGGTTTGAAACCCCAGATTTGCACATCATAGTGCTGTATTGTGGTGACTTGCCCGCCAGGTATGAGCTTGGGGTAGAGCACCGTTGGGGATGGTGACTTGGTCCGTCCCGGTTGTTGATTTTACTGCGTAATTGACTAAAACCTGCTTGATGCTATCGTGATTTGGGCTGATTGCCATGTTTTGGGCTTCGTGCCGATTATTTGAATCCTTTAGGGATTATTATCACTGTTTTCATGACACTTAGCATATTAAATGATTTCAGTCCTGAGTTAAACCCTGTTTTGAAATGTGCAGTCATATTGTTAAAGTTTAAAGACTTAAATTGCATTTTTCTGATGTTTTGAGTTAAAAGCTATTACTTGACATTGCCCGAGTGGCTCATTTGCATGTTCTAGACTGAGGATGGATCGGGCTGCACGCCGCAGCGATACTATGATGATATTGCGCTTGGGCTGTAGGAGCCCCTCCGGAGTCTGAACCCCCACAGTGAGCGCGTGTACCCAAATGGATCGGGCTGCGCGCCGCAGCGGTCATATGCATTGCATTGCATTCATGCATTGGTTCCTGTTTGTACTACGTGTCATGACATTCAGCACTCTCATATCACTGGCATCCATGCTACTTCTTGTACTGATTACCAGACGCCCTGGTGTTAATTGTTTGTGGAGTGATGTGTCCGAGGGGCTGACTTATGTGCGGACTTGCACTATCTGATTACGCATTCATTTGCTTGACTGTTGGAAAAAGATGTTTTCAAAAGAGGTTTTAAACTGAGCCAGATATTTTCTAAAGGATTTTCACGGTTTTACTGTTTTCTCAAAGAGTTGTACTGTCCTATATAGCATGATGGAGTGCTCTTACGTGATTTCTTGCCTCTCAGTTATTATTTACTCTTATTACTCACTGAGTTGGAAGTACTCACTTTACTCCCTGCACCTCGCGTGCAGTTGCAGGTATTGTTCACCCGGTAGCGGGTTATTAGCTGATTGAAGGTAGGGCTATTGTAGCTGAGCAAGGTGACCGCCAACGTTTGCGGCACCGGATGTTGTCTTTTGATTTTCCAGAATTTTTCTTTATATATTATTATTAGCCCTGTAGTTGTGTTCAGGTTTCTTTAGATGCTCGTGACTTGTGACACCCCGGTCGGGTTGTGTTGGGTTGTACATACTGGTTATTATTGTCGTTAACCTATATTAACCTATTCGTTTATGTTTAATAAATGTTAAAGAGGCGATTTGGGTTAGTTGGCTGGCCTTGTTTTCACGAGAGGCGCCATCACGACCGGGTTTGGAAATTGGGTCGTGACAAGTTGGTATCAGAGTATTACTAGGTCTCACGAGTCATGAGCAGGTTTAGTAGAGTCTCGCGGATCGGTACGGAGACGTCTGTATTTATCCTCGAGAGGCTGCAGAACCTTTAGGAAAACTTCCCATTCTTGGAATTCTTATCGTGCGTACTTGATTCAGCTTGAGATATAACTCTTGAAATTCCTTCCACACGTCTGTATGCACACGTGAGCGCTCAGTATTATATGTGCCTTGATGGCTTGTGATTCCCCGATCAAGGGGCGAGATGTAATCTTCGTGAGTATGTTGGGCCAGTCTGGAGGACTTGAGGCCGGATCCTTGCCTATGGCTTGAGCACCGAGGTGCTGATCGTGTGAGCAAGTGTTTTGAACTTATATGTTCAGTATTGCCCCTATTAGCCGGAATGGCGGTTTGGTATTCATGTGATAAGTATGTTAGTACTGCGAGATGTAATTATATGACTTGGTAGTGACGAAGAAGTCTGTTGGATAATAGATGAACTGTTAAGTGATTCGTTTCCTATTGTGATTGATGTGTAGCCCGAATTATGGGTGCGTGAAGAACATTGTCGTACCTCCTAGTTGGGAAGTGAAGTGCATTGCATGTGGCGGTATGAGTTCGGACTCAGGAAGACTAATGACTGAGTAACGTATATGATGGTGAAAGGTATGCTGAAGTACTAAGTTGAGGCGAAGCAGGGGTCATCTCCTGCGTAGTGTTCTTGAGTGTTATGGTCCTTACGTGTATGTTAGAAGATCTCATGTGTAATTGAAGGGTATGTGTTGAAATTTAAAAATTCGGGTCGCTTAAGAGAGTGGACTCAGTTGATGTGGGGATGAATGCGAGGGTTGTAGAGGATTTCAGTACTAGATGATCCGTGTTTTCACAAACTTGTAGATGATTTGAGTTTAATCTCACTATGACATTGTGGCATCATTAGAGTAAAAGTGTTATGAGTTGTTAAAGTGT
>NC_031990.1:23600913-23604380 GCF_001879085.1 Nicotiana attenuata
ATATATATATGTTTTGCTGTAAGGTCCTACTTTTCCCTGAAATCAAGAGGGGTAGGCTCCGATGTAACACTGTTTTGCTGATTTCTTAAAAGTGAAAATGTTATAATTGAGGCATCCCACTTAAACCTATTAGTTCATGAATGGTTGGGTACTGTGAGTTGTGAATGAGAAATAAAGTGTTATTTCTCAAAAAGATACCACCGGAAAGACATATTTTCTTTTCACTTATTCATTGGCTATAAATAGAGAGACCTTGTCTCATTTTTTTAAGCACTAATTTATTTTTTTTTGAAATTTCTCGTCTTTATCTGCATTGTTTTTCTAAAACAATATAAGTGTCAAGTGTGTACCATTTGAGTTCACCGAAACTTTGTGATTTGGAGTACCACTATTACAAAATAGTTTTTCCGTTCCATCCTAAAAGGAATTAACAACCTTAGGCAACAATGAGGGGATTAAATTCTTTAAGGACACTAAAGAATTTGTAATAGTACCACTATTACAAAATAGTTTTCGAAATTCAGCTTTTTTGTTTTTCTTCTTTTGAACACAATTTACTAACAATCTTAAGGAATTTAATAGAATTGATTTTCGGATGGTTGATAGAGGGAAAATTCGGAGTACAATTATGGCTGTTTGTCTGCCATACGTGGAGAGAAGACGGAGAAGCGAATTATGTCCTTGGCAGAATTGAATTGTTGTATTCACGATTACTTACGGTATTTTCACGCAAGTTGTCGCCATACTAATTTACTGCCAATAATTGTGGCTACATGGTTATGTAATACCATGAAATAAATTTGCTAATATAAGTGCTTGACATAGAATAGATTATTGTGGCAAGACAAAGTCGTTCATCATTTATATGAAGAACTTTGAAGATACAAAAAGATATTTCCTTGAGAGAAGCTGTAACTTCTCTCTAATCTACTAAAAGAAAAGCCTTTTTCTTCTACCTCCATTCTCTTAAGGAAGCAGGCCATCCTGCCATCGAAATTGACTTATCAATGATTCCTCCAAAATCTCCGGACATTATCAATACCAATAACGAATTCCATCTTCAAGAAAACTCACCTACTTCATATAAGGATAAACTAATCAGGGGCGAGGGTGATATGGACATCACCATTGATCCTCTCGAATCCTTACCATCTACCTCATAGACACCTCACTTATGGATTCTCTAACTACGCTGGGAAAAAAAAATTTCCTATCACAAGAGGACAAAGCTCGCATGTATTTGCCTTGAAAATACTTAATAATTATTAAACTCCAAGGTAAACGAATTCTTCACCAGATCCTTAAGAAAAAGGTTCAAGATTTGTGGAAAACAAAGGAGAATTTTCTCTTAATTGACCTTGGTGATGACTACTATATTGCAAAATTACAAAACAAAGAAAATATGCTTTCAATCATGCCGAATGGCCCATAGTTCATATTTGGACACTTTTTATCATGTCAGACATGGGTACCAAATTTTGTGCCATCGGAGGCAAAACAATTCTACACTGCAATATGGCTTCGTCTTCCTAATCTTCCAACTGAATTTTACGATAGTTTTATCCTTCAAAAGATTGGAAACTCAATAGGCAGGCTGCTGAAAATAGATGCTTGCACATCAGCAACCTTAAGGGGTCGATATGCCAGAATGTGTGAGGAATTACCCATGGATCAACCGATGGCAAAATTCATTTACATTGATGATCGTAAACAATGCATAGAATATGAGGGTGATAAATTTCTTTGCAAATGGTGTGGGTTCCTAGGCCATACTCATGCACATTGTTCACTCTTATTAAAGTCTATGTCAGGGAATACTATTAATGAGAAGGCTGTCTCAAGCCACAACGAAGACACAGAGTCACTCATGCCCAAGTTGATAGTGGCTGGCACACCGTGACCTTCCAAAGATCAAGGAGTTCAAGGAAGCAAACACCAATGATGGACAAAGGAGCTCCAGTAGAGGCAGGTATAAGCGTCAAATTATTTAATGCTTCCACAGGTAAGTACATCAACACTCAAAAATTTAAGTACGTTAGTGAGGATAATAATACCATATCTAATTACCAAAGCAATAGGTCTTACGCCCAGGAAACCAACCTCAAAAAAAATTCTACTCTTGAAAATCCTAAAAGTTTCCTTCTGGAAAACCGCTTCTCCAAGTTGCATCAAGAGCCCATGGTTTCCCAAAATAATAATTTTAATATAAATAATTCGCTAATAAAAAAAATACGTTGCATGCTTCTAGTGGGACTTTAGACACGTCTAGCAAAAAATCTCCTACTGATTCTATCAAATCTTCCACTATACCACATAATTCTAGTACAAATACACTCCCTAAGACATACCAAAACATGGTTTTGCCAAACACCCCTACCTCTAACCCCCTAAACTCCTCCATTACCGTGTCTAAACCCCCCTCCCCCCTCCCCCATAACAATTTACACTTGTCTCAATAACCTATTCTTGGTGGCCAAATGGTAGACGGCATGCAACACGTGCCAATAGAATTACATGCAAAATCTTGCATTATATCTCCTATATCTCCTACGCTAACCCAGCGAAGTTGCATGCACTTAGACATAATCATTTCCTCCTCCCAAACCCCTCCCATTTTAGTAAGTAACAAACACATTGAAAATGCCCAGATTTCTCCTACACAAACGAAGGACATACCGTCTCATCCAAATCCTCCGTCAATATCGTCCATCCAACATGAACAATCTTCCACCATTACTCCAACAAATCCAAAATCCTCCGCTAATTTTTGTCCAACCTCTGCTACCACAAGACCATCACCCAATGTCTTGGATATAAATAGGTCTAATAGGGAGGGGTCTAGTATTCAGTGCCACAATCAATTGCCAAGAGAATGTGATCTTGATTGAGAATCTAAGATACCTAGCACAAATAGTGGCCGAGGGACTTCATCTTGCAATGAGCAACTGTTGGAATCATGTGTGGATGAACAATATTCTGCAACCACTAGCTCCACATATAAATCAAAACCTAGTGGAGGAAATGAGAGCTCATTGGAACCTCCCTCCCCAATTTAATGATGTTCCTATCCTCCCTCAAAACCTAGGGTTGGACCTTCCATTCTTTCCCCCGGAAGCCCTAACTGCCATCAACCCTATTTTGATGCATTGGGAGGCTCCACATCAAGCACCACCCCCTCAACCACAACCTCAACCACAGAATTTAAACATGCAAATACCAACAGAGGAAATGAATCCCAACCCACCAGTAGCTCCAAACTTAGGCAATCCAATAGAAGAAGAAGTAAATGAACAAATAGATATAGTGAGGGAATCAATGGAGGAATTGTCAACGAGGTAAAAGTGTTTCTATTCAAGGAAGCACTAGAGAAGAGGCACATACTTACTTACCCTCAAAACTTTCTCAAATGTTCAATGGACATTCCTCCTCCTCACGACCCAGCAGTCGGCAACAGGGCAATGATTCTA
>NC_031990.1:23604402-23604524 GCF_001879085.1 Nicotiana attenuata
CCCCCCCCCCCCCCCCCCGAGGAGAAGCTCAACAACCCCTAGGGACTTGTTATTTAATGGTCACTCTCATGTACAAGATTTTAACATGATAAGTCCGGTTAATATAATAATTTGGAATATAA
>NC_031990.1:23604544-23712032 GCF_001879085.1 Nicotiana attenuata
GGGGGGGGGAATAATGAAGACTTTAGAAGGAATTTTAGGGATCTAATGATACAACATCACCCAAGTGTGGTGACACTGCTTGAGACAAGAATGCGATCTCATGGGTCTATTCTTAATGAGTTTGGTTTCTCCGATATGATTGAAGTTCTTGCGGATGGACAAGCAGGTGGAATGGTTGTTCTATGGGACAATGACAAGGTAATTGTGCACAACTTTGTCCGTAGAAATCAAGAGATCCATTCAACAATTAGGGTACGTCCTATTAAATTCAAATGGTTATTCTTTTCAATATATGCTTGTACTAACGTTACTACTAGAGATGATAGTGGAATAATATTAGAAGTATCTATGACAATTACAAAGGAGCCTGGATTGTGGGAGGGGGCTTTGACGACGTCTTTAAAGCTAATGAAAAATTAGGAAAAAGATCACTAAATCGTAGACGTGCATGTAAGTTATGGTCCAATCTCAACTACTGTAACCTTCTTGACCTTGGCTATAAGGGCGGTAGATTCACATGGTCCAATAATAGATTTAATATAATAACCTAATTATGGAGCGACTTGATAAAGTATTAGGTAATAATCAATGGATCCAAATTTTTCCAAATGCTACCATAACTCATCTCCCATAAAACTCACTCAGATCATAATCCACTGCTTATAAATCTTATTCCTAAGCAATATAATAACTTTTCAAAGCCCTTTCATCTTGAACCATTTTGGTGCAAGCACCAACATTTTAGGGATTTAGTTGTTACTGCTTGGTCTAGTAACCAATTTGTAACGGCTTCATCTTCTTTTAAATTCCTAGTCAGTAACTAGAAGAACAATACCTTTGGTGATCTCAAGCAGAAGAAAAATAGAATTTTAGCTAGGCTTAAAGGTATTCAAAATTCCATCTCTTATTATTCAAGTGCCTTTCTTCAAAATTTAGAAGCCACACTAAGAGTTGATTTTAATAACATCCTAAAAATTGAGGAGGGCTACCGGAAGCTCCGACCGAGAATTCAATGGCTCAATGATGAAGATGCCAATACAAAATTCTACCATATTATAGAAGAAGAAAAAACAAAATTATTTTCTTTAAGGATGAGAATAATAATTGGATAGATGATCCAAGGGCCATCCTTAATCACACTAGGGAATATTTTTGTAACATGTTCACAACCTCTCATACCATTAGTGACTTGAAATCTATAAAGTATGATCCAAAAAGTTTCAACAAAATAGACTTATCCCCTCTAGATAATCCACTCACAAATGGTGAAATTATCCAAGCTTGCTTCTCATTTAAACCTTATAAAGCTCCAGGACCGGATGGGCTTCACCCCTTCTTCTTCCAAAATTATTGGAGCATAATTGGTAACTCTGTGATCAACCTTTGCAAAGATGCCTTCACTGGTGCAAAAATTCCAGAGGGTATTAATGACATCCTTCTATGCCTCATTCCAAAGATCCCCAATGCAAACAATTTAAAAAACTTTAGGCCAATTGGACTTTGTAACACTTTTTACAAAAGCATTACTAAGATTATTTCTAAACGATTAAAGCCTTTTCTAAACAACCTCATTCGCCCGTTTCAATCTAGTTTCATTAAAAATAGGAAGGCATGTGACAATGCTATTATCATTCAGGAACTCCTGCTCAGAATGAACAAATATCATGGGAAAAATCATAATATGCTCTTAAAAATTGACCTAGCAAAGGCTTTTGATTGCCTTGAATGGTCCTTCATCTACAGAACCCGTTGCTTCTTTAATTCCCCCCCCCCCCCAAAATATTACAAAGCTCATTATGAATTGTATTACCTCATCTAGGATTACAATCCCTGTGAACGGCTCTAGAACTGACTATTTTGTTCCATCTAGAGGTATCAGGCAAGGGGATACTATGCCCCCATACTTGTTTATTATATGTATGGAGATGTTATCCACTCTCATCAGCCATAATGTTGACATGAGACGCTGGGACCCCATAAACATAGGAAAAAATAAATACCAGTTATTGCATTTTTCTCTTATGACCTTACCTTAATGGCCAAAATCAATAATAAAACCATTCATAATATTAAGCATTGTCTTGACCTCTTTTGCTCTTTGTCTGGTCAATCCATCAATATAGCCAAATCAAAAATTATTGTGTCCAAACATTTCCCAAAAAATGTTTGCAACAACATTTCTAATGTCCTTAAAATGAATATTTGTTACACCTTTGGTAAATACTTAGGGTTTCCAATTACAAATTCCAAAACTAGAGCATCTGATTTCAATTTGTTATTGATAACATGCAAACCAGACTAGCTGCATGGAAATCAAATTGCCTTACTATGGCAGGGTGGTGCACTTTAGCGACTTCATGCCTAAATTCTCTCCCCAATCACATCATGCAATATTCCCTACTGCCCTCAAAGACCCTTAAAATTATAGATAAAATTCAGCGTAATTTCTTATGGGGTGCAAGTTCTACCTCTAAAAAGCTCCACCTAATAAAATGGGACACTATCACCATGCAAAAAAAAAAGGGTGGTTTAGGGATCCGTACTACTAGAAAAAAGATTTTAGTTAACCTAGCCAATCTTGCATGGAGACTTATAGCAAATGCCCTCTCACCTTGGGTTAAGATTATCCACGAACTCCATGGTAATAGAAATAACACTAAAAAAGGCTCCTTTATCTAGAATAGAATTATCCAGGGATGGAAGATTTATAGTAAAGGGATTACTTGGATCCCCCACAAGTTTTCTTCTCTAAATGCCTGGGACAATTGTTGGATCCACCAAACTCCTCCGTTACGTCAATGTATCCATGGTCCTCTAGGTCAGAATGAAAATTTTCTCTCTATTAAGGACTTATGGATTAACAACCAGTGGGACTTGTCTAAAAATTTTTTTCAAAGCCATGCTCCTTTATTATATAAGATTAAAGCCACCATTCCTAACAACTACAATTCTGACATTCCGATATAGTCACTAACCATAAATGGTCTTTTTTCTAGTAAGTCTTGCAATAATCTCCTAGTCACCCACCCCAACATAACTCAAGATTTTAATTAGGTCTGGGACCTAATATATCCAAACAAAATAAAATTCATCTTATGGAAATGCCTCCGCAAC
Source organism: Nicotiana attenuata (assembly GCF_001879085.1). NCBI lineage: Eukaryota > Viridiplantae > Streptophyta > Magnoliopsida > Solanales > Solanaceae > Nicotiana > Nicotiana attenuata. Next base: position 23,607,659 of record NC_031990.1, read on the forward strand.
AAGCTACCAAGTAGTACCTACCACAATGGAATCAACATTGATCCTAACTGCTCCTTTTGCAAACATGATAAGGAAAGTATTACCCACATCTTTATGCATTGCTCAACAGTCCAGGACTTCTGGCTTCAGTTAGGCATCAAAATGATTGGTTACAACTCGACAAACCATTGGTTGATCAATATTCGTTACCTAACATATTCTCTAGGAAAGGGCCACATAGATTGGCATGACATGTTTCCCTTTGCGATATGGTACATTTGGACAAACAGGAATAAAACCTCTATAATAACACAACGAACAAAGCCTACATATATTATTCTTACAAGTTAGCGGTTGAATACAAATATCTTACAGAAAGGGAATCTATGCATCAAGTAAACATCCCTATTTCTGTAAAATGGATCAAACCTACTGCTAACCATATTAAGCTTAATATAGATGGCTCATTCAATAATGAATTATCTATATGTGGCTCAGTGGTTTATTTAGAGATAGTAATGGCATATGGGCGCTGGGGTTCCAGAGTTCTTCATATGGTCTATCTCCCTTGCATGCAGAACTTATGGCATTAAAGAAAGGCCTACAACTAGCAAGGGAACAGGGTTTTACTAACATTGATGTGGAGACAGACTCCACATACATCATTCTATGTCTACAACATGGTTACACGCTGCTTAACAATATTATTCATGATTGTAGGTTATTAATGCACCAGGTGGAAGTTCAAACAGTGGAGCACAACTTCACAGAGGCCAACAAACCAGCACACAAGCTCGCTAAGGATGCTCTTCGTGTGAACAATGGCAGGGATCTCGGAACTTTGCACTATCCACCATATTTTATAACCGCAGTCTTAGCAACTGATTATGAAGCTACCATCTATCTAGTTAAGAATACTAGGAAAGATGCATGCACTAAGCTGGCATCCCTTGGAAACAAAAATGTCCTTCGTGACTTTTCAATACTATGCAATAGCTAAGTAGGTAACGCCCCGTTGGGCGACTTTGACAATGTAGCTACCACCTTATGATTATTAGTATAATATAATAGATCCCTGTTTATCAAAAAAAAAAAAGAAGAACTTTAGAAGGTCCAAAGTATTTTTTATTTCGACTTTGATTATGGACACAACCAAAGCCATAACATCATAGCAATAAATTTTGAAGAAAGTGATAAAATTGAGTCCATACTTTCTTAACTCCATCATTCATTTATTTCTAAATTTTTATCCTTCGTGATTTATGAATTCTGTTTCTACAAATGTTAGGGTAGACATTTATTATGTGATGCTCTCAAAATTTGGTGATGATTTGGAATACTATATAGTTATAGTAAAAGATAATTTTGTTGTACCCTTTACCAAATGAAATTGGTTTGTTGGTATACATTTTTATAGCATTCATAAAACTATATAAATCATGTATTTAAGGTTGTAACAATAAGATAAAATAAAATTGAATCCAAGAATGCTGTCAAAATCTAGGTAGTGATAGCCATCTATGGATAAAAAAAGAATAATATTTTTTTTTAAAAAGTAATATTTAGCTTGAGAATAATGTGTAGCATAAATTTTGCCAGAGATTTCTTTCCCTACAACGGTTGTTGAAGCCACAATTTGTAGTTATTCCTAGAGAACAATGTCCTAGGATCAAGCCCCTCTTAAACGACAATAATGTCGATCATTGATGAATATGTAACGGTAGGCCATGAATGCCAAAATTCTCTACAACGGTTATGTATTTAATACTGAGGAATATTCTTCATTAAATGCCATCTAGTGACAAACATTCATTTGCTTGCGTTGACTTGTGTCCCTTTCAAGATTTTCCCGGTGCCAACTGAAGCTGTTGTCCTCGGACTCCGTTTCTACTTGTTTCATCTTCCATCTGTCTTTGGTCCCACATGTCACGTTGTCATACGAACATGTAATATAAACTGATTTTACTCTATACAGATAGTCCCTCTACTTTCAGGTGGTACATCTTTGTGTCACCACGAAGTTGGTGAAGATTCCTTTCTTGGCGGGAAATTTTCGGAATCCTTCTGAAAACTTTCTGACACATGATAAGACACACGTCACCTCGCATTTAATACCCCAAACACGTGTTACTCCATGATTTATTAATATTTTCGTCGGTTCTCAAGGTAATTATGGATACGATTTTAGCCGCCTATTTCTTTACTTACACGCCTCATTCTTCTTTTTGCACTTCTACCAGTTTCATGAACTCTTTCAACTTCTTTGCATTCAACTCCTTTCTGTGTTCATCTCTCTCTGATCTTCTTTAAAAATTTCTCATTTTCTCATCATTATGGTTTTTTATACTAATTCGTCCAAGAACTCCGGTCTTCTCTTTTGTGGGGGCCTGAAAAAGAGTAAAGACAAAGAGGTCGATGTTAATGCTAATCCTCCTACGGTGTCACGCCCCGAACCTGGGCCTGGACGTAACACGGCACTCGGTGCTTGACTAAATGTGACCGAGCGAACCAACTGGCTGGCTGAATCAACATGCGGAAGATAAACTAACACATACTGATATACTGAAAGTCTGGATGATATAAATCAAAGTGCGTAAGTACTAATACAATTCTGAAACATATTTGCAGCCAACATACCTTAACATGAAAAGCGTGAGACTCTGTCTAGCTGTTACTCTAGTCTATGAAGCCTCTAATTTGTACAGAAAACACTGACTGTCTGAAAATACTGAAGACTGTAATAATGATAATGCCCCGAAAGAACTGGGGATCACCAAATAGCTGGTACAAGAATCCTAGCGCTCTGAATCATCAACCTGTAAATCATTACCTGCATCGTGAGATGCAGGCCCCAGGCAAAAGGGACGTCAGTACATTTGAATTGCACTGGTATGTAAAGCAATTGAAAGAAAGAATTATAAATGCTGAAACTGAACTAAGCTGATAACTGAGAATTGATAATTGATAACTGAAATGATAACTATTGAAACTGAAACTGAAATGATAACTGATAACTGAACTAATAACTGATAACTGAACTGATAACTGATAACTGATAATTGAACTGATAACCGGTAACTGAAATGATAACTTATAACTGAAATGATAGCTAATAACTGAATTGAACAAAGGAAGTAAGGATATGAATACTCCCTCTTCTGAATGATGAACAACCTGTTTATCTGAAAAAGCTACGGCCTCGGGCCCAATATATATGTGCACAAGCTACGGCCTCAGGCCCAAGTATACGTATACATAACTACAGCCTTAGGCCCAAAAATGCATAAAGCATAAACTACGGCCTCAGTCCAAAACATGCATAAAGCATAAACTACGGCCTCAGGCCCAAGTATGCATAAAACATATAAACTACGGACTCAGGCCCAAACATGCATAAAGCATAAACTATGGCCTCAGGCCCAAATACAGGTGTTCAACATTCAGGAACTGAGAATCAAACTGCAATACATGATAATGAAATACCGAATCACACTGAGTTACATGATACTGGAATACCGGATCACACTGAGTTATATAAGACTGGAATACTGGATCACATTGAGTTACATAATACTGGAATACTAGATCACACTGAGTTACATAATACTGGAATACTGAATGGGACTAGACTGAGACATGTATTCTTGAACTGATTATGAACACTGAAACTTCAACTGTTTATGGCATACTGAGTAATCTATACTAAGACTCGGGGGCATCAAACCCCAGTCTATATTGAATACGCACTGAGCTCACAACGTTCAGAATAAAAGTGGTGAACGAGTTATGAAGCTAGAGAATAGAAGTTCTACAACTATTCAAGGAACTAGGCTAAACTATATTTCTGAGGCAATTAGTAACGTCGTAAAAGAAACGTAGTGTAGGAGAATCATTAAAATTCCCAAACATAGAGAGTTAGCCTCACATACCTTAACTTCCTGCTCTTGAGCATAATACACTATTCGCCAACCCTTTCAACTTTAATCTATATCAATACAAGTCAAAAGGATTCTAAATTAGCAACAATAGTCATATTTTGGTCACTTAGGCATTTTATCAAACACTTGGTGGCATAAAGCTTCGTAGCCCTTATTAATGGTGTTTCTACACCCAACAACCCATTCTCTTGTTTCTAGTTAAATTCTAATGTCTCAAACGATTAATAGCAATATTATTCTTCATCACCCATAAGATAAACAACACCCATAACCAATAATAACCAATGAACAACCCAAACCTATCACCGTTCATGCTTTTCTATCAAACCCATCAACTCGTATCTCATGAACTAGAATCTATAATCATTAATTCAATGATAGAATCAATTAGAGGGTGAAGATATTACCTTTTTGAAGTTCAAACCCCTTGAATTCGAGTTCTAGGCTTCCTTCTTTCAACAATGATGTCCCAATCGAATATAAAATGATATGGAGGGTTTACCCATGTTAATAAGATGTTGGAAAATTGAAATTAAGTTAGAATCACCATTAGAACTTACCTTGGGTGGTGGAGGGACCCTTAAGGAGTTAGGTTTTTGAGAGCTTTACTTTCTAGAGCAAGTTTTTATGTTTTGGGGCTGTGGGGGACGAAATAGGGCTAAAAAATGACTTCCCAAGCTGGCCACGCATCCTACTAGGCCCGACCGCGGTCCCGACCACGGTAAATCGCTGGGAAACTGCCTCACCACCGCGGTCGCGGTAAAAATGCGGCAGGAACGCGGTGATTACACACCATTCTGTAAAACGGGCATAACATTTTGCATAGAGCTCCGTTTGGGCTCCACAATTTATCGTTGGAAAGCTATATCAAAGGCCTACAACTTTCATGCTTTGAGTTTTCCCAAATTCCCTACACATTTTCACTAAACCCTGCTGGAAGACAGACCTTCTGCAAACTTAGTCGATTTTGTCAAATCTTATGCACATCACTTTCCATCTTGATTTTGAAACAACTATTCTCACCCATAATCATCCCGATGGGACTTCACATGTCCAAAATATAACCTTACTACTCCTTTAACTCATTCATACCTAAGTCGAATGTACGGGGTGTTACATTATCTCCCCCTTGGGATCATTCGTCCTCGAATGATTGTCTTGACTGTAACTTCTGCTAACTCCGGACCTTAAACGAGTCTGGTGCAAACATGAACTTTTATTATCACTTGCATACTAAACTGAATGAATACATGATTACTGAACTGTTGATATGTTGAACTTAATGACTGCTGCATTGACTGGATATATGAATACAGAACTATCATGGATATTCGAATATTGAACTGGCACGAATATTTGAGAATTGAACTAACATCAATATCAGAGTACTAAGCTGGCATAAATATCTAAGTATTGGACTGACATGAGTAGCTGAGTATTGAACTGACTTGAATATCTGAGTATTGAACTGACATGGGTATCTGAGTACTGAACTAGCATGAGTATCTGACTACTGAACTGACACGAGTATCTGAGTACTAAACTGGCATGAGTATCTGAGTACTGAACTGACATGAGTATTTGAGTGCTGGAAACATGAATGTTATAACATGACACGTGAAATACTGGATGTACCACCACTAATTCTAGTGGCCATTCTAACTCATAAGCTAATTGACCCATCCTTCGCTAGATTCTATATGACCTAATATAGCAGGGACTATGCTTCTCCTTCTTCCCAAATCTCCTAACGCCTTTCATAGGCTAAATTTTCAGAAACACCCAATCATCAACTTGAAACTCTAGGTCTCTATGCCGCACCCTCGAATAGGACTTTTGGCGGCTCCGGGTCGTCTTCAAACACTCTTGAATCGACTTAACTTTCTCCATAGTCTGATAGACCAAATTTGGTCCCAACAACTCTGCTTCGCCAACTTCGAACCAACTAATTGGCAGTCTACACCTTCGTCCATAAAACTTATGCTTTCAAAATGAGCGAGATAATCCTATTATAAGGTCCATATTTACCATCTCCACTAAAGGATGTGTATTCTGTGATAAAACACTAGGCTTTCTGCTGCCCGACTTTCACTTGCTAACATTTCGGATAATTTGGACACAAGGTCTGTGACGTTCTTTCTCATGTTGGTCCACCAATAAACCCCCTTAAGACCATGATACATATTTGGGAACCTGGATGGAAAGAATACCTAGAATTATGGGTTTCTAGCATGATCTTCCCTCTTTAAGTCCATCTATGTCTGGAACACACAATCTGTCCTAGTACCTCAAAGTGCCATCATCTCCCCCTTATTCAAAAGCCATCGTCTTATACTTGTGAATCTCCTCTTTCAACTGCAACACGTAGGGATCATCAAATTGTTTATCCTTCTTAACGGCTACTAAGGGGGAACAAGTCCTGTTCTAGACAACAACTCCGTCATCTTTAGAGTCCGAAGTCAAACTCCTATCTTGGCTGGTGAAATTCTTTTACCAGAGTTCTCTTATCTACCTCAATCATGAGTTATACTTCCCACACTTTATCTTCTTAAGAACTTCCTGAAAACACTTATAGAATTGTTGTGAGCTAAGTCTTTAACCAGTACTCCGAAGACTAGAGTCTCGTGCAATGGCACTACCCTCGTAATACATAACTAGGCATGATTTTATAGCTTTCTGTGATCACTTTATCATCAATAACTAAACTCGGTGATCATTCTACTCATTTTGTTTTTCTTACACAAGCTAGACATGATCCGTGTGGTAATTATACAATTGTCCCTCATTACCGAACTGATTTTTTTTTTCATATCCCATGCTACTATTCGAGTTTCAGATTTCTAACTGGACTTACTGAAATTTTTACATCACCCCTTAGACCAAAGGTATTATACTTGTGGATCCTTCTCTTTTTGCTGGGATACAAATAACTTTCCTTATTCTCTGCAATTCTCTGCACTCTACGTCAATGACGACTCTTCTTCCAACTTACTTTAGAGAAATCTTTCTTACTAGGAAAAACTAGATTATTCACTTAACGGAAAGCTAATGTATTCACAACTATCATATACAATCTTAATTATTTAACTCTGCTCACAGTGTCAATCCTGGAGAAACCACATTACGATAATTCCTAAAGGTTATTCTTCTACAGTTTGCTCTCCCACTGCCTAGCTGATTTTTTTCCCCACTGTCACTGTACTTCAGGTTTAACTTAAACTCTTTGGGTTCTAACACGCGTTCGGTATTTCAAATTGTCATCCACTCGTTAGAGTTAACTTGGCTAAGTGAATCAAATTGTACCTCAGTAGCTCTACTGAAAGTGCTAATTCACTGTATCAACTCAAAACTTACATACTATTCTTTTGCTAACCACCTGCTACCATCATGTTTTCTTGCTCTGTTTTTAATTAAAAAAAAGTGAAGCATAAGGTTGTTCTAACTTCCCTCACCATTCGGCCCTGTTCTACGGTCGCATACTATCGCTTTTTTTTCTTCTAAACTATGTGCATGGATCACACTTGGGGCATTCTTTAGCCTTAAACAAAATTAGAATATCTAAACCCAAACTTTCTATATAATACAAAATCATATCATACTATAAAGATCCGCGGTAATCACTTAGTCACATAACCTAAGGGGAAACTGTCATATCTTTTATCTTACATCAGTAGCTGCTTCTTATAGTAACTTACTAACGTGGTACTTCTAGTTCTGATTTGAATAAATATGAACAACTTAAGATCTTTACCTGAAATTCACTATTGGCTGCTCTTGGTTCTCATTTCATACATCATATCTTCTAGTCATTTGCATGAGTTGTACGAAATCACATCTTTGGTAATAACAAACGTTCTTGACTCCTAGGTATTTTACCCTTAGGCTCTTTTCTGTCCAAAACTATAGTGACCAATGTTATGGTCTGACATCTGAGCTATCATCATCCCACATGTGGCTCCATTTGCAAGAATTAAAAGAAATTGTTCTCTGAGGTAAAACACACACGATTACCATACACAAACTTATCCTTCAGAGTATACCATCATCTGATAATTCACTTCATGTGCCATCCGGTGAGTCTTGGTCTTAATCTAGCCCTAAAATATGCGAAGGTCTCGCTATGATCACTGTTACTTACATTTTCTTTTAGCACCCACAGGCATTATTATATTACTCACCAGACACCAGAATTTTGATACACTGAAAATTAGAGATCTGGTAACTGAATAACCACAAACTTGGTAACTGAAAGACTGTATAACTGGTAACTGAGGTAAACTGATAACCATAAGACATGATAATTGCTTTTGTACTTTCTGATAAGGTTATGCACGAATCTGTACTACTATCCATTGCATCCCACTTTAACATCCTCTCAAGTCTCATATTTACCAAGCTGTACTCCATAACTATACCCCAATGGGCAGTTATCATCTTTAGGACCTTAGGATTCTCCTACGCGTCGCTTGGACATCCAATACGTTTGGAAATCGATTGGAAGAGAAGGTTTATTGCTCTAAGCTTCATGGCACGATCTAGAGTAGAAAGAAATGAGACAATCTTGGATGTCTTGGTAGTTAACTGTTTATATGAGTGGCCGGCACACACATATAAAGGAAACTTCACTAGACACGGATTCATAGACTCCCTAGGACTCTTGAACATAGTGCTCTGATACCAAGCTTTGTCACGCCCTGAACCTGGGCCTGGACGTAACACGACACTCGATGCCTGACTACACGTGACCGAGCGAACCAACTGGCTGGCTGAATCAACATGTGGTATCATAACATACTGAATGCGGAAGATAAACTAACACATGCTGATATACTGAAAGTCTGGATGATATAAATCAAAGTGCGTAAATACAAATACAATTCTGAAACATATTTGCAGCCAACATACCTTAACATGAAAAGCGTGAGACTCTGTCTAGCTGTTACTCTAGTCTATGAAGTCTCTAATTTGTACTGAAAACACTGACTGTCTGGAAATACTGAAGACTGTAATAATGATAATGCCCCGAAAGAACTGGGGATCACCAAATAACTGGTACAAGAATCCTAGCGCTCTGAATCATCAACCTGTAAATCATTACCTGCATCGTGAGATGCAGGCCCTGGGCAAAAGGGACATCAGTACATTTGAATTGCACTGGTATGTAAAGCAACTAAAAGAAAGAATTATAAATGTTGAAACTGAACTAAGCTGATAATTGAGAATTGATAATTGATAACTGAAATGATAACTATTGAAACTGAAACTGAAATGATAACTATTGAAACTGAAACTGAAATGATAACTGAACTGATAACTGATAACAGATAACTGAACTGATAACCGGTAACTGAAATGATAACTGATAACTGAAATGATAACTAATAACTGAATTGAACAAAGGAAGTAAGGATATGAATACTCCCTCTTCTGAATGATGAACAACCTGTTTATCTGAAAAAGCTACGGCCTCGGGCCCAATATATATGTGCACAAGCTACGGCCTCAGGCCCAAGTATACGTATACATATCTACGGCCTCAGGCCAAAAAATGCATATACCGTAAACTACGGCCTCAGGCCCAAACATGCATAAAGCATAAACTACGGCCTCAGGCCCAAGTATGTGTAAGCACGTGATTTTTGCCACGTTTAAACTACTCCTACAAAATTCCTTAGAATTAGGATTTTTCTTTATTATTGAATTTTTAGGAATTAATTCCATGATTCTGTGTCTTGTTTGCATTTTTGTGTGCACTTTACTTGATATAATTCCAAAAATACAAAATAGTATGCATTTTAATATTACAAAAATAAGGAAAATAACAAAAATGGTTCTTGGCTTTTTCACTTTCAATTTTAGAATTTGCCATAAGTTTTCCTTTAAATTAGAAATTAGTTAATTTTGGAATTTTAATTAGTATAATTTTAGAGTAAAATTTGGGCCTTTTTATTTTACAAAATCGGAAAATAATTAAAAAAAAAGGGTAAGTAAAAGAAAAGAAAACAAATAAAAGAATTAAAAGAAAAGCCTAGTAATAATAAACACCCAATTTTGGGCCAGCCCAAACAAATCCACCCCCCAAATCCCCAAAACCCGTCTGATGGTCCAGCCCAAATACCCTGTACCTGGTCCAGCCCCCCTTTGTAACAAAACGATGCCGTTTTGGCGTCAAATAATCTTGACCGTCCATTTCTCATCATCCAACGGTCCTCATTCGTTCAAGGCTTTTAATTAAATATGTCCGAAAACTCTTCATTAACCCTAAACATTTTTCACCTTCCTCGTACCCCCTATAACGCCGACATATCAACACCGTGCCTCCGCCGTGTTCCGCCGCCGGAAATCGCCTCACGGCAGCGGCCGGCCTCCGTTCCCATCAAAATTAACACCCTTGAATCTTCTCCCCCTCCTCTTTCCATATCTAGCCTTAGCTTCCCTCAAATCCTCACCAAAAGCTTCGAATTTCAAATCAAAATTTCGGCCAAAATGCAAAGTCGTCCAAACCCCACCAAATTTACACCCTATACTCCCCTGACCTTCCTCATCCCCAATCCCTGACTAAAACACTTCAAACATCACTGATTCTCTTCGAATTTCAGATCAAAAGGAACCCCAAAACCCTAATTTTTAAAGGCTTTGAAGATTCATCGGTTNCTTCCTCATCCCCAATCCCTAACTAAAATACTTCAAACATCACTGATTCTCTTCAAATTTCAGATCGAAAGGAACCCCAAAACCCTAATTTTTAAAGACTTTGAAGATTCGTCGGATTTTGGACTGTAATAGTCCTTAATCTTGTGTTTCCTTAATCTTGTGTTGCAAGGGTCATTCAAAACCAGTAAGTGTTCTAAATTCTTTGATTTTTTTAGTTTAGTTGTAATTTGATTTAGGTCAATTCATGTTCTAAGTTTTAGTTCGAATTTTCCATTAGTTGTTTTCTTAATTTTTCTGATTTCTTTTCGTATAATTAGTAATTGTTTCCTTTAGCTTAATTCTGACTCTGTTAGTTGTTGATTGATTTTATGAGCTCTTTAAATTTAGTAAGTTTGTTTCAGCATGATTAGTTGATCCCATTTGATCTTCTATAATTCTTTTATTCTAGTTTAATTTTGATTAATTAGTATTGATTAGTTCAATTGTTAAGTTAGGATGATTGGATATAGCTGAATAACTTAGTTTAATTAACTGTAGTTGAATCTTAACTAAGGTAAAGGGGTTTGGTTGGATTAGTAATTTCAGGGTTAGTTAGGGGTAGTTTGGGCCTCTAAAATGGGTTAGTTTGCTAAGGCTCAGTTATTTCATAATAAAAGTGAGAGTATTATAGTATTTCAAAGGTAGAAAATAAAGCTAGAATATCCTAGGTCCTTCTAGAAGGGGGCCTTGGTGTAAGTTTCTGCATTCTTAATGCAGTCACTTGGGCAACAAGCCACAAAATTAGAGATTAATGACTGAATTCTGAAATAAAAAAGGGGGGAAAATGAGTGAAAACCTCCAGAACATTCCTGCCCCTTCCTTGCCTATAAAAAGCAGGCCTAATCTCCCCTGAAAATGAGTGAAAACCTTCATTTACAAGTTGGACACCCCCTGAAAATTCCCCAAACTCTCCAGCTCCTAATTTCCCCCCTCAAAATCCTCTTCTTCAGGTCTGAATTTAAAATTTGAATTTCAAAATCTCAAGAGGTTCAAATCTGAAGTCATATAGTTCTAGAAACCTTCTTTAGATCTTAATTTTTGCAAAAAATCCAAAATAAAACAAATACAAATACAATAGAAAATCCAAAAATATACTATTGCATTGAAGTTTCAGCCGGTTACTTTGAATTGCTAGTGTTCTGGACTCAATTGCAAGTCATTTGGGGTTTTATTCAAGTTATTTTGGGTGCTCCTAATTGCTAAAGGTTTTCTGGGGTTGCTAGATTCAATTTCAAGTAGATTTGGGTCATTCAAGTTTGTTTGGTTGAGTGTTGGTGTTGTGCTTCCATAGACTAGTTTTGCTATTGTTTCCTGGGCATTTGGAAGTCATTTCTAGCTGTTGCTTGCTCGTTTGACTGCTGCTGATCCTTTCCTTCTATCTCCTTGTAATTCCAGGTACATATCCTGCCTCTAAAGCAAATATTGACTGTCCAGTAGCTCGATGAAATAGGAGTGCAGCCTGATTGTTGTTATGAGTCCTGTTGTGATCAATAAATGTCTGAACCAGCCTTTTGTTTCATTTTATGAACTGAATTATTTGGATTACTGAGTTTTGATGTAAATGGACTGTTAAAACGGTACTCTATAACCAGCTTGTGTTTCATTTTGTATAAGTTCCACCAGTTAGACATAGATCTAGTATAATTCAGGTCATGTAGAGTTTGATTGATAATGAATTAGGGCAATGTTGAAACAGATGAATGATTAAACGTGATGATAGCTGTAATATAGCAAATGTTAGTCGAATCGTGAGATTAATTCCAAGTTCAGCTTTAGATTGCTTCAGGTTTATACATATGTTGTTAATATGAGTAAAATCTCGTGTAATATAGGAATTTTATAGGAGTGATTCTGGAGTTTATATTTAGCCTAGTTCCTATTGCCATTTCAATTAAATGAGCATCGAAATATGAGCAAAATCTGCAATTTAATGTGTTCAATTATCTGCTTATTCAAATATTGGTAGAACTTGGTTAATACAGCACAAAAATTTTGTTAATGGTTATTGGACCAAATTGAACCCTGCCCAGCGATCTCCCCTATGCAAATTTTATTAATGGCTTGGGCCTTATTGGCACTAAAGCCTGGCCCAGCGATTTTCCCTTTGCACTGAATGGGCATGTGCTGAGGCCCAGAGCTGATAGTAGCTCAGTAATAAAAAATAGCTTCACATATCGAACCTGGGCCAAACCTTTAAGGCCCAATAGATGCTGGAAATTTTAAATTACAAGCCCAAAATTGTTAGAAGTTAAAAACCCTTTAAAAATTTATATTAGAAATATGGGAATTAATTCGCATTATGAATTTAGGTTTTTGAGTTAGGTAGCAGGTTCAAATTAAGAGGGTCCCCCTTTGTTTGAATTCGAACTTGAACTCGAGGCCCGAATTTATAAATGCAAATTAATTAGGCCCTTTTAGAAAAACAAAAAAAAACAAATAGAAAAATCGTAGTTGCTTTAGGTTGGCCTTTAAATAAAAATGGGATGAGCCTCGCCAAACAAAACACATAAATTGCGGGGCCCTCATTAAATGTTCCTATTAAAATACTTAGAATTCGGGGCGTGCCGTTTAACGAATTTCACGGCCCTCCGCAAAGCTAATAACTCGTTAGTCTTTTTAGGCGCGCTTTTAAAAATTTTACCTTCTTAAATACGGGTGTGCATTTCATGCAACCCAAATCCAAATCAAAAAACGTTGAATAAGAATGTGTCGAGGATCCGGGTGCATTTCATGTGACTTGATCCGAAAATACGTTTTTAAACGACGTTCACTTTCTTAAAAATTAACTAAAAGCGGTAAATAATCTTAAAATCGTACTATAGGTTGGAACATGTAAAAAATATCAGATTTCTACCATTTATAATAATTCAAGCGACCGTGCTAGAACCACGGGATCCGGGGGGTGCCTAACACCTTCCCTCGGGTCAACAGAATTCCTTATTTAGAACTTCTGGTTCGCAGACTCCAATTGGGAAGTCAAAATTTTCCTCGATTTGGGATTCAAGTAAAACCGGTGACTTGGGACACCAAAAGCAAATCCTATCCCAAGTGGCGACTCTAAAAATAAATAAATAATATCATTTCGAATAATGTCACTTTAAATGGAAAAACTCCCTTATACATTATCCTTCGAGGTAGGGTTAAACCTAGAAGAACAAAACCTCATGCCGGATCCCTAGTAGGACGTTTGTTTGCATCATGTGCATTTGACTTAGGGGACTCAACACAGGGGTTGGGTACGTCTAGGACAGGTGACCTGAAATGAATTGACCATCCTGATGCATCTTATGTGCTACTTGCGCATTTGTTTGCTCGGCTTTGCATGTTGACCGGTTTGTCTAAATGAGTGAAAATTAAGAAAATAAGCAGTGTTAGGACTAAGTGAGGGTGACCATTTGTTTTGAAAAAACCCAATGCCCAAATAGTACCGAAATGCTGCCGGATTTTTGAAAAATGAAAACACAAGAAAAGAAAAAATATTTGAAACATAGAAAGAAAATTGTTATTCAAAATAATTTTGATTTTGGCAATTTGCCCGAACTACGCGGGTCTGATTCTCACCGGATATGAGATACGTAGGCAAACCTCATCGGTTCCGACCCATGTTTTCAAAAAATCCAAAAATATTTTCTTTCAGTTCTTTCTTTAGAAATCTTTCCTTAGAAATTTCAAAAAAAGAATTTTTTTTTTAAAAAAACTCAAAAAGGGTTTCCTTCTTTCTAATGTCTTTCATATGAATAAAAAAGAAAAATCAATAAAAATCAAAATCCAAAAATACAGGTTTCCTTCATTTTGAAGTATTTTTCCAAAAATCCAAAAAAATCAGAAACAAAAATCCAAAAAATACTCTCTTTTCTTCTTTAGAAGTCTTTTTTTTGTAAATGTCAATAAAAATTTTAGAAAATTGAAGTCCAAAAATATTTTTGCTTTTCCTTAGAAGTACTTTTGTAAATAAATAGAAACTCAGAAATTCAAAACATTTTCCTTAAAGAAGTCCCTCTTTCGAAAATTAAGAGGTTACATCCAAAATCCAAAAATATTTTCTTTTTTCCTTAGAAAAAGAGAAAACGAATGAAAAACTCAAACAAAAAGTATTTTCTTTTTACTTATAAAATTCCCAAAGTTCAAATAAAAAAAAAGGAATTTTCAGAAGTCTTTCTTTCAAAAATAAAATCAAAATCAAAAATCCAAAAGAAAAATTCCCTTTCTTCTTTTAAAGCATTTTTTTATAATATTCCAAAAACAAAAAATGCAAAAAATCAAAAATATTTTTCTTTAAAGCTTTCATGGTATGAGTTTTATAAAAAGAAAAAAAAAGGAGTTAGTTTACTCAACTCCCAATTTTGCCCGAACTACGCTGGTTTGATTCTCACCGGATGTGAGATACGTAGGCCACCATCATCGGGCCCAACCACCCTTTTGCAAAAATAGCCAAAAATACCAAAATTTTAATTTTTGTCACAAATAAGTCAGGTGATGCCATTCTTGCTTAAAATAACCCGAATGTCCCCAAAACGGCGCCGGAAGGCCGCTTTTGGAAGAACAGCCACCTTGTGTCATTTTTAAAAGGGTTTGCGGACACAGCCTTAAACTCTTCTTTCCCGAAGTGCTGAAAGGCCGTATCTGCAAAACCGAGTCTTTGTTTGCCTAAATAAATTTTTTTCCTTTAGGTCAAAATAATTCATTAAAATACTCCTTAGATGTCATTCTTTCATAAAAAACATAAAAAATACAAATTTTGAAAAATTGAGTCCGAAAAATATTTTGCTCAAAAATCCAAAATATTTTCGTAAAAGTCCCTCTTCCGAAAATTAAGAGGCAACTTTCAAAAGTCAAAAAAAAAATAAATAATATTTTTCTTTCGTGTTAGAAAAAGAGAAAATAAATGAAAATTCAAACAAAAATATTTCTTTTTACTTCTAAAAAATTCGCAAAGTTCCAATAAAAAGAAAAAGAATTCTTAGAAGTCTTTCTTTCAAAAAAAAAAAACATTAAAAGAAAAATCAAAATCAAAAATCAAAAATACATATTTCTTTCAAAATTCCAAAAAAAAGAGTTAGCTTATTTACCTTATTTGCAAGAACTACGCTTGGTCTGATTCATGCGGGGCCATGATACGTAGGCAATCTACATAAGATTCGACCGTAATCCTAAGAAAAAGAGAAAAAGAGAAACGCGAGGGAAATAAATGAAAGAAAAACAAGAGAGAAAAAAGAAACGCAAAAGAAGAAAATAAGGCATTGAGAGAAAAACCATGGCCAAGGAAAAGAAAAGAGCGGAAAATGAAATAAAGAGAGAAAAAGGAAAAGAAAATGAGAGAAAATAAAACAAAAAGAGAAAGAAAAGCGAGGGGAACAAAAGAAAAGCCGGGATGACACATGCAACCGAAGCAAACATGTAGATATTCATTTAACTGTATAGGTGCATCACACTCCAATGTGCAGTTACCTATCTATTATTTGTTCACACTAACCGTTGTTGCCGTCATTTCCAGCTTAGCTTTTAGAAACGGTGGTTGGTTGTGGTACGGTGGCATCACATCAATACCTCACCAGATCAAGAGGTAGCATAGAAATGTCTACAGATATGACCCTGCCTGCAATTCCCATATCCGAAGACAGCCCCATCTCGGGGGTCCCGGCCTCTGAGTCCCTTACAGCTGAAGAAAATCGGGTATTGCGCCTGCGACTCATGGAAATGTGGGATGCTTGGAACAATGGAAAGGAACCCCCAAGCACCAACCCCAGATTCCCGGAGCTATTTCCTTGATCTAGAGGTGCTACTACTGTCCCCATTAGCCACCCAAACACTCCTTTGGGGCAACCTACCATAACTGCTCACTTCCTAGGAACACCTTCTGAGGTTCGCCCCCAGGTGTTCCCATCCGGAGCTGCTCCCAACATCTTCACAGCTCCACCCTGCTCCGCAACCACACAACCATCACTACCCAAGCATGCTTTCGATACCTCGGTTTTCACATTCCAAAATCCCGTCTTTCAGGCTGACCCTCCTCATTATACTCAATATACCTACTCTCACCAGCCACCATACGAGCTTACACCGGGGCAGGACAAAACCCCCAAAGCCCCAGAGCAGGATGAGATGGCAAAGACAATGAGAAGCCTCGAGCAGAGCTTAAAAAATATGCAAGGCTAGAGCAGGCAAAAGAGTATCTCCTATACAGACCTATGTATGTTACCGCATGTACATTTGCCGTCAGGGTTCAAAACACCAAAATTTGAGAAGTATGACGGGCACGGTGACCCCATTGCTCACCTGAAGAAGTATTGCAATCAGTTACGGGGAGCCGGTGGCAAAGAAGAATTGTTGATGGCATATTTCGGGAAAAGCTTAATTGGCATCACTTCAGAGTGGTATATGGACCAAGATGTCTCGCGTTGGCATATTTGGGACGATCTGGCCTGAGACTTTGTTCGACAATTTCAGTACAACATAGGCATCGAGCCAGACAGGAACTCCTTGGTGAATCTAAAGAAAAAGCCCTCAGAAAGTTTTCGCGAGTATGCAATTAAGTGGCGCGAACAGGCGTCAAGAGTGAAGCCTCCAATGGATGAGGTAGAGATGGTCACTGTTTTCCTTCAAGCCCAGGAAGCAGACTACTTTCAGAATATGATGTCAGCCATGGGCAAGCCTTTCACAGAGGCAATTAAAATCGGAGAAATTGTAGAAAATGGGCTAAAAACGAGCAGAATTTTGAGCCAGTCGGCCATAAGAGCAACCTCCCAAGCTATCCAAGGCGGGTCTGGAGGAATGGCCAAAGTTAAAAAGAAAGAAGAAACAGTTATGGCAGCATCGGGAGGAAGAAGATATCGGGCTCCAAGACCCGTATTCTCTGAAAGAACCCCTGGACATTATTATCCTCACACTGATAAGACTTATGCTCTTCCACCTTATGCGGTCATGAATGCTCAACCTTTCGGCCGACCGCAACCACAAGCTAACCGAAACGAACCTCCATTCCAAAGAAACCAGCCTCCTCACCAGAACCACTATAATCCTCGACCTCCATAGAATAACTTCCGTCCTCGGGAACCACCCAGAAGACCAAACTTTACGCCAATTGGTGAACCCTACTCCAGTTTGTTCCCGAAGCTGGTTCAAATGAATTTGTTGCAACCCATACCCCAAAACAGGCAAAACCTGGAATCACCATCTTATCAGCGGGGCGTCTATTGTGCTTATCACTCAGAAGCTGAGGGGTATGCTACAGACAACTGTTTAATATTGAAAAAAGCCGTGGAAGACTTGATAGAACAAGGAAAAATAGTGCTGAGAGACGAAGAAGCCCCGAATGTGACCAACAATCCATTGCCCGCTCACAACAACGGGCCGATAATCGGGATGATTTGTAAAGACAAGGAGTTTGATCCGGCCTTGAAAGCCATAATTGCCATTGCCGACGCAGAAAAGAAACCCAAGGTACCCCTGAAGCAAGAGAAAGGGGAGAAAAAGAATAAAAGTGTCAAAACTGAGCTTGAGGAGAAACCTGAAACAAAAGCAGAGAAGGAACCTCCTAAGAATGGAATTCTCAATGTTCCGCGAGGACGCCGGGAAGAACCCCTAGTTGTCAGTGCTCCAAGGAAGTTTGAAGTAAAAAGGGGAACGCAAATGTATGTGCCAAAAGGAGCTTATGTGGTACGGGGGACAATTAAGCCACCTCGGCTGAACGAGTCATTGGTTATTGGACGCGTACCACAGAAGCCAATGACAGACCCCTCTGCGGTGCCATGGAACTATCAGCAAACAGTGGTTCACAAGGGCAAAGAAATTTCGGGAGAACTTCCAGGTAAAACCTCTGTTGAGAAATATGCAAATGTACAGGAGGTAAACAATGCCACACGAAAGCGCTTTTCGTCCAAGAAGCCAGTAAGTGCTGAGGAAGCAGAAGCCTTCTTCCAGAAAATGAAGATGCCTAATTATGAAACAGTGGATCAATTGAGGAAATATCCTGAACAAGTGTCCCTGCTATCATTGGTAACGAAATCCTCCGAACATCAACTCTGAATGAGGCGTATGTGCCAATTGAAACTTCGGTTGAACAGCTCGAAAGGATGGCAGAAAGGTTCTTCGCCGTCAACCAACTCTCTTTTAGTAAAATGATTTGCCTCTAGAGGGAGCGGCCCACAACAAAGCCTTGCATCTGACTGTCAAGTGTGAAGGTTACTATGTCAAGCGAGTCATGGTGGATGGAGGCTCGGGGGTTGACATCTGCCCACTCTCCATATTGCAAAGAATGGAAATCGGGACAGGAAGGATTCGTCCTAATAATGTTTGTGTAAGAGCTTTTGATGGCATTAAGAGGGATACCATCGGTGAAATTGATTTGATATTAACCATAGGTCCGGTGGATTTCGAAGTAACCTTCCAGGTGTTGGACATGGATACATCTTACAATTTTCTTCTAGGAAGGCCCTGGATCGTTGCTGCAGGAGCTTTGCCCTCTACCCTCCACCAAATGGTGAAATTTGAGTATGAAGATCAGGAGATCGTGGTCCACGGAGAAGATGAGCAGTCCATTTATCGTGACCCATCTATCCCATGCTTGGAGGCGAGGGAAGGAAGCGAGCATATTGTTTATCAAGCCTTCGAAGTTGTGGTGGCTGACCAGTAGGAGGAAGGACATCCGTGGCCCCGGCCTTTCCTATCTAATGCTTCAATCATAGTGGCCAAAGAAATGATTAGACACGGTTTCAAACCAGGAAAAGGGTTGGGAAAAGCTTTACAAGGAATATCCGAGCTGGTAACTCTACCCACAGCAGAAAAATTCTTCGGGATAGGTTTCCATCCTACCCCAGATGATGAGAAATGGGCCTAGGAAAGGAAGAAGGAAGGATGGGTCCTGCCACAACCATTGCCACACCTCTATGATACTTTTGTCAAGCCTAAGTATGGCGAAGAAGAAGATGACGAGGTGTTCACGGCCGAGGAAATCGAAGATATCTGTGGAGCTATGAGACAAATGCTTTATGAAACTAACATGGTTCAGCCAGGGGAAGGGACTAGCACCGCTGAGGTGCTCCACATGGGACCAGATGCTAAACTCCAAAACTGGAAGGCTACACCATTTCCGATCAGGCGGGAGTCCCGGTAGACTAGCCCTGTCACCTTTTCTGCATCTCGAGTTATTGCAGGGTGTAACTCGGATTTTTCTTTTAGCTTCTTATCTTTAAATTCCTAAATGTAAACCCTGTTATCTTTCCAAATTCCAAGAAATGAAATCAATATTTCATCGTCCATTTTTCTCTTTATTCTTTCTGATTTTGTTATTTTTCCCTTTTAATCTTTTCTTTTCAGTTATAATAATGCGACTTTAAATAACATGACATGCTTGCGGACTTCATGCCCAGACTCAAACACGCTGTCTAATTGTGAAATAATGAAGCAAGAACCATAATATAATGAAGAAAACAATGGTGCTATGGAAGCAGCAAATAAGAACATCAAGAAGATTTTGAGAAAGATGATTCAAAGCTCCAGGCAATGGCATGAAAAGCTGCCTTTCGCATTACTCGGGTATCGTACCACAGTGCGTACATTAATCGGAGCGACCCCGTACTTATTGGTTTACGGAACTGAAGCCGTCATACCTGCAGAAGTAGAAATCCATTCGCTTCGCATAATTGTTGAAGCGGAGATTGAGGACAGTGAGTGGGTAAAGACCCGGCTAGAGCAGTTGTCATTAATTGATGAAAAACGGATGGCTGCAGTTTGTCACGGGCAGTTGTACCAACAAAGAATGGCCCGCGCTTATAACAAGAAAGTGCGTCCCAGGAATTTTGAAGTGGGATAGCTTGTACTCAGACGCATTCTCCCTCATCACCAGGAAACAAAAGGAAAGTTTGCCCCTAATTGGAAAGGTCCATACATAATCTGGAAGATATTGCCAAGAGGAGCACTGTATCTAGGAGTTATTGAAGGAAATGACCCTGAAACAGCAGTCAATGCAGATGCAATCAAAAGGTACTATGTCTAGGTCCCCTGGTTTGATGGCTTTGTGTAATTGAGATGACGAAGGCTTTCCTTCCCGCTACCCTAAACACTATCAATCCATCATAAACCCTTTGAGCCGGTTTCGCTTCTTTGGTCACCCTCTTTGGAACCCGAAAGTACAAAAGAAAAAGAAAACAAAAGAAAAAAAAAGAAAAAAAAGAGAGAAAAAAAACAAAAACAAAACAAAATAAAAACAAAAACAAAAATTATTTGCCTGAACTACGTCTGACTTGATTCCGAAAGGATACGTAGGAAGCCTCTCTCTGGGGTTCAGTCACACCAAAACAAAAATCCCAATTTTCCCAAAAGATGAAACTAGGGCAGATGATATAATGGTTCGGCCATGAATCCGCCAAAATGGTTCCAAAGTTGTAGTTTTGCCCAAAATCCTTTTTACCCCAAAGACCTCGTCCAAGTCCTTCCGATCAATTGGCAAAGGCAGGGAAGTGGAAAACGTCATTGTTGGAATCTGACACAATGCAAATTGAGAGAAATAAAATGAGAGAGTCTTATCGATGAAAACCTTCGGGCACCATAAGGCGCCGGTGAGTAGAGAAATTGAAAATGAGAGAGTCCGTTTAGTGAAAACTCGCAAAGAGCACAATCGGGCGACGGTGAGAAGAGAAATGAGAGAGGTCGATTGGCGAAAACCCGCAAAGGGCGCTGTTGGCCGAAAAGAAGATATCTCACCACTAAAAGAGTCCTGGCAAGGTTCCCTGGTTTTGAAATAAGGATCAATGGGTTCACGAGAAACTGGAAAGTTTGTGTGGGTCGGGCGTCCAGTCCAAGAAGCATGTCATGTCATTTGAAGCCAGCATGCACCCCAGATAAGTTCTTCTTCCCCCGAAAGGAACGCTTCTATTTAAAATCATATGCTTGCCTTTTGCATACTTTTCTTTGAATCCCTTTCGGTTTAACTCTGATTCTGTAACAATTACAAAGAAAAGGTGGCAGGACCGGTTTCACAGGGCTCCGCCTGGCAAGAGTCGAAGAAAATACCCAGCCTCAGCGGAC
Organism: Nicotiana attenuata; assembly: GCF_001879085.1. Lineage (NCBI taxonomy): Eukaryota > Viridiplantae > Streptophyta > Magnoliopsida > Solanales > Solanaceae > Nicotiana > Nicotiana attenuata. The sequence goes on from NC_031990.1 coordinate 23,629,294, forward strand.
GCGTCAGTCCAATCCCGATTGACCATGGAGGTTGATGCTTTCGAAGCAAAGACATTAGAAAAGAAAGAAAGTCAAAGGCAAAGGTCCTAAGAGCAGAATAAAGTAAAAAGGCTAGAGCCCACATGGGCGAGTCATCATAAAGTCCTAAGGCTGAACCCGGTCGGTTTGAAAAGAGATTCACCCTCAAGGCAAACGAGCAGCAAAGTTCTCAATGGAAATGGGGCCGGAATCAAGCAATTGGGATGATCAAGGCCACAAAACCAACCACCGTTTCAAACTAATAAATTGTTCGTTGTTGGAAACAGGTCTTATTCAGAGCAACCGTGCAAGAAGCAGGTGCAGCCCAGAAAGAAATGAAATGCGCAAGCGCCGAAACAGCTTTGTAGCAGGAAAACGACCAAAAAGGAAGCCCCCCCCCACCCCACCCAAATTCTTTCATGCGTTTTGCTAAATAAAAAGTAAAACGTATAAAGAGGAAAAAAAAAGAAAAAGAAAGAAGAAAAGAAATAAAAATGAAATCCCAAAAGAAAAACAAATCATCGTAGCATAGGATCCCATTCCTTAAATATCCCGGCCAAAAAATCGAGGATCTCCCTGGCATAACCCAAGGAGATTTTTCTTTCCAAATCCCGGCCAAAAAACCGAGGATCTCCCTGGCATAACCCAAGGAGCTTTTTTCTTTCCAAATCCCGGCCAAAAACCCGAGGATCTCCCTGGCATAACCCAAGGAGCTTTTTCTTTCCAAATCCCGGCCAAAAACCCGAGGATCTCCCTGGCATAACCCAAGGAGCTTTTTCTTTCCAACTCCCGGCCAAAAACCCGAGGATCTCCCTGGCATAACCCAAGGAGCTTTTTCTTTCAAAATCCCGAAGCTTTTTCTTTCCAAATCGCGGCCAAAAACCCGAGGATCTCCCTGGCATTCCCCAAGGAGCTTTTTCTTTCCAGATCCTGGCCAAAAAATCGAGGATCTCCCTGGCATTCCCCAAGGAGCTTTTTCTTTCCAAATCCCGACCCAAAAACCGAGGATCTCCCTGGCATAACCCAAGGAGCCTTTTCTTTCCAAATCCCGGCCAAAAAACCGAGGATCTCCCTGGAATAACCCAAGGAGCTTTTTCTTTCAAAATCCCGGCCAAAAACCCGAGGATCCCCCTGGCATAACCCAAGGAGCTTTTTCTTTCCAAATCCCGGCCAAAAAAGCGAGGATCTCCCTGGCATAACCCAAGAAGCTTTTTCTTTCCAAATCCCGGCCAAAAACCCGAGGATCTCCCTGGCATAACCCAAGGAGCTTTTTCTTTCCAAATCCCGGCCAAAAAACCGAGGATCTCCCTGGCATAAGCCAAGAAACTTTTTCTTTCCAAATCTCGGCCACAAACCCGAGGATCTCCCCGGCATAACCCAAGGAGATTTTTCCTTCCAAATCCTGGCAAAAAAAAAACCGAGGATCTCCCTGGCATAACCCAAGGAGCTTTTTCTTTCCAAATCCCGGCAAAACCCGAGGATCTTTTTTCTTGTCGTCCCGACATAACCCAAGACCCTTTTTCTTTTTCCGGCATAACCCGGTCATTTTCCAGCATAACCTGGATTCATTCACAAGAATACACAATCCTAATTTGACTGCTTAGATATATGTCACAACTAACTCACGAAATTTTCCTAGTGAAAACTGGGGCAGAAAATTTTGTTCGTTTGTTTGTTTTGATATCTTAAAGCAGGTTGACCTCAAAACATAGGGTGCGAGATGACCAATGGAGTGAGTTTCGTTCCAGAATAAAGAAAGGAAGAAAAGAACAAAAAGAAATGGACTCAAATGTAAAGGAAACAAGGATGCGGATTGCTCGAAATCTGATAGAAGTCACAAGCTCCGCTGATCCTGTTTTGACCCAATGCTGCATGAAGAAGTAAACACCTACAACTTGCGAGCATCAAGATTCAGATCGAAGTCCACAGCAAAATCAGCTAAGACTCAAGATCAAGTATCAAGAGAATTGTAGATAGGAATCTTGTAACTCATAGTTGATAGGCATAGCTAGCTTAGCTTTGATTTTCCTTTGGGTGTAATAAGGAGGTCAGCAAGCAGTAACAGCAGCAACAGCAGTGAAATCACAGCTCCTGGTAGTCCCAGCTACCAAACCTTCCCAAACTACACTGACCTGATTCCTTTTTAGCCAAGGATATGTAGGCAGTCTCCGAGCAGGGTGCGGTCAACTCTTTTCAAAATGCTTCACACGGAATATTCAAACGGGCAAAAATTGCTCGTTTCCGCTCACTTATCTTTGCACGAAAACTCTTCGTGTTTCCGGGCAAAGAGGGGCAGCTGTGAGCACGTGATTTTTGCCCTATATGAATTATTCCTAGAAATTCAAACAAAATAATTTCTTTCATTATTTTACAATTTTGTGGATTTTTGTGGCATTTTTAAGTTAATTGTTTGCATTTCATTTGTGCATTTTAATTAGTGAAAAATACAAAAATACTTGACATTTGCATTTAGGATTTAATTTCATATTTTAGGATTAATTAGNTTTCCAAATCCCGGCCAAAAAATCGAGGATCTCCCTGGCATAACCCAAGGAGCTTCTTCTTTCCAAATCCCGGCCAAAAACCCGAGGATCTCCCTGGCCTAACCCAAGGAGCTTTTTCTTTCCAAATCCCGGCCAAAAACCCGAGGATCTCCCTGGCATAACCCAAGGAGCTTTTTCTTTCCAAATCCCGGCCAAAAAACCGAGGATCTCCCTGGCATAACCCAAGGAGCTTTTTCTTTCCAAATCCCGGCCAAAAAACCGAGGATCTCCCTGGCATAACCCAAGGAGCTTTTTCTTTCCAAATCCCGGCCAAAAAACCGAGGATCTCCCTGGCATAACCCAAGGAGCTTTTTCTTTCCAAATCCCGGCAAAACCCGAGGATCTTTTTTCTTGTCGTCCCGGCATAACCCGAGACCCTTTTTCTTTTTCCGGCATAACCCGGTCATTTTCCAGCATAACCTGGATTCATTCACAAGAATACACAATCCTAATTTGACTGCTTAGATATATGTCACAACTAACTCACGAAATTTTCCTAGTGAAAACTGGGGCAGAAAATTTCGTTTGTTTGTTTGTTTTGATATCTTAAAGCAGGTTGACCTCAAAACATATGGTGCGAGATGACCAATGGATTGAGTTTCGTTCCAGAATAAAGAAAGGAAGAAAAGAACAAAAAGAAATGGACTCAAATGTGAAGCAAACAAGGATGCGGATTGCTCGAAATCTGATAGAAGTCACAAGCTCCGCTGATCCTGTTTTGACCCAACGCTGCATGAAGAAGTAAACACCTACAACTTGCGAGCATCAAGATTCAGATCGAAGTCTACAGCAACATCAGCAAAGACTCAAGATCAAGTTTCGAGAGAATTATAGATAGGAATCTTGTAACTCATAGTTGATAGGCATAGCTAGCTTAGCTTCGATTTTCCTTTTGGTGTAATAAGGAGGTCAGCAAGCAGTAGCAGCAGCAACAGCAGTGAAAATCACAGCTCCTGGTAGTCCCAGCTACCAGACCTTCCAGAACTACACTGACCTGATTCCTTTATACCCAAGGATATGTAGGCAACCTTTGAAGCAGGGTTCGGTCAGACGGTTTTCAAAAATGCTTCTCATGGAGTGCTGAGCAGGCAAAAATCCTTCATGGTGCTCATTTATCTTTGCCCGAAAACCCTTCGTGTCTTCGAGCAAAAAGGGGCAGCTGTGAGCACGTGATTTTTGCCACGTTTAAACTACTCCTAAAAATTCCTTAGAATTAGGATTTTTCTTTATTATTGAATTTTTAGGAATTAATTCCATGATTATGTGTCTTGTTTGCATTTTTGTGTGAACTTTACTTGATATAATTCCAAAAATACAAAATAGTATGCATTTTAATATTACAAAAATAAGGAAAATAACAAAAATGGTTCTTGGCTTTTTCACTTTAAATTTTAGAATTTGCCTTAAGTTTTCCTTTAAATTAGAAATTAGTTAATTTTGGAATTTTAATTAGTATAATTTTAGAGTCAATTTGGGCCTTTTTATTTTACAAAGTCGGAAAATAATTAAAAAAAAGGGTAAGTAAAAGAAAAGAAAACAAATAAAAGAATTAAAAGAAAAGCCTAGTAATAATAAACACCCAATTTTGGGCCAGCCCAAACAAATCCACCCCCCAAATCCCCAAAACCCGTCTGATGGTCCAGCCCAAATACCCTGTACCCAGTCCAGCCCCCCCCCCCCCTTTTGTAACAAAACGATGCCGTTTTGGCGTCAAATAATCTTGACCGTCCATTTCTCATCATCCAATGGTCCTCATTCGTTCAAGGCTTTTAATTAAATATGTCCGAAAACTCTTCATTAACCCTAAACATTTTTCACCTTCCTCGTACCCCCTGTAACGCCGGCATATCACCATCGTGCCTCCGCCGTGTTCCGCCGCCGGAAATCGCCTCACGGCGGCGGCCGACCTCACCCTTGAATCTTCTCCCCCTCCTCTTTCCATATCTAGCCTTAGCTTCCCTCAAATCCTCACTAAAAGCTTCGAATTTCAAATCAAAATTTCGGCCAAAATGCAAAGTCGTCCAAACCCCACCAAATTTACACCCTATACTCCCCTGACCTTCCTCATCCCCAATCCCTAACTAAAACACTTCAAACATCACTGATTCTCTTCGAATTTCAGATCAAAAGGAACCCCAAAACCCTAATTTTTAAAGACTTTGAAGATTCATCGGATTTTGGACTGTAATAGTCCTTAATCTTGTGTTTCTCATGGAAACACACGATTAAGGACAAATTTCAGTCCGGATTTTGCAAGGGTCATTCAAAACCAGTAAGTGTTCTAAATTCTTTGATTTTTTTTAGTTTAATTCTGTTTTGTCGTAATTTGATTTTTCTTATTTTTGGTTTCTGTTGGATTAATTTTGATTTTTCTTAGTGTTTGATTTTCTTCTAATTGTCATAATTTGTCCATTTTGTTAATCTAGTTGTGATTTAAAAGGGTAAGGTCAATCATGTTCTATGTTTTAGTTCGAATTTCCATAGTTGTTTTCTTAATTTTTCTGATTTCTTTTCGTATAATTAGTAATTGTTTCCTTTAGCTTAATTCTGACTCTGTTAGTTGTTGATTGATTTTATGAGCTCTTTAAATTTAGTAAGTTTGTTTCAGCATGATTAGTTGATCCCGTTTGATCTTCTATAATTCTTTTATTCCAGTTTAATTTTGATTAATTAGTATTGATTAGTTCAATTGTTAAGTTAGGATGATTGGATATAGCTGAATAACTTAGTTTATTTAACTGTAATTGAATCTTAACTAAGGTAAAGGGGTTTGGTTGGGTTAGTAATTTCAGGGTTAGTTAGGGGTAGTTTGGGCCTCTAAAATGGGTTAGTTTGCTAANAATGAATTAGGGCAATGTTGAAACAGATGAATGATTAAACGTGATGATAGCTGTAATATAGCAAATGTTAGTCGAATCGTGAGATTAATTCCAGGTTCAGCTTTAGATTGCTTCAGGTTTATACATATGTTGTTAATATGAGTAAAATCTCGTGTAATATAGGAATTTTATACGAGTGATTCTGGAGTTTACATTTAGCCTAGTTCCTATTTCCATTTCAGTTAAATGAGCATCGAAATATGAGCAAAATCTACAATTCAATGTGTTTAATTATCTGCTTATTCAAATATTGGTAGAACTTGGTTAATATAGCACAAAAATTTTGTTAATGGTTATTGGACCAAATTGAACCCTGCCCAGCGATCTCCCCTTTGCAAATTTTATTAATGGCTTGGGCCTTATTGGCACTATGGCCTGGCCCAGCGATTTCCCCTTTGCACTGAATGGGCCTGTGCTGAGGCTCAGAGCTGATAGTAGCTCAGTAATAAAAAACAGCTTCACATATCGAACCTGGGCCAAACCTTTAAGGCCCAATAGATGCTGGAAATTTCAAATTACAAGGCCCAAAATTGTTAGAAGTTAAAAACCCTTTAAAAATTTATATTAGGAATATGGGAATTAATTTGCATTATGAATTTAGGTTTTCGAGTTAGGTAGCGGGTTCAAATTAAGAGGGTCCCCCTTTTTTTTGAATTCGAACTTAACTCGAGGCCCGAATTTATAAATGCAAATTAATTAGGCCCTTTTAGAAAAACAAAAAAACAAATAGAAAAATTGTAGTTGCTTTAGGTTGGCCTTTAAATAAAAATGGGATGAGCCTCGCCAAACAAAACACATAAATTGCGGGGCCCTCATTAAATGTTCCTATTAAAATACTTAGAATTCGGGGCGTGCCGTTTAGCGAATTTCACAGCCCTCCGCAAAGCTAATAACTCGTTAGTCTTTTTATGCACGCTTTTAATAATTTTACCTTCTTAAGTACAGGTGTGCATTTCATGCAACCCAAATCCAAATCCAAAAACGTTGAATAAGAAAGTGTCGAGGATCCGGGTGCATTTCATGTGACGTGATCTGAAAACACATTTTTAAACGAAGTTCACTTTCTTAACAATTAACTAAAAGCGGTAAATAATCTTAAAATCGCACTATAGGTTGGAACATGTAAAAAATATCAGATTTCTATCATTTATAATAATTTATGCAAGCGTGCTAGAACCACGGGATCCGGGGGTGCCTAACACCTTCCCTCGGGTCAACAGAATTCCTTATTCAGAATTTCTGGTTCGCAGACTCCAATTGGGAAGTCGAAATTTTCCTCGATTTGGGATTCAAGTTAAACCGGTGACTTGGGACACCAAAAGCCAATCCTATCCCAAGTGGCGACTCTAAAAACAAATAAATAATCCCATTTCGAATAATATCGCTTTAAATGGAAAAACTCCCTTATACATTATCCTTCGGGGTAGGTGTGTAAAAAAGGAGGTGTGACAGTATGCATAAAGCATATAAACTACGGCCTCAGGCCCAAACATGCATAAAGCATAAACTACGGCCTCGGGCCCAAATACAGGTGTTCACCATTCAGGAACTGAGAATCAAACTGCAATACATGATAATGAAATACTGAATCACACTGAGTTACATGATACTGGAATACTGGATCACACGGAGTTATATAATACTTGAATACTGGATCACACTGAGTTACATAATACTGGAATACTAGATCACACTGAGTTACATAATACTGGAATGCTGAATGGGACTAGACTGAGATATGTATTCTTGAACTGATTATGAACACTGAAACTTCAACTGTTTATGGCATACTGAGTAATCTATACTAAGACTTGGGGGCATCAAACCCAAGTCTATATTGAATACGCACTGAGGTCACAACGTTCAGAATAAAAGTGGTGAACGAGTTATGAAGCTAGAGAATAGAAGTTCTACAACTATTCAAGGAACTAGGCTAAACTATATTTCTGAGGCAATTAGTAACGTCGTAAAAGAAACGTAGTGTAGAGAAAATCATTAAAATTCCCAAACATAGAGAGTTAGCCTCACATACCTTAACATCCTCCTCTTGAGCATAATAAATATTCGCCAACCCTTTCAACTTTAATCTATATCAATACAAGTCAAAGGGATTCTAAATTTGCAACAATAGTCATATTTTGGTCACTTAGGCATTTTATCAAACACTTTGGTGGCATAAAGCTTCGTATCCCTTATTAATGGTGTTTCTACACCCAACAACCCATTCTCTTGTTCCTAGTTATGTTCTAATGTCTCAAACGATTATAATCAACATTATTCTTCATCACCCATAAGGCAAAACAACACCCATAACAAATAATAACCAATGAACAACCCAAACCTATCACCGTTCATGCTTTTCTATCAAAACAATCAACTCATATCTCATGAACTAGAGTCTATAATCATTAATTCAATGATAGAATCAATTAGAGGGTGAAGATATTACCTTTTTGAAGTTCAAACCCCTTGAATTCGAGTTCTAGGCTTCCTTCTCTCAACAATGATGTCCCAATCGAATATCTAATGATATGGAGGGTTTACCAATGTTAATAAGATGTTGGGAAATTGCAATTAAGTTAGAATCACCATTAGAACTTACCTTGGGTGGTGGAGGGACCCTTAAGGAGTTAGGTTTTTGAGAGCTTTACTTTCTAGAGCAAGTTTTTATGTTTTGGGGCTGTGGGGGACGAAATAGGGCTAAAAAATGACTTCCCAAGCTGGCCACCGCGTCCCAGTAGGCCTGACCGCGGTCCCGACTGCGGTAAATCGCTGGGACACTGCCTCGCCACCGCGGTCGCGGTAACAACGCGGCAGGAACGCGGTGGTTACACACCATTCTATAAAACGGACATAACATTTTGCACAGAGCTCCGTTTGGGCTCCACAATATATCGTTGGAAAGCTATTTCAATGGTCTACAACTTTGATGCTTTGAGTTTTCCCGAATTATTTATACATTTTCACTAAACCCTGCTGGAAGACAGACCTTCTGCAAACTTAGTCGATTTTGTCATATCTTATGCACCTCACTTTCCATATTGATTTTGAAACAACTATTCTCACCAATAATCATCCCGATGGGACTTCACATGTCCAAAATATAACCTTACTACTCCTTTGACTCATTCATACCTAAGTCGAATGTACGGGGTGTTACATACGGTGAGCACCATCATCCCTAATCATCTTAACACAGCCAAGGACTTCGAAGAGAAGTTCCCTACTTTAAACCCTCGCACGTGGGCTATTGGCAAATATCCTTCTTCTATTCGTCCTTCCAGTATTTTTGCAGTGAAGGAAGACTCTGACTGCCATGCCATGAACATCATTGCTCCTGACCTGGTGGAGCGAGTGACCATCACTAAGAAGGATTTCACATACGTTTGCATGTATCCCTTCACTTTGGGCCCATTTTCATTAAGCGGGGGACTTGACCCCGTGATTTTGGAGTTGTGCCACCGGTACCAGGTTTGTTTGGAACAGGTGGGTCCTCCGATGTGGCGTGGCCTGCCTGTGGCGGCTGTGCCTAGAACAAATGAGCCCATCACCTTGGCTCCTATGATGAACCTCTACTCCCCCAAAATTTTCTGTAGGGGAGTAGTAAATTTTAACAAGCGCGGCCACCATGCTTTGCTCACCAGTATGGACGATGACAACGACTGTGGGTGGATAGAGCAATTAGTCGTCATTGCCACCAGGGACATTATCCCGGCCACAACTCCATCTTTCCCCGAATCCTCAAATAGTTCATGTAAGTTTAAAGTTTATTTCTTTTTTCTGAAAATATGTTATTTCACATCATTTCTAACCCTTCTTCATTCATTATTTTTACCAACTCGGTGGACACCTCCAAGGGTTGAAGTCCTAGACCGATGGATTCAGAAGGTCATAGATATCACTATGGTGAAAACCCGTCGGTGGAAGGAATTGGCCCCAAAATACGGATAGAGGGCCAAGAACAATGGTAAACTGACTCTGCCTTCATTTCATCTTTGCACATAAGAAAACTAGCTAACCCTTCCTTTTTGTTTGATTCAGCTCTCCCTCGGTGTAACGACCCGATCGGTCATGTTTAGCATTTGTAGTTCGTTAAGCCGTTAGAAGTCATGAGTAGATTCATATGATGTATTATGACTTGTGCGAACCATCGGTTTTGGTTTTCAGGTGTTTTGGAGTTAGTTTGGAAGAATGAATTTTATGTTTGAAGTTTTAAGTTTAAAGAGTTGACCAAGTTTGACTTTTTAGAATTTGACTTCGGATCGAAGTTTTGATGGTTCCGATGGGTCCGGATGGTAATTTTGGACTTGTACGTATGCCCGGATTTACATTTTGATATTTCTAGAAGGTTTCGGCACTATTTGTCGAAAGTTGGAAATTTGGAGGTTTGGAGTGTTCATAAGTTTGACGAGGAGTTGACTTTGACGATATCGGGTTGGGATTGTGGTTCGGGGAATTTGAATAGCTTAGTAATGTCATTTGGGACTTGTGCGCAAAATTTGAATCCATTCAGGATTGATTTGATATGGTGCGGCACGAGTTTTGAAAGTTGAAAGTTCAAAAGTTCATTAAGCTTGATTTGAGGTGTGATTCGACGTTTCGATGTTGTTATGTGTGATTTGAGTCCTCTAGTAGGTCCGTGTTATGTTATGAGACTTATTGGTATGTTCGGACGGGGTCCCAAGGGGATTGGGTGAGTTTCGAACGTGGTTCAGATCATTTCGGATTGTTTTGCATTGCTAGTTTTCTGTTGTTACCTGTTGCCTCTGGTGTTCTTCGCGATGGCGAAGGTCCAGCCGTGATTGCGAAGGGTGTTTTTGGTCTGCTGTTAATTTGTTCTTCGCGTTCACTGGGGATGAACGCATTAGCGTAGAGTTACAGCTGGTCTTCTTCGCGTTCGTATCTGCTTCTACGCATTCGCGTAGTGATTGGGAGGAGATCGGTACGCGCGGGATGACTTTTCTAGAGTATTGTTTGGCTTGCTCGGTATTGTATTCGGTTTGTTCGAGGTAAATAACACTTATAAACTTGGTGCTGAGAGTATGAATCCATGAATATACATGTTATGCGTTGGTGTTGAGGTGACGCACATGCTAGGTGATGGGCGTGTGGGCATGCACCATGTGAATTATGACTCAGTTGATTCTGTGGTACTGTGTAGTTACCTAATCTTGTTTTATTCCATGAAATCTACATGATAGAGTAATTGAGCGGTGATCTATGTTAGAAACCATGTTTAGGCTATATGCATATTCTTTTGGGACCCACTGAGGTCAATTCTGCTGTTGAGTTATTCGCTTAAATTGCAATTACATACTCAGTCATATTCATTCATTTTTATATCATATCTCAGTCTGTGGTATCATTTATTGCTACATCATACATCATTGTTTGGCTGAATGGCATGAGATTTGTGAACCCGAGAGACTGGAGAGATTGATGACTGAGTTGAGGTGGAGGGCCTAATTGTGAGTGATATTTATGGGGCCGGGTTGCACGCCGCAGCAGGTTTTATTGATTCATGATGGGATCGGGCTGCACGCTGCAGCAGATGATGTTGGCTTATATTAGCGCTTGGGCAAGATCCACCCCTCCAGAGTCTGATAAGCCAGCAGTGAGTGCATGTATCGAGTGTCGAGTGTCGAGTGATTGAATGTGAGACAGTGAGATTGAGTACTCTAAGAGTGTGAGTTCATGATTTCATCACTGTGATGCATTACATTTGACATGCATACTTGGCATGTAGGCATAGATATGCATTTCTTATGCTATACGATATTGTGACGTTCATGACTTCACATGCACATTGACATGTAGGCATAGAGATGTACTTTGCACATGCTATATGATAATGAAACATCTTATATCTTGTTAAATTTTTTTTTGGAATAAATCACAGTTTTCTGATATACTCCTATTTTGGTGATTTCAGTGAAGGATTTGGGTTTTACTGTTATATTTGAGAAGCATGCCTATTTTTCGTTACTGTGAACGAGCTGAGCATCATATCTTGGAGTTATTACTTGTACTGCTTTAGTATATTGTTATGAGTTGTTCTTAGTTATTAGTGTTCGACTCTGACCGTTTCCCCAAGCTCGTCATTGCTTTCAACCTAAGGTTAGTTTTGTTACTTATTGAGTACATGCGGTCGGTTGTACTCATACTACACTTCTGCACCTTGTGTGTAGATTTTGGAGCTGATACTGTTTTGTATGGCGGGAGCTACCATTGAAATTGAACCTGTGTTCCGGTTATAGCTGCCTCTTGTTCATGGTAGCTTTAGATTTATGAAAAACTATTTATGTATATTTCGAACAAATGATGTATTTGTTTCATATTAGCTTTGTAAACTCTGAATCTTAAAAGCTCATGATTTGTACTAATAGTTCTTGGATTGTTGTATAAGAGTTTAGTTATTTCATCATTATTTTCTCAGTAAATCTCATTTGAAGTTGGATTAGGTGCCATCACGACTAGTTAGATTTTGGGTCGTGAAACTCAAGGTTCAGTCTTCATCCTTGAGGAGGAAGTTTTGGTCAATCCCGGTGATGCTGCGAGATTGTCGCAGGAGGCTCTCACCCAATTTGGTGCCCTCGGGTCTGCTTCCGGTGCATGTGCTTCTTTTCGGAGTCCCCGACCAGAGAATAAGCAACCAAAAAGGTGGCATTCTCCTCAGCCGAGGGTACAATAAGAAAGTGAAGAAAGCCGCACGTGATCTAGGCACTGTAGTTATTGACGATGATGGGGAAGCCAGTGATGAAGGGGCTTCCCTATAAAGGAGACAACGACCTTCATCAACTCAATAGAATGCTCAGTCTGAAGAGCTTAGAACACCAACCAAGGACGATGCCCGATCGCTCTAGGGAGAATTTGACTTAGTGGAGAATGCTGATTCTCCCTTTTCGATCCCAGTTATTGCTCCCAGTACAACGAGGCTGAGTACTGGGCCTCTTCCGCCTTCGGTTGGTGAGAAACTAACAAACAACACTACCTCTATCGCAGCTTCTTCTAAACCCACAACACCATCAATATCATCTCCCTCCATGCCATCCATACCAGCAACTGTTACATCTCCCCTACCGGATGCAGACACTCGAGAGGAGGATGTCCATCCTCCCCAGTCCTCTAACCACGGGAATTTGGGGCACAACTACTCGCCCCCTTCTGCAGATATCTAGGGGAGAAGGAGTCTCTCTTTCTCGGTGTCTACAGAGTGCTATTTTTTGTCCATGCCGGTGGAACTCGCCAATTATCTGAAGCCGCTGGCTTCGGAGAAAGATAATAAGAAAATACAATCTCTTTCGGGGTGTATGATAAATAACGCCATGTACAACGCAACATCGATATTGTACTTGCTCTTTTTCCTACTTGTTTCTTCTTGACTTGTTATGACAGGATTTCTAACTCTGGTATTTGCTTCACCGGCCAACTTCCTTGCTTCCTAAGGCCTTCAGAAATTGATCCTCGATGAAGAGGGACTCAAGTCCGAGCGGGATCAACTGTTGGCCAATAGGATCAACTTGGCGTGCGCCTCCCGATATTATAAGCGAAAGCCACTGAGGCGAGTGATAGAGGCCCGGCTACAGCTTAATGAGCAGGAGGTAGTGCCTGGCCAAGAAGCTTCTCCAATAGACGCTCAATTCCAAGAAGTTAAAGGCTAAGTGGTCTGAAGTTCAAGATGTTGTGATTATTTAATGACCTGACCAGTCTTTTTAAGCTTTAAGGTTCTGTTTAGTAGTTCGAGGTCTTGAGTAGCTTCATATTGTGTGTTATGACTTGCGTGCATGCTCATATTTGATTTTTCGGATGATTATGAATTTTGATGAGTGGTTCTCACTTTAGAAGCTTAAGTTAAAAATATTGACCGAGGTTTGTATCATGATTTTGGACTTGGGCATATGCGTGGAATCAATTTTGGAGGTCCGTAGGTTGATTTGTGTTGTTTTACCGAAAGTTGGAAATTTAAAGGATGATAAGTTTGACCATTGGTTGACTTTCTAGCTATCGTGTTTGGATTTCTGTTTCAGGACTGGGAATAGGTCTGTTACGTCATTTGGAACTTGTCCACAATGTTTGGCATTATTCCAAATTGGTTGATCGGAATCGGATGCGCGATTGTGTTCTTAGAAGTTTTTGAATTTCATGTTGATTTCATGTGCTTTCGAAATCCGATTCATGGTTTTGGATGTTATTTTGATGATTTGATCGCACGAGTGAGTTCGTTTTATATTTTTAGACTTGTGTTGCTGTTTGGTTTGGAGCCTCGGGGACTCAGGTGAGTTTCGGGTGCATTTTGGTATGTTTGGAAGAGTTTTGAAAATTTTCTTATGTTATCAGGTATTGCTGGTCTCACATTTACGAGATATATGTCGAATTTGCGATATTAGTCTAAGCCTTCTAGCTTCGCATTTGTGAGCCCAGAGTTCACATTTGCAAAGGCTCTTGAGCTGGGACAGTTCTGCATTTGCGATCAAGGGTCACTTTTGCGACATGTCCAAAGTTAGCATTTGCGAACAAATCATTGCATTTGCGATGACAACAGGGATGTGAGTTTCTTCACTTTTGCGATTGGTTGCTCGCATTTGGGAGGTTCGAATTTGCAAACCCTGTTGGTTCCCCAAGTACATGCAAATAGACGTGGTCGTCAAGTAACAAAGTGACTCAAAAATCGGATGTCGAACCCACAGAGACTTAGATTGATCGTTAACTAAGCAAACTAAAATCAATTAATTGTCCAAGATATTTAAGAGTGATATTTTTCTATTAATCCACTATTGCGGAAATTAAACAAGAAACAACCAAATTATCAAGAATGCAAATGTGTATGACGAGATTTTACTTCAGATGAGATAAAAATTCCAGGGTTGTGGTTGGTTTATCAATCCTATTAAGTTCAATAGTCACACTCATTAATCCAGATTATCTATGGTTGCTAATTAACCGGATCGTTTATATGAATTGCATGTTCCCACAATACTACTCGTCTGCCCACAATATATCAATCCTATATTCCTATGGTATTGAGTCTATCATGAACGAATGTTATACGGTATTCAATTAAGCAAGGCTATTAGGTATATTCCTATCCTAACCGCGAAATTGTTTCCCGAGCCACAGGTTCAGAAACAAGCTCTCTCTAATTCTACTCTAATCTAAACATGGATTTCCAAAGCATAACATACATAGTAGGGTGAATTGGTAGCTACAACAATTCACAAGTTAAAACTAGAATTAAAGAAACAACCACAAGAGATAATCCGAATTAACGACGATGTAATTAATAAATGTTAATAATCATGTCAACCACAACCCTAGAACTAGAGCGCTTAGCCATTCATGTTCGTAGTAACAAAATTCCAAGTATTTTGCATAAACAAATTTCAAAGAAAAGATAAAGGAATGAAGAACTCTGTGATTTTCTCCTCCAAAAGTTGTTCCATGTGATGTTCTTGCCTCCAGTCGCAAAACTCCCTTAAAAATGGTGCTTAATGACTATTTATATGTGTAAGGAAGAAACCAAATGAAATAACCAAGTCCAAAACCAAATAGGAGACGAAATAGGCTTTTTAAATCCGGAAACCCCTCGCTGCAGACCTTGCCTCGCGACCTCTATATATAGCGCGCTCTACCTCGCATCAGGCCTTGCCTCGCCAGCTCTGTAGCGCGCCTCTTCTCACGATAAGCCTGGAGGTACACGCTCTATCGCGACCAAAATACCCTGCCTCGCCTGCATTGTAGCGACAAATAAAGCTCGCGTCGCCTGTTTCGTTCTTCGATTCAATTTGCTGCTTCGTTGCCTAACTTTCGCTGCTGCATTCTTCATTTTTAATTTTATCCTTCTTTTTGTTTCACGTTTTTGTCTTCTTTTTCTTAGTTTTCAATTCTTTACATTGCTCTTTCTTTTTCTGTTTTGGTCTTCTTTTTGATTTGCCTCTTTAGTCTTCCCATACAAAGTTAAATACCCCTTATTAAATAATCATAACTTCATTCTTGTTGTGTATAAAATACACATAAAATCTGTACTTTGCTCCCATTTTCGTCTTCAATGTACCTACATATAAAATAAACTCAATTAAGCACAAATATAATATAGTTTGGCATTAAAGCCCCTAAATGCATGGTAAGTAATGCGCTAAAAATATATAATTGTAGCCAAACATCACTACCCTACACTTAAACGTTGCTCGTCCTCGAGCAATCAAACTACACTATATATAGACACGACATTTTTCAATAATTCTTCTAACTCATCGCACCAAGAATCTTTAAAATAGACTAAGCACAAGAGTGTAACATCTTCACCGCAAGATTTGACTCACAAGTACCATGCATTATTCACAACTCACTCACTTACTCTAACATAGATGTCAATGACATTGCCTTTCCCTCATGAATCAAGTGCCCTCACACAACAAAAGAGAGTAGTTCCACATACACTAAAATTTAAGAACAATTAGGAACTCAAAATAGAAAGAATTCACTCACTCTAAAAAATAACAATCATATGCCACAAAAGATGCACCATTGGCTTTCCCGTAGTGTAATACTCTACTAATCGAGCTCATTCAATCTAGGATCAAGTAGGACTTTAATTGGTTGTAATGTAGGCTGCGGTCGGGTAGGATATATTTGGATATAAGAGTGACTACACCTCCCTAAGCATTTTAATACATATATTTTAACATTCAAACCCATACTTATGTCAAACCATACTCCACCTTCACATCAATGTATATTAACTCCATACTTTTTTAAACTCAATTACATAAAGAGTCACCACTATTAAGTAATATCTTTCACAGCAATACAACTAATTTTTTTTATTTTTATTTTTCAATTCAAGTAGCTCTTACTTTTTCAAAACAGTGCACCTTTCTCCTTATTTCATTAGTTCCACTCAAAAGTCAAACCAAGCACTCCACACTTTAACTTTTATAAAGTTCATAACAATTCAAGTGTTCATGAGAGGTGAAAAGGTTCAAATAGATGGTTAATTAAAAAAAATGGGTAATGCTTGTAATGTGGTGGCCAAAGAACAGGATTACAGGCTCAAAGGGGTTAACTACGACACATAACAATTAGGCGGGTAAAATATATATGTCTGGCTCAACAAAGAAACGCCTATATCACTTCCAAGACTGAACAAAACTAGTATTTCGCTTT
Organism: Nicotiana attenuata; assembly: GCF_001879085.1. Taxonomy (NCBI): domain Eukaryota; kingdom Viridiplantae; phylum Streptophyta; class Magnoliopsida; order Solanales; family Solanaceae; genus Nicotiana; species Nicotiana attenuata. The sequence continues at coordinate 23,645,897 of NC_031990.1, forward strand.
GCAAACACACGGGGCAAGTTCTAGACATCCAATGCAATGCACAGAATTACACAGAAACCTCAACCACACATGGCACATAACTCACTCAGGATTAGACTCATCAAGACACTCTAGTCAAAGCAGTTAAGCAAAGTTAAGATTATACGATTTAAGGTACTCATACAAGAGTCAAAAATTGAACCTAAGCGTCACAACAAAAGTACTCACTATTCTCAAGGGATAACAAAATAAAGAGATATTGCTTCAATTCAATTCATATCACAATGGCTCCTACTCCTAAAAAAATAAAACTAACTACACCTGATTCAAGCAAAACCCTTGGAAAAGAACCGCAGCACAAAAAAAAAAACAAGGGGGAATTACTACATTACCTACAAAGAAAATTTTTTGTCCTTTTTCTTTAGACTTAAATCCCTCAAGAAAACTGTCTCTGAGATCCATCGTCGGGAAAAGTCCAATTTTTCTACTTTTTATTTTTATTTTTATTTTTCTCATAGCTAGTAAAATACTACATAATAACGAAAACAAAAATAAGAAGTTAACAATTTTCTAACATACTAATGCTAATTATTTGGAGAATTCTCCCACCCCACACTTAAAAGAGTGCAGTTTCCCCAATGCACAAATAAAGCAAAATAATAACAAGGGTGAACAAGAATCTCCCTGAAAGGCCAAAGGCCGAAGCAATGGCAGCTCACGGGATACTCAGTCTTCCTCCAGGCATGGTCCTTTCTGTGGGAACCCCACACTTAGTTCTCACCATATAACTCGCTTTTGCACTCTTCCAATGGCTTTGCCTCCTTTGCTTATAATCCTACAAAACAAAAACAAACACTATAACAATAATAAGAAAAAAATAGAAATAAAAGAAACCAGTAAAGATGGGTTGCCTCCCAACAAGAGCCTGATTTAACGTCGCGGCATGACATAGAATCTCGTCTAATCATTGGCAAGTAACACCTTCAGCTTCTGACGATCAAAGTCACCCCCATAATAGTGCTTTACTCTTTGTCCGTTCACTAAGAACGTTCTCTCGCCAACTAAGACGCACATCTCAATTGCACCATGTGGAGTGACTCTTACTACCTCAAACGAGCCCGACCATCTCGATTTGAGCTTCCCCGGAAAGAGTCTCAACCTCGAGTTGAAAAAGAGAACCAACTGGCCCAGTTCGAACTCGCGATGCTGAATATGCTTATCATGCTAGCGCTTGGTCTTTTCTTTATATAACTTGGCATTCTCATACGCATGCAAGAGAAACTCATAAAGCTCACTCAATTGCATCAACCGCTTTTCACCCGCTATGTCTGTATCAAAATTCATCTTCTTTATAGCGCAATAGGCTTTGTGATCAAGTTCCACCGGTAAATGACATTCTTTCCCATAAAACAGCTTGTAAGGGGAGGTTCCGATTGGAGTTTTGTAGGCAGTCTGGTATGCCCATAGAGAATCATCAAGCTTTGCAGCCCAATCTTTCCTACTTGCACTAACCGTCTTCTCCAGGATCTGCTTTATCTATCTATTTGAGACTTCAACTTGCCCACTAGTCTGAGGATGGTAAGTGGTTGCAACTTTACGTTTGACCCCATATTGCGCTAAGACATTGTCCAAGAGCTTGTTACAGAAATGGGTGCTCCCATCACTTATCATCACTCTCGTAGTGCCGAATCTTGTAAAGATATGCTTTTTCACAAACTTGAACACAACCTTGGCATCATTGGTAGGAAGAGATATGGCCTCCACCCACTTTGACACATAGTCAACGGCCACCAAAATGTACTTACACCCACTGGACGAGGGGAACGGACCCATAAAATCAATTCCCGAAACATCAAAAAATTCAACCTCCACAATACCGTGCAATGGCATCCCATGCCTTTTCGTAATTGTTCTTGTTCTCTGGTATCACAACTCCTCACGAACTCATGGGTGTCTTTGAACACACTAGGCCAATAGAAACCCGATTGCAATACCTTAGCTGTTGTTTTGTCACCCACACGATGACCACCATAAGGCGATGCATGGCATTCATGTAAGATAGCATTTATTTCACATTCTGGCACACACCTTCTCTTTAATTGATCAATGTAAGATTTGAACAAGAATGGGTCATCCCACACATATGACCTCACATCTCGCAAGAACTTCTTTTTAGCATAAGGTTCAAGATCAGGCGACATCTATCCACTTGCCAGATAGTTCAAAAAATCAGCGTACCATAACACCTCCCCAGCAGTAGTGGCCAACAATTGCTCATCCGAGAATGTTTCCTTGATGACATCTCCCTTAGCTACATGATTCCAAGTTTCTAACCAGGACAAGTGATCAGCCACTTGATTTTCTGTTCCTTTACGGTCTTGGATCTCCAAGACAAATTCCTGCAAGAGTAAAACCCAATGTATTAGCCTTGGTTTAGTATATTTCTTTTCAAATAAATACCTGATGGATGCATGGTCTGAGTAGACGATGACTTTGGTGCCAACCAAATAGGCCCGATATTATCGAACGCCCACACTACAGCAAGCAACTCTTTTTTTGTCACAGTATAATTTATTTGAGCGGGAGTGAGAGTCTCGCTTGCGTAGTAAATGGAGTGATATAATTTGCTCCTCATCTGGCCCAAAAAGACCCCAATTGCACTATCACTGGCGTCACACGTCAGCTCAAATGGCTCGTTCCAGTAAGGAGCCATTATGATTGGTGCACTCACTATCTTCTTTTTCAGCTCCTCGAATGCTTTCAGACAAGCATCGTCAAACTTGAACGACACATCCTTCTCTAACAACCTGCACAAAGGAGAGGAAATATTTGAGAAATCTTTTATAAAGCGGCTCTAAAAACCTGCATGTCCCAGAAAACTCCTAACTCCTTTTACTGAAATCGGAGGTGGCAACTTTTCAATTGCTTTTACCTTAGCCTTGTCAACTTCCAGTCCATCTTTGCACACCTTGTGTCCTAGCACTATACCTTCACTTACCATAAAATGGCACTTTTCCCAATTCGATCCACATTAGTCTCCTCACACCTGACAAGCACTTTAGCAATATTGGTTAAACATTCATCAAAAGAAGGACCAAACACAGAAAAAGCATCCATAAAAACCTCCACAAACTATTTCACCATATCGGTGACAATTCATACACCTTTGAAAAGTAGCAGGTGGCTTACACAACCCGAATGGAATTCTCTTAAATGCACAAGTGCCAAAAGGGCATGTAAAAGTGGCCTTTTTTTGATCTTCCGGGGCAATAGCAATCTGATTATACCCCGAATAACCATCAAGGAAAGAATAGTATTCCTGTCCGGCTAACCTGTCAAGCATCTGATCATTGAAGGGGAGAGGGAAGTGATCTTTTCCTGTAGCATTATTCAACTTCCTATAGTCTATGAATATTCGCCAACCAGTCATAGTCCTAGTTGGTATTAATTCATTTTGTTCATTTACTACAACAGTCATACACCCCCCCCCTTTTAGGCACACATTGAACAGGGTTACCGACTCCATGAGTATTTTGTCCATGTAGAATAGAGGGCTAATACCTTTTATGTCAGACATCGTCCAACCAATGGCATGTTTGTGCTCCCTCAGCACCCTTAAGAACTTTTCCTCCTGCAATTCAAACAAATGAGAAGAAACAATCACAGAAAAGTGTTAGAATTTCCTAAATATGCATAATGAAAATGAGATGGTAAGGGTTTAATTTCCAATTTTGGAGTCCTCCTCAACTAAGGGTTTAGGACATGGGCTGATTGGCTTATCTAAAGGCTCAAATTGGGATCTTTCTCTTATGTATTCGAACGATGCATACAGAATTGGCAACATCTCCTCAACCTCTTCTTCAAGTTCCAAGTGATTGAACAACGTCAATGCCTTTTCTAGTGCATCTTGTTTAAACGCCCTTGGCTCTACAGATAGTTCATCTATCTCCACCACCAAAATCATGGCCAGGTCCTCGTAATGACGAGGCAACTGAATGGCTCGATATACATTGAAGACTGCTTCTTCGTTGTCCACCCGCAGGATCATCTTAGCTTCTCGAACTTTGGTAATTGCATCTCCAGCGGTCTAAAGAGGTCGTCCCAAGATGATATGAACCAACTCATCTTCCACGTTCTAGGATGATGAAATCTGCAAGAAAAATAAATTTCCCAATCTGGAGCAAGACGTCCTCATTTACCCCCTCAGGATAAACATAGGATCTATCAGCTAACTGTAACATCACCGTGGTGGGTCTCGGAGCTTCTAAGCCCAATTGTTTGAACATTGACAACGGCATCGGATTGATACTTGCACCCAAATCACACAAGGCTCTACCCACATCAAATTCACCAATCCTCACGGGGATGGTAAAACTACCCGGCTCCTTAAGCTTTTGTGGAAGCTTATGTTGAACCCTGGAAGTGCACTCCTCAGTAAGTGCTACGGTCTCAAACTCAGTTAACCTCCTTTTATTTGCCACTATGTTAATAATATATTTTGCATATTTTGGGACCTCACGGAGCATGTCCACCAAAGGGATGTTCAAATGTATCTGCTTCAGCATATCTAGGAATTTGTGAAACATGTGGCAATCATTCTTCTTTCTCAATCTTTGAGGAAAAGGGGTTGCCTCCTCTCTGATTTTTGCTCAAACTTTGTTTTGTTTCTCTTATCTACCTCTACAGGTTTTGGCACTCTTTCTTCTTCGAGCCCAGATTTCTCCTTTTTCTTCTAAGGAACTTCTACCAACTCTCTCCCATTTCTCAAAGTCATTGCATTGACTTGAGGATTTTTTTCTGTATCACTTGGAAGAGCTCCAGCAGGTCTAATATTCTGATTCTTAGCCATTTGCCTAAAATGCCTCTCTAGATTTCTGAATTTTGTGCGCAATTGTTGATTGTCTATCAAGAACTTTTTCATCATGTCAGTCAAACTCTCTTCTGCTTGATGTGGAGGTTGAGGTGGACAATTATAATTCTCTTGAGACCTGATATTATGATTTCCACCCCAAGAGAAGTTAGGATGATTCCTCTAGTTAGGATTATATGTGTTACCATACTGAGCATTTTGATTCATCGGCCCTCTAGCTTGTTGCCCCACGTAGTAGATGGATTCAGGATTCACGAGGCATATGTCACTTATGTGGCCTTCACCACATAACTCGCAGCAAGTAGACATTTTTTACACATGCTGCATCTGCTGTTCTTGGTCCATTGTCATTTTATTCATCTGATTCGCTAATCTCACTATATTTTCCCTCATTGCTGAGAAATCATCAAGCTCGATCACACCTGCTGCCTTTTGTTTAAGTGCTCTCCATGGTTCCCCATCTCCTTGCCAATTATTATCATTAGCAGTGAAATTGTTTAGCATGATCTGGATCTCACTATACGGTCTTGCCATGCAACTACCCCCACATGCTGAGTCAAGATTCATCATTGATGCCTCGTCCAACCCATCAACGAAAGTGTGACCCAACACCTCATCAGTCTGACAATGGTGTGTGCAGTCTCTGAGTAGCCTTTTCTGTCTTTTCCAAGCTTTTCGAAGAGTCTCGCCATCTCGTTGTTGAAACTCAAGAATCTGGCTCCTCGGTGACTTTGTCTTCTTTGTGGGAAAAAACTTGATTAAAAATTTCCTTGCTAGATCATCCCAATTGTGGATTGAGTTCGCGGGCTTCTTTTGCAACCATTCCTTAGCTTCCCCCAGCAGTGAAAAAGGAAACAATGTCAGCCTGACATAATCCTTGGAAACCTTTGGATAATTGTAAGTGTGTAATTTCCAGGAAATTCTTAATATGTGTCAAGACACAACTTCCCCTCCGTTGGGTATCGTGATGGCACCTAGTCTTAAGGACTAGGTAAGCCTAACATTTACTGAATATCAACAATATTAAAGAAAGTCTAACAGCCTCGATATAGAGAACTTTACAAAATTTACAATTTTCCAAAAACCGGCATTACAAGTCATAAGCTCTACATAGTTGCTAGAAAACCTCTATAGTACAATAGTCTCGAAATAAGAGTGAATAGTGTAAATACAAAATAAGAAGGTGACTCTGAAGCCTGTGAATGCAGCAGCAAGTTTACCTTGAGTCTCCACAGTAATAGTCCGCACAGCTACTAACGAGCAATTACCTGGATCTGTACAAAAATGTACAGAAGTATAGTATGAGCACACCACTGCGGTGCCTAGTAAGTATCAAGACTAACCTCGGTGAAGTAGTGACGAGGAACAGTCAAGACACCACTAGTCTAATAAATTGAACAAGTACAAGTAGAGGAACAACAGTGCATGATTTCTACATGAAAACTACGCAATATGACTAACAATACAGTAATTACAATAAGAAAGGGGGAAAACGACAAGTACCAGTGGAATACAATAATAATGACACAGAAGAGTGAGCAAAGACACAACCTAAATCCGAAACCACAGGTACAACAAAGACAAATAGTAACTCAACAACTACGACAGCTTTCACATTTGATTTTAGTCAACAACCTTCACAAAGTATCGAACCTCGGATAAATTACAACTCACGAGCCTCAATACCTGAACCCTGATACTTGGCATCAGGTGCCCTCATCAAACCTCATAATCATGCTGACAACTCACGTGCCAAATAGAGCCACTCTCATATAGGAGGCAAGTAAACAAGGGTGTGCACCTATACTCAAAAACATCAAGAAAACCTCTTATAAGATAAGGGTGCTTAGCTACGTGCATGCTTGTGCAAGTGTCCTAACATAGTTCATACCAGCTAATAAGCTTAAGGAAAAAAAACGGACAGCACATCGAATGTTTACACAGCAATAGAATCAATGAAAGGCAACAGCTCAGAATATAGTGATAACAACAGGGGATCTCCCAGGATACCGTCCCGTAATCCCAAACGTAAATGTGCAAAGGGATCTCCCGGGAATACCGTTTTGTAGACCCAAAGTATATATATAGTGTTGGGGGATCTTCCGGAATACCATTCCGTAGTCCCAAAGTAAATATGCAGTACAGGGGGATCTCCCGGAATACCGTTCCGTAGTCCCAAAGTAAATATGCAGCTCAACCAACAGAGATAACAGTTATAGCATGGCAGAAACCTCGTGCATCACCACAACAAGTACAACAACAACAATGGCAATAATACAAAGTACGGCAAGTAAATCAACTCAAGAACTTTAAATCACAAAGAAACGATAGAACTCATTTACAAGGAATAACCACAGTAAGGAATGCTAGGCTTACAGAGAACAACTCAAAAAGGAAGAAACTAATATGCCACAATGATTCCACAATATACAGTTCGGCAACACGGAAAACTAACACGAGTCAAATAGTTCCAAATAAGGGCAACTCAACTAAAACATGGATATCTAGACTTCTTTTAAGGTTGGGCAATTACGAAGAATATTCAACAATCCAATTAAAGATAGACAGCAGAAAGATAATCATAACCTCAATTAAGACCAAACAATAACAGGATGAGTGATGACAATTTCAAATAAAGATAGCATGACAATAGAAGAGGTAAAATCTTCAGTTAAGTCAAATAAGAGCCAAATAGGCAATAAGAGTAAATCCTAAAGCAATTAATTCCAATTTAAGCATGTAGAGGTGAAACTAGTAAGTAGGAACTCAGCCATATCAAGAACAACTTCATACACAGTGAATATAAGGACTTGAGAACCCTAAAAGGCCAATTTCCCACAAATAAGACCGAGCACACACTCGTCACCTCGCGTACACAAACTAGAATCCACATAGAAGACTCAAATCCTAAAGGGAAATCTCTCACACAAGGTTAGGCAAGATACTTACCTCAAAGAAGACAAACCGATGCTCTAAAATGAACTACTCGGGTGAAATGACCTCCGGGCGGCTCAAATCTAACCAAAATAACTTCAAAGCACAAATAAAACTCATAAGAAACTATCCCGGATCATAAAGTCTCAATTTTTATCAAATTCTAAATATCGGTCCAAAAGTCGACCCCCAGGCCCGTACCTCGGAACCCGACAAATTTTACAAAACCGAATACCCATACTGATACGAGTTCAACCACATAAAAATTATCAAAATCCAATACCATTTTGCCCTTCAAATCCTAATTTTTCATTTTGAAAACTTTCTTCAAAAACCACCATTTTTCTCAACTCAAAACACAAATTAAATGATAAAAACAAAGACAAAATCATGGAACATGTTAAATTCTAGGTGAAGAACACTTAACCAATCGATTTGCTTGAAAAACCCACAAAGAATCGCTCAAAACCGAGCTCTACAAGTCAAGATACGATAAAAATGGTCTAACCCTCGATTTGGAAAAATTATATTCTGCCCAGATGTTAAAGCATCGCGAATGCGGAGGAAGGATCGCGTTCGTGAAGAAGAAAAATGAAGGCTGCCCAGGTTGTGCTTCGCGAACGCGAAGACATGCTCGCGGACACGGAGAAGAAAAGACGGAAGCCTACGCGAACGCATTTGGAAACACGCAAACGTCAAGAGTAACAAGTACCAGTGCTCAAGGCCGGGTTTCTACTATGTGAACGCAAAATAGACGACGCGAAGGCGAAGAGGGAAATGTGCAGAGCTACGTGATAGTGAGAAATATTGCGCGAACGCAAAGAAGGAAATTGAGGCAATCGGCATAGATGCTTCACGAACGCGAAAGGAGCTTCGCGATCGCAAAGAAGGACATCAGCCCAGAACCAGCAGTTCAAAAATAAGGGAAAATGACCCGTAGACTACTCGAAACACACTCGAGGCCCCCCGGGACCCCGTCTAAACACACAAACAAGTTTGATAACCTAACACGGACTCGCTGGCGGTCTCAAATCATGACAAACAACACCGGAAATGCAAATCTCGCTATGAATCGAACTATAAAGTAAATATGAACTTCTCGGGTGAAATGACCTCTAGGCAGCACAAATCTAACCAAAATAACTTCAAAGCACAAATAAAACTCATAAGAAACTATTCCGGATCATAAAGTCTCAATATTTATCAAATTATAAAAATTACTCTGAAAGTCGACCCCCGGTCCCGCACCTCGGAACCCGAAATTTTTACGAAAACCGAATACTCATTCCGATACGAGTTCAACCATACAAAAATTATCAAAATCCTATACCATTTCTCCCTTCAAAACCTGATTTTTCTTTTTGAAAACTTTCTTCAAAACAACCATTTTCCTCAACTCAAAACACAAATTAAATGATAAAAACAAAGACAAAATCATGGAATATATTAAATTCTAGGTGAAGAACACTTGCCCAATCGATTTGCTTGAAAACCCCACAAAGAATCGCTCAAAAGCGAGCTCTACAAGTCAAGATATGATACAAATGGTCTAACCCTTGATTTGGAAAACTTATATTCTTCCCAGATGTTAAAGCATCGCGAACACGGAGGAAGGATTGCTTTCGCGAACAAGAAAAATGAAGGCTGCCCAGGTTGTGCTTCGCGAATGCAAAGACACGCTCGCGAACACGAAGAAGAAAAGACGAAACCCTACATGAATGCGTAGGGAAACACGCGAACGCGAAGAGTAACGAGTACCAGTGCTCAAGGCCAGGTTTCTAGTATGCAAACGCAGAATAGAAGACACGAACGTGAAGAATGAGATGTGCAGAGCTACGCGATTGCGAGAAATAGTATGCGAACGCAAAGAATGAAATTGACGCGATCAGTAGAGACGCTTTGCGAACGCGAAAGGAGCTTCGCAATCGCGAAGAACGACATCGGACACCAAAACCAACATTTCAAGAATAAGGGAAAATGACTCGTAGCCCACCCGAAACACACCCGAGGGCCCCCGAGACCCCGTCTAAACACACAAACAAGTTTTATAACCTAACTTGGATGCGCTTGGGGTCTCAAATCATAACAAACAACACCGAAAATGCAAATCGCACCATGAATCGAACTATGAACTTCCAAATCTTCCAACTTCAAAAACATGTGCCAAAACCAATCAAATCAACTCGGAATGACGCCAAATTTTGCAGAAAAGTCTCAAATGACATGTCGGAGCTGCTCCAACTCTTGGAGTTGCATTCCGACCCCGATAAAACAAAAGTCAACTATGGCTGAAACTTCTCCATTTTACAAACTTCAACTTTTCCAACTTCCACCGAAATGCTCCAAATTACCCTACGAACCCCAAATCCGAATCCGGATGCGCGCCTAAGTACAAGATCACCATACGATGCTACTGTCATCATCTAAAAACCATTCCGGAGCCGTTTACAGAAAGGTCACATTCCAGTCAAATTCTCACCGCTTTAGCTTCCAAAACTAGATTCCTTTTTCCAATTCGACTCCGAATCATCCGGTTGCTGAATTCAATCATGCACGCAAGTCGATACATATAATATGAAGATGCCCAAGATGACACTGAACAGAACTTAAATTCTCAAAACAAACCAGCTGGGTCATTACAATATGCCTCTGCGGGTCTTCATGAGATAGACCCACATATTGCCCTGTGGATTGAGTCAGTTGTACCATGTACTGTTTGAGTTCAAAGTAACCCGTGATGTCAGGCTTTACAACCACTTGAGTCATGAAAGCCAGATTGGGCCTTGCAGCTTCTATCACTGGACGTTGTTCATTACCTGCCATCTCTATTGGATGTGGTTGAACTACGATGTCCAACTCTCTTTCAATTCTAGTTCTAGCTTCAACTTCCCTCCTCACTCTATGAAGTGTTCGTTCGATTTCAGGATCAAGAGGAAGAAGATTGTTTGCACTTCTACTCCTCTGCATTGAAAAGAAGAGCCTGCATTATCACAAATAAATCAAACTAGGAATTAAAACGTGAACAAACAACGAATAAAAGCTTAAATTAACTAAACAATCAATAACTAAGTCCCTAGAAACGGCGCCAAAAACACGTTGGTTCCCCAAGCACACATAAGTATACGTGGCCGTCAAGTAATAAAGTGACTTGAAAGTCGGATGTCGAACTCACATACACTTATACTGATAGTTAACTAAGCAAACTAAAATCAATTAATTGTCCAAGATATTTAAGAGTGATATTATTCTATTAATCTACTATTGGGAAATTAAACAAGTAACAACTAACTCATCAAGAATGTAAATGTGTAGGACGAGATTTTACTTCAGAGAAGATGAAAAATCCAGGGTTGTGGTTGGTGTATCAATCCTATTAAGTTCAATAATCACACTCGTTAATCCAGATTATCTATGGTTGCTAATTAACTGGATCGTTTATATGAATAGCATGTTCCCATAATACTACTCGCCTGCCCACAATATATCAATCCTATATTCCTATGGTATTGAGTCTATCATGAACGAATGTTATACGGTATTCAATTAAGCAAGGCTATTAGGTATATTCCTATCCTAACCGCGAAATTGTTCCCCGAGCCACAGGTTTAGAAACAAGCTCTCTCTAATTCTACTCTAATCTAAACAAGGATATCCAAAGCATAACATACATAGTAGAGTGAATTGGTAGCTACAATAATTCACAAGTTAAAACTAGAATTGAAGAAACAACCACAAGATGATAATCCGAATTAATGAATATGTAATTAATAAACGTTAATAATCATGTCAACCACAACCCTAGAACTAGAGTGCTTAGCCATTCATGTTCGTAGTAACAAAATTCCAAGTATTTTGCATAAACAAATGTCAAAGAAAAGATAAAGGAATGAAGAACTCTATGATTTTCTCCTCCAAAAGTTGTTCCATGTAATGTTCTTGCCTCCGGTCGCAAAACTCCCTTAAAAGTGGTGTTTAATGACTATTTATATGTGTGAGGAAGAAACCAAATGAAATAACCAAGTCCAAAACCAAATAGGAGACGAAATAGGCTTTTTAAATCCGGAACCCCCTCGCTACAGACCTTGCCTCGCGACCTCTATATATAGCGCGCTCCACCTCGTATCAGGCCTTGCCTCGCCAGCTCTATAGCGCGCCTCTTCTCGCGATAAGCCTGGAGGCACACGCTCTATCGCGACCAAAATACCCTGCCTCGCCTGCATTGTAGCGACAAATAAAGCTCGCGTCGCCTGTTTCGTTCTTCGATTCAATTTACTGCTTCGTTGCCTAACTTTCGCTGCTGCATTCTTCATTTTTGATTTTATCCTTCTTTTTGCTTCACGTTTTTGCCTTCTTTTTCTTAGTTTTCTGTTCTTTACATTGCTCTTTCTTTTTCTGTTTTGGTCTTCTTTTTATTTGCCTCTTTAGTCTTCCCATACAAAGTTAAATACCCCTTATTAAATAATCATAACTTCATTCTTGTTGTGTATAAAATACATGTAAAATCTGTATTTTGCTCCCAGTTTCGTCTTCAATGTACCTACATATAAAATAAACTCAATTAAGTTCAAATATAGTATAGTTTAGCATTAAAGCCCCTAAATGTAAGGTAAGTAATGCACTAAAAATATGTAATTATAAACAAACATCAAACCCCATATTGCATTCGCAACACCTTCACCTGGACAGAAAGCTGAGGGACAGGATTTTTGGTCTCATTTTCATATTTTGGAACCATAGACTCGGTAGGAGGCAATTTTGTTGAGGGAATTTCATCAACAATTATTGGGTATCTTGTCAAATTTCCAACTATTTTACATGACTATATGTGATTTTTAACATCAAAATTATTAGAATCAATGTGAAATTTTGAGAAACATTGCTTATGTTTTGAAAAATAAGAATTTGAGTTTTGAGAATCGATTCAAACTCGGATTTTAAGACAAAACACATGTATGGACTCGTGGGGATATGGGTAGTCGGAATCTGTCCTTGTACCCGGGTTTTGACCAGGAGAGCCCGGGGTTGACTTTTGTAGTCTTTTGTGGAATTGTGTAAAGATCATAACGTTACTTATTGGGATGGATTTCTCTTGCATTATTTGATGTTATTGTGTTGATTTTGAATTGATTTGAGCCGAGCAGAGGTGAATTGTAAAGAGAATTGGAGTATTGATTGAGCGCGTTTGAGGTAAGTATCTTGCCTAACGTTGTGTGGAGAAACTACCCTGTAGGGATTAATTTATTTTTATTATTTGAACTATTTGAAAGACATGTACACGAGGTGACAAGTATGTACATGGCTTATATGTGGGAATTTGACCACTTTAGACTCTTAGGTTCTTATGTACTTTAAAATGAAGTTGTCTTATTATGTTTTATCCTCCATTGCTAAATTTACCCTTACATGTGTTATTTGAAGTTTATTGGTTCATGTCCTATCCTTTATTGTCATAATATACTTATATATGCCTTAATTAAAGTTATTGCCTCTTTTATTGCCATGTTATCTCTTCCGTTGTCGATTATCCTTAACTGAAGTTATTGGTATCTCTTCCATTGTTGAATTATCCTTATTTGAAGTCATTGTTACATGGTATCTCTCTTATCGTTGAGTTGTACTTATTTGGAATCATTGTTACCTGTCATCTCTCTTATTGTTGAGTTATTCTTACTTGGAATCATTGTTACATATGATCTCTCTTATTCTTGGTATTGTTGAGTTATTCTTACTTGGAATCATTGTTACATATGATCTCTCTTATTCTTGAGTTATTCGTATTTGAAATCATTGTTACATGTTATCTCTCCTATTGTTGAGTTACTCTTATTTGACATCATTGTTATACACTATCTCTCTCATTGTTGAGTTATTCTTGTTTGAAATCGTTATTACTTGTTATGTCTTTCGTCGTGATCTCGTTCTTCCATTCCCTGTCTTTCGTAATTCTTGTGTTGATTTACTTGCCATACTTCGATGTTATTATTGTTATTGTTGTACTCAGTGTTATTTAGCCGAGGCTATGTGTGATTGTGGTATTGGAATTGTCTTGAGGAAACATTATGGTATAGAGCACATATAGTGCGAGTTGTTATATTGTTGTTATGTTTTTGGCACACGTGATATTGTTGAGAGGATTTGCCAGGGTGTTCGCACGTGAGTTGTTCGTGCTATTGTTATTATTGATATTGCACATGTGGCGTGCCAAGGCGGGCTATATATGTGGGTTTGCGCATGTGGCATGACAATTAGGGAATATTATTATGCGCGTATGGCGAGACAAGGCAGGCTTTTACTTTATTGTTGCGCACGTGGTGAGACAATGGGGCTATGTCGGGGATGATTTGTGATGACTTGTGATGGTCTGAGGGCACTGTTCTTGATAATATTTGTGTAGTGGGCTACTTTGTGTGAGTCATGCATTTTACGTTTCGCTGTGTTGTTTCCTATGTGTCATTCGTCGTCTCTGGTCTCACTTGTTGACTCGAGTCGTGATAGAACACTTGCACAACCATACACCATATTTAGTCTCGTATATCAGTCTAAGAAGATGAACCCTGATGTTTATTGATAATTTACATGTCTCTCATATACTTGCCTTCTGTATGGGATATTACTACCATTGGCACGTGAGTTGTCCATGCGATTGTGAGATATCGTTATTGCTAGCATGTGAGTTGTCTGTGCGGATATGAGATATTTCCACTTCCTTAGCATGTGAGTTGTCCGTGCAGATATGAGATATTAATGGTATTGGCACGTGAGTTGTCCGTGTGGTTGTAATTTGTAACGAGGGCACAGGATGCCAAGTGATTAGGGTTCATGATTAGGGACCTGTGATTTGTGATTATGAAGTGTGGTACCTCGGGGAAATTCTTGAAAAAATCTTGTGTGAAAGCGGTTGTTTAATTGGGTTGTTACTGGTTTTCCTTTACTTGGTTTCACCGAACCTAAACTGTATTTTGCTTACCTTACGGCGTTATTACCTGTTGTCTCCTTCATGTTAATTGTTATTCTAATTCTTATTGCAAGTATTATAGAAACATTCTTATTATGTTTAGCTTTGTATTGTTTCTTGTTAATTTCATATTCATACTTGTACAGGTTATTATGTCTAGTAGGAGTCTTGAATGCACCTCATCACTACTCCACCGAGTAGTCTTGATACTTACTGGGTACCACTATGGTGTACTCATGCTACGCTTGCTGCAGATTTTGTGCAGATCCAAGTACCTCGGAGCGTGTTGATTTTTAGTCAGCTGATCGAGTATTGTTGTGGAGACACAAGGTATACCTGCCGTCATGTTCGCAGGCATCAGTGTCACCTTATAAACTTTTCCTTTGTATTGTTTATTCTATTTTGGAACAATTGTATTTAGATATTTTCTAGTGAACTCACTAGAGCTTATGACATGTACTATGGGTTTTCAGATGTTCAACTTCAGATTGTTGGCTTTATATAGAAATGTCTCATTCACACCTAATAGTTCATTGGTTAAAACCAGTTATTAATTTAGTAATTTTTTGGTTTACATACTCTTAGAGACTAGGTACCATCACGACTCCTATGGAGGGAGTTTGGGTCATGACAGCTGCCGAGCGCGAGTCTGCTTCCATTGAGCGAGTGAATAATTTGGAGGCAGCTTTGAACTCCAAAGCTGAAGAAGCTCCCTCTACCGAGGAGAAGCGTGCCTAGATGGAGGATAGGTATAAGAATATCATGGAACATAATAAGGTTCATATAACCACTATCAGTGATCTTGATATCAACATTAGTGCCATGAGATCCGAGCAGGATGGCCTTTTGACCGAGATTGATCGGATTAAATCAAAACTTCAGCACCGAGGGGATTCCCATCATGAAAAAAACACACTCTATGTATCACAAGAGGAAGAAAACCTTTGAAGAGGCCAAAGTGGGCATCATTGATAATGATGAGATCGCCAAGGCCCGAGCGCTAGAGTTAACTGCTCGAGGACGCCTCCCGGCTCAGCCTGATGCAACTGGCTCTTCTAGTTCTGATTCTGGGTTCTCAGGAACTGAGGAGGAACTTAAAGAGAATAACGATGAAGGCTAAGTTCCTGAGCTAGTGGTTGATCCACCTACTTCTCCCGGAGGTGCAGCAACTTCTCTTCCCCCGAGTTATGGTGGCAGCGTTGGTTAGCTTTTTGCATTATTTTCCCTTGTTGTTTTCCTTTTGTGATTTTGCACTTGTGCTTCTTGGCACGTTTAATAAATAAAAGTACTTTTTTTTGGAGCATTGCGCAAAGTTTATTCTTTTGAGTCAAATTAAGCAAGGCTTCGGGTGTATTTTCCCCTGAAAGCATAGGGGTTTCGGCATAAACTCTTCCGAACCAACCTTTTACAGTGAGATTTTCATAAAAGAGGGCCCTCTTATGTTTACGGTGCTCTTGATGAGGGCATCTCTTGTTCATTCTGGCACTAGCATTTGAAGTACTTAGTTAAATTTCAAGTGATAAAATCAACTCATCGTTTGACCATGAAAAAAGATAAAAATAAAAGGACTTAATATTATTCCTTGTATATTCAAAAGTACATAAGCATTTGTTTGATGAAAGAAAATAAATTTCCAATACATGTGTCTAAGTTGTACCACTTTTTCTACAAGGCTATATGTGCAGTCCCGGATCCCGATGAGGCATTATCGTTCCCAGGTCTCGTAGTCCAGATTTTTGTGGCAATCAGGTTGCCGTATTCTTATACTATTCCCCCCTAGTGTTTGAATGTGACGAATGCGATTTGGAGCACTAGAAGTCTTGGTCTTTTGAGGAAAAACACTAGTGTATGTTTGGATTATCTTTGGTTCAGTAGAGAGCTTCGTTTCTCGTTAATATATGCTATCGAGCCAAAGATTATCTAACCACCCCCTAGTGGCATGTAGGGAAAATACTGGTGAATGGTTGAATAGCCTTTGGTCCGATGGCACGTTTGCTTCCCGTTAGGAATTTGCCATCGAGCCAAATACTGTTTAACCATCCCGCAGTGGTTTGTCATTTTAATATCTTGTCATTTAAAGGTCTTATATCTGCTGGTGACATTTCCTTCGTAGTATGCTTTCCGTTGCTGCCTCATTAAAAACCTTGCCAGAACAATCCAATTGGGACAAAAACTGGAGGAAGGGAAAAAGACTGCAGCACATACTTTCAATATAAGAAGGACCCATCAGCAGTAATACCTTTTGATGTGAGTCATGTTCCAGTTGCTCGGTAATTTGACTCCGGCTTGTCTCTCTAGTTCGTATGATCCTTTTCCGGTAACATTTGAAATCCGATAGGGGCCTTCCCACGTTGGACCTAGTTTTCCCGTGTTGAGCTCCCGGGTGTTCTGAGTTACTTTCCTCAAAACCAAATCTCCCACCTTAAAGTAGCAAAGATTATCCCTCTGGTTATAGTATCTTTCCATATCTGAGCCACCATTCTTATATGCGCCAAGTCCTTGCGTTCGTCAAGTAGTTCCAGTTTGACCAACAATGCCTCATTATTTTCTTCTTCGTCGCCCGGAAGTACCACAAGGTCAGTTCTCCTACTTCTATCAGGATCAAGGCCTCTACACCATATACGAGAGAGAAAGGTGTCTCCACCGTGCTCGATTTTACCATTGTCCGGTACACCTATAATACTCCTGGTAACTCTTCAGGCCACTTGCCTTTGGCTGATTCCAACAACTTTTTGAGGTTTTGAATAATCACTTTATTGGTCGATTCCACATGCCCATTTGCACCCGGATGATCTGGTGAAGATGTGATTCTTTTAATCTTTAGGTCTTCAAGGAATTTTGTGACCTTGGAGACTACGAACTGTGGCTCGTTGCGGTAGGAAATCTCCTTTGGTATTCTGAATTGGCAAATTATGTTTTTTTTTTTTTGAGTTGCACCGGGTGTCCGAGTCTCTAAGAGCCCCGACTAATCCCGGGGGTGCACAGGCCCTCGGCAAGGAGTTTCCCGCAAGTGCACACGGTTAATTCAGGTTTTACCCAGTCCGATGGCCCTCAGAAATTGTTTGCACCCAGTGGGTTTCGAACTTGAGACCTTGAAAGGGAGCAAACCCCAAGGCTCAAGTCTGTTGCCACCAGGCCAACCCCTATGTTTTCTCAATTGATCTTTTGATAAGGACCTGCTTCACCCATTTAGTAAAATAATTGTTTTGAATTAAAAGAAACCTTACCTTCGTCAGACACGTTGGCAGCAGCCCAATTATATCCATCCCCCATTTCATGAATGGCCATGGGGATAGTACAAAATGTAATAGCTTACTGGTTTATGTACCAATAGTGCATGTCACAGACACATGTCGCATTTCTGAATGAATGCCTTCGCGTCGAGCTCCATCTGGGGCCGGTAGTATCCTGACCTAATTAATTTTAGTACCAACGAATCTACACCGGAATAATTCCCACAAATTCCTTCATGAACCGCTCTCATGACATAGTCAGCCTCGGAGGCTCCTAAACATCGGCCAACGGTCCTTGGAAGGACCTTTCATATAGCTACCTGCCCTAGAAGCTGTAACGAGTTGCTTTGGCGCGGAGTGCCTGGAATGCCTTTGGCCTTCGGGTAGTTTGTCGTGCTTAAGGTAATCGATGATCTCATTCCTACAGTCCTAGACTAAGTTGGTTATATTTACTTCATAATAACCCCACATCCAGTACCAAGTGCATGAGCAGTGCGACGATACCGTAATCTGGTCCCTTCATTTCTGTGGATGATCCCAAATTGGCCAATGCATCTACTTCTGCATTTTCTTCTCTTGGGATATGGTTGATCGACCATTCCCTGAACCATGCGAGCAGAGTTTGAACTTTAATCACATATTATTGCATGCACTCCTCCTTGGTGTCGAAGATTCCATATAGTTGATTTACCACATGTTGAGAATCGCATTTGATTTCAATGACCTCAGAGTCTATCCCTCAGGCCAGTTCAAGTCCTGTAATCAAAACCTATACTCTGCTTCATTTTTAGTCAAGCGAACAATTTTTATGGCCTTCCTTAAGGTCTTGCCCGAAGGCATAATTAAGACCAGCCCAGCCTGGACCTTTTTACTTTGGAAGCTCCGTCCGTGAACAAGGTCCAAACTCCGGATGTCGTTTCCGACACCATTACCGCTTCTTTTGTGGCCAAAGGCACTAGCCTGGGACTGAAATCGACCACGCAGTCGGCCAAAACGTGTGATTAGATTGAAGTCATGGGCTTATATTCAATATTGGATTCACTAATTTCAACTGCCCATTTGGCCAGTCGACCTGACATCTCATATTTGTGAAGGACATTTCACAAGGGAAAAGTTTTCACCACAGCTATCGGGTGGCACTGAAAATAAGGCCTAAGCTTTAAAGTGGCGACTACGAGAGATAAAGATTGTTTTTTGAGGTACGGATAACGAGTTTCCACTCCCATCAAAATATTACTAACATAATATATAGGAGATTGCGTACCCGCTTCCTGCCGGACTAGAACGGCACTTACCGCTACCTCCGAGACCGCTATGTATATTAGCAAATGTTTGCTTTCCTCCAGTTTTGATAGTAACAGGGGGCTTGATATAAACCGTTTTCAGGTCTTAGAGCCTATTGGCATTATGGAGTCCATTTGAAGTTGTTCTTCTTCTTTAGAAGCGAGAAAAAGTGATGACATTTTTTTGAAGACCGAGAAATGAACCTGCTTAGAGCGGCCTATCTTCCAGTTAGCGTTTGGCTTCCTTGATGCTTGTCAACTAGTCTGGAATGTCCTTGATGGTTTTTAATCTTGTCGGGATTGACTTCTATCCCCCTTTATGACATCAGAAAAACCAAATATTTACCAGAGCTAACTCCGAACGCATATTTTTTGGGGTTGAGCTTCAAGTTATGCTTCCTTAGGATGTCGAATGTTTCCTGAAGGTGTTTTAAATGGTCACTTACATTCAAAGACTTGACCAGCATATCATCTATGTATACTTCCATTGTTTTCCCTATTTTCTTCCCGAACATCTTGTTCACGAGCCTCCAGTAAGTGGCTCCATTGTTTTTAAGCCAGAAGGGCATCACACTGTAGCAATATGTGCCAAAGTTCGTTATGAACAAAGTTTTTTCTTGATCTTCCGGGTTCATCTTAATTTGGTTGTACCCAGATTAGGCATCAAGGAGTCTCATTAACTCGTGCCCCGGCCGTGGTGTCGATCATTTGATCGATGTTTGGCAGTGGGAATGAATCTTTCGGGAATGCTTTATTCAAATCTTTATAATCTATGCACATACGAAATTTATTATCCTATATCAAAACTACTACTACGTTTGCTAGCCAGTCGGGATACTTTACCTCCCGTATTGCACCGATGTCGAGTAATCAAGTTACCACTTCTTTAACAAACTTATTTCTGGCCTCGACAATTGGGTGCTTCTTCTTCCTTACCGGCAGGATGCTTGGATCCAGGCTTAGCTTGTGCACGGCCACCTCTAGCGGGATACCTGTCATATACGCGTGCGATCATGCAAAATAGTAAAAGTTACTTTTAAGATATTCAATAAATCCTAACTTGATCTTGGGGTTTAGTCCTATCCCCAAGTGAAATTTCCTCATTAGAAACTTTTCGAACAATGCCACTTGTTCGAGTTCTTCCACTGTGGACTTAGTCGCGTCTGTTTCTTCCAGCACCTGAAATATCTTGGTACATAGTGAGATTCTGATGGCTCCTCCCATTTTTCATATTCATTTAGTTTGGGATTAGGTAACGGTTCCTGTAATTTCTATGCCTTGTCTTTCTTCCTTTTACTGCTAGAAACCGAGACTGCGTTCATCTCCCTTGCTGCTAGTTGATCTCCTATTATTTGTTTGATTCCCTCTGGAGTTGGGAATTTCAGAAGTTCGTGATATGTTAATGGTACGACCTTCATATCATATAGCCATGATCTGTCAAGAATTATGTTGTAGCCCATTTCACCATCTACTACTTCAAATGAGGTAGTTTTCATGACCACTTCAGCGTTTATGGGCAACAAGATCTCTCCCCGAGTTGTCACACTTGCTAAGTTGAACCGGGCGAGGAGTTTTGTTGCTGGAATGATGCTTCCAGTTAGCTTGTCTTGTCCAACACTCTTCATTGAATGATGTTGGCTGAACTTCCTAGGTCAACTAAAACACGTTTAATTCTGAAATCTAAAACATTAAAAGAAATTACTAGCACATCATTGTGCGGTAGATGAAGTCCATTTGTAACGAGCCGGCCGAACATTTTGAGAATTTAAGCTCCGTTCGGCGGTGTAAGGTCTTGAACAGCTTCATATTATGTGTATCGACTTGCGTGCAAGATTCAATTCAGTTACCGAATGATTCAAAGTCGAATTGGAAGAAGGAATCTAGTTTTGGCAGCTTAAGCGGTGAGAATTTGACTGGAATTTGGCTTTTGTGAAAGCGTCTCCGGAATGAGTTTTGGATGATGTCAGCAACTTTTTATGGTGATTTTGGACTTAGGCCCACGTCCGGATTTGGATTGGAGGTCCGTAGAGTAATTTGAGGCATTTCGGCGAAAGTTGGAAAATGGAGAAGTTTTACCAATAATTGACTTTCGTGATATCGGGGTCGGAATGCGATTTCGAGAGTTGTAACAACTCGGTTATGTCATTTGGGACTTGACTGTAAAATTTGGCATCATTCCGGGTTGGTTTGATAGGTTTCGGCGCGAGTTCTAGAAGTTGGAAGATTTAGAAGTTCATAAGCTCGATTCATGGCGCGATTTGCATTTTCGGCGACGTTTGATGTGATTTGAGACCTCGAGCAAATCCGTGTGAGGTTATAAAACTTGTTTGTGTGTTTAGATGGGGTCCCGAGGGCCTCAGGTGTTTTTCGGGTGGGCTACGGTCATTTTCCCTTGTTTTTGAACTACTAGTTCTGGTGTCTGATATCCTTCTTCGCGATCGCGAAGCTCCTTTCGCGTTCCCGAAGAGTCTCTGCTGATCGCCCATATTTCCTTCCTCGTGTTTGCGTAATACGCCTTGCGACCGCGCAGCTCTGCATATTTTCCTTATCGTGTTCGCATCCTCTATTCCGCGTTTGCGTAGTAGAAACAAGGCCCTAAGCACTGGTGGTCATTACTCTTCGTGTTGGCGTGATTCCCTACGCATTCGCGTAGGTTTCTATCTTCTCTTCTCCACGTTCGCAAGCTTGTTGTCGCATTTGCGATGACCAACCTGGGCAGGCTTCAGTTTTTCTTCTTTGCGAACGCGATCCTGCCTCCGCGTTCGCGATGCATAAATACCTGGGCAGGCAGAATATATTCCCAAATCGAGGGTTAGACCATTTTTAACATATCTTGACTTGTGGAGCTCAGTTTTGAGCGATTCTTTGTGGGTTTTTCAAGCAAATCGATTGGTTATTTTTTGTTGGATTTTAGCCGTGCGGAAGTCTTTTCACCCGAGAAGTGCATTTTAGAGTATCGGTCTGTCGTCTTTGAGGTAAGTATCTTGACTAACCTTATGTGGGTGACTTCCCCTTTGGATTTGAGTCTTCTATGTTGATTGTAGTTCGTGTATGTGAGGTGACGAGTGTGTGCTCAGACTTATTTGTGGAAGTTGGCCTTTAGGGTTCTTAGGTCCTTATATTCAGTGTGTATGAAGTTGTTCATGATACATTTGAGTTCCTATTTGTTGGTTTCACTTCTACATGCTTCAATTAGAATTAATTGCCTTAGGATTCACTTTTATTGCCTATTTGACTCTTATTTGACTTAACTGAAGATTTTGCCTCTTCTATTGTCATTCTATCTTTTCACAACTGCTTATCTTTAATTTAAATTATTACGATCTCATCCTATAATTATTTAGTCTTAATTGGAGTTATGATTATCTTTTGCTGCTTACCATTATTTGAATTGTTGAATATCTTTCGCAAATTGCTCAACCTTAAAAGGAATTTAGATAACCTATATCTTAGTTGACTTGCCTTTATTTGGACTATTGGACTCGTGTTGACTTCCTTATTGTTGACTTGTATATTGTGAGATCGTTGCTATATATTAGTTTTCTCTTGTTGAACTGTTCCCTTTATGCCTAGTATTCTTTACTGTGGTTATTCCTTGTGAACTGGTTCTACCGTTTCTTTATGATTTAAAGTTCTTGAGTTGATTTACTCGACGTACTTTGTATTATTGTCATTTTTGTTCTTTTACTTATTGTGGTGATGTACGAGGTTTCTGTCGTGCTGTAATTGTTATGTCTGTTGGTTGCGCTACATATTTACTTTGGGACTATGGGATGGTATCCCGGTAGATCCCCCTATTCTGCATATTTAGTTTGGGACTACGGTACGGTATTACGGTAGATCCCCCTGCACATTTACGTTTGGGACTACGGTTCCCCCTACACATTTAGGTTTGGGACTACAGGACGGTATCCCGGTAGATCCCCCAGTTCTACATATTTACTTTGGGATTATGGAACGGTATTCCGGTAGATCCCCCCTGTACATTTACGTTTGGGACTACGGGACGGTATCTTTGAAGATCCCCTATTATTATCATGTGCTCCGTGCTGTTGCTTTTCATTGATTCTATCCAAGTGTAAATACTCTACGTGATGTCCGTTCTTTTCCTTATGCTTACTAGCTGGTATGAACTATGTTAGGACACATGCACAAGCATACACGTGGCTAAGTACCCTTATCCGATAAGAGGCTTCCTGATATTGCTAAGTATAGATGCACACCCTTGTTTACTTGCCTTCCATGTGAGAATGGCTCTATTTGGCACGTGAGTTGTCAGTATGATTATGAGGTGTGATGAGGGCACAGGATGCCAAGTGTTAGGGTTTAGATATTGAGACTCGTATTGTATGATTATGAGATGATATGTCACATGGTGACTTATATTCGAAGGATATTTATTTGATAAGATTATCTTCGAAAAATATTTGTTTTGAAAGAACTATTTTTGAAAAATACTTATTTGAAGGAAGTATATTTCGGAATATCCTTATTAATTGAAGGATTTGACTAAATGATTGAAGTTGTTGGCTAAAACCTAATGTGAAAACTGTCGTAGTTGTTGAGTTATTACTTATCTTTACTGTAATTGTGATTTCGGATTTGGGTTGTATTTTCGCTCATTTTCTGTGTTCTTATTATGGAGTTCCGTTGTTACTTGTTGTTTCTTTCCTTATTGCAATTACTGTATTGTTAGCCATATCGCATAGTCTTTATATAGATATCATGTTCTGTTGTTTCTATACTTATACTTGTTCAGCTTATTAGACCACTAGGCGTTTTGACTGTTCCTCGTCACTACTCCACCGAGGTTAGTCTTGATACTTATTGGACACCGCTGTGGCGTGCTCATACTACACTTCTGTACATTTTTTTGTATAGATCCAGGTATTGATTGTTAGTAGCTCTGCGGATTCTTGCCGAGAAGACTCAAGGTAACCCTGCTGCTGCGTTCGCAGGCTTCGGAGTCACCTTCTTTTTTTGTATTCACACTGTTGTACTTATTTCCATACCGTTGTGTTTAGAGTTGTAGCAAAACTCTTTAGAGCTTATGACTTGTACCGCCAGTTTTGGGAAGATGTAAATTTTATAAACATTTCTATATTGAGACAGTTAGGCTTTCTTTATTATGGTTGATATTCAGTAAATTTTAGGCTTACCTAGTCCCTAAGACTAGGTGCCATCACGAAACCCAACGGAGGGGAAATTGGGTCGTGACAAGTTGGTATTAGAGCCATAGGTTCTTAGGTGCTACGAGTCATAAGCGAGTTTAGTAGAGTCTTGTGGATCGGTACGGAGACGTCTGTACTTAACTTTGAGAGGCTACGGAACTATTAGGACAATCTCACTTCTTTCATTCCTATCGTGCGAGCTTATTGATCTCGGAGTTTGAACTTTTCTCATTCCATTCTCTCACAGATAGTGAGGACACGATCTGCAGTTATCAATGACGCTGCTCGAGAAGCAGGTGTCAATAGAGGCAGAGGCAGAAGCCGACGAGGAGTACGTGCTGCAGCTAGAGCACCTACCAGAGCAGCAGTTGAGGAGCCGCTAGTAGCTCAAGTTGGGGGGCACGGTTCCTGAGCATGTTTGGTACATTGGCTCAGGCGGGATTGATTTCGATTGCAACAGCTACTTCACAGACGGGGGGAGGGACTCAGACTCCTGCCGCCCGCACTCCAGAACAGCTAGTTCATGTTGGTCAGGTTCCAAGTGACATGGCGACACAGCCTGTGGTTCCAGTTCAGCCCATGGTCAGGGCAGCAACATCTGAGGAAGGGCAGCTTAGATTCGCAAGATTCAAGAAATATGACCCTCCTACCTTCAGTGGTTTGTCTTCAGAGATCACACGGGGTTTTATAGAGGAGTGCCATCGCATTCTCCGCACTATGGGTATTCTTGAGATGAGTGGGGTTGCTTTTACTACGTTCCAGTTTCAGGAAGCGGCTTATCAGTGGTGGCGGGTATATGAGTTGGGTAGCCCGACCGATGCAACTTCACTTACATGGGTTCAGTTTTCAGAGATGTTTTGAGAGAGAGATTGTACCTCAGTCCCTTCGGGATGCATGGCACGTGGAGTTTGAGCAGTTGCGCCAGGGCACTATTTCAGTATTAGAGTATGCCGTCAGATTCAATGATCTGGTCAGACATGCACCTACCTTGGTCGCTACAGTTAGAGAGCGAGTTCGTAGGTTCATTGAGGGGCTCATGCATGATATTCAGCTCAGCATGACTCGGGAGTTGGAGTTAGATGTTTTATTTCAGTAGGTGGTAGGGATCGCTCGCCAGTTAGAGGTCATGTGGGACCGGGAGCGAGGGTAAAGACGAGATCAAGAGAGAGAGTACAGGGACGAGAGAAGGCCTCGCAGACCGGAGAGATCTGCTGGTCTTTATTTTGGAGGCAGGGTGCGACATGGTAGAGGTTTCATGGGTCATCCAGTTAAGTTTGCGCTTCAGGATTCGCACTGTGATTCAGGTGTTCATGGGTCTCAGAGTACCACGTCAGCAGCGAGGTTGTTTGAGTGTGGAGATACCAGCCGCATGGTGATAGATTGTCCCAGATTTTGGACAGATGTGTCACAGCGAGGTATTTAGGTGAGTAGAGGGCGCCCAAGAGGGGGAGGCCCGAACCGTTGATGTGTTTCATATGCTAGGCTTGAGGCCATTGCGCCAGATGATGTCATACAGGTATTCTTCCGGTTTGTTCTATAGCAACACCTTCCGTATTTTATTTCAGATCTGTTTATCGGGGTGAGTTCCCCTATTTGTTGCTCCACTTATGAGTGTGTTTCATGATTAGCACTCTATTATGTGTTGCCCTGTTGGGAGGTTCTATGAGTGAAAGCCCGTGTCTATCATCTGTTTCTATTCGTTATTAAGAGTAATGAGACTAGTAGTAAATTCCTATTGTCCATTACAGTAGGCTTGATGTGATTTTTGAATATTTTTGGCTACGAGCTGTGATTTTTATGCTCCACCAGTGTAGGAGCCAGCACGTGTTGTAATTTTTTTGACGGAATTGATCTAGTGAGAGGTTCTATCTAGTTGATGTATACCCTACTTGTGATTCAGAGTTGAGGGCGGGACCCTCGTGATTTCATGTGATTTGATGTGTTTGAACCGGGCTGTGTACCGCGGTGGAAGTTATATCAGTATGAGATCCTTGTGATTTGTTCATATACTTTAATTCTTTTCTTGTTATATTGTTTTGTAGATTAGTACTAATAGAGAGTTGTGCCTGTCGGGCTTGTTTGATAGTTCTCTTATGTGTTTCTCTTTACATATTCAGTCATTTTTGTTTTGTGCTTCATGAGTTTTAGCTTGTGGGGTGTTGTGGAGGTTTGAACCGGGTTCCTATTGGATATGAGGCTAATAGTCGGTGCTAGATTTGATTTCGGGCAGCTATTATGATTAGAAATATTATTGTAGGCCTATGTATGGTGTGTTATGTTGGGTGGTCATACCTTGTAGGTATAGACATGAGTAGTTGCAGCTGGTTGAGACTGATACCGGACATGAATTTCAAATCGGATCTTTTGGAAATGGATGGAATATGAGAATTTTGGGCTCTAAGGTTTATTGGTATTGGTAGTGTCACGCCCCATCCTCGGGAAGCGCGACTGGTGCTTAATCGAGTGAACCCGACTTAGCAAGCCTTTTTTTTTGGACACTCTCTACCCAACTCACTATGATCAAGAAACCATGCTTTCATTTAATTAGATAGTAGGAAAGATCGTACATATGACATTGCTAGAACATTTTATATTACAAACCTTAAACCATAGTTAAGTTTCCTAAACTTCATACAGTTACAGTTTAAAGTAACAAGAGTTTAGAATTACAACACAGTTCAGTGACCCATCCAACACCCGTACAAAACCCACACAAACAACTACGGAGCCTCTAAAGATGCAAAAGGTAGTTATGATAATACCGGCAACAATGCCCCGGCTATACCTCAAAAAGTGGTAATTTATAACAGAAAATATACTGCATAACCCCTGGAAGAAAAGGGGGCTCACCTAGGCTGCTGAGAGGAGGATGCACCGCTATCTACGATCGGCACAGTCTGCTATGGAACAACCTACATCCATTCAAAGATGTAGCGCCCCCGGCAAAAGGGACATTAGTACCGCGGAATAGTACTAGTATGTATAACTAAACACCATCTCATTAGAAAGAACTATCATACAAGAATAAAGAAATCATAAGTATTTACAAAAGCTTTAAACAATCACCACATCATCAAATAAAAGGGATCACATAGCTTTCGCATAATTTCCATAGTTTTAGGTTGGGACGTTTAATACTGTTGCATCATCATTCACAATACCACCACTTTCTTGCGCGGAGTCCGATCACAACTCGATCGGCTAGGTTGCCTCATTCGAGACATGTACCTCAGTCACAATTTCATTTCACAATTTCATTCTCACTTTCCGATTTCAATATCAGCACAATACCACCATGTGTGCGGCGTGGCATCCGATCACGACCCGATCGGCTAGGCCGTCTTACCAAGACATTTATCCTTTTCCATCAATCATCTCATTTCAATCTTTATTTCACATATATCATAACTCAAACTCTTTTTCCCACATTTCACATCATTTCCACTTTCAACATTAACCTTGCAATTTAAGATAATAAGCATGTACGAGAGCAATTCATGTTGTAAGCATAGAGAGGATTTCAAATAGTTCGGCATAATAATCTGAATTTATACTTGACTTGAAATCTAGGCATTTTAGCACATGGTTCACATTCTTCACACATCCTTAAATTACCAAAAATAGCATATTGGAAACATTGAGGCACACCTTTCACATATATTCTTGTAACACCAATTCATTTGAAATAGAAATCATTACATCAATCAAATTTCGGAACTTACAACATTGCATGGACACCAAGGGAGCTCAATTTCTAAGAAGAGGGGGTTTTAGCCATACATACCTCAACAGAGCTTTCCTTAAATTCTTACAATAATTTCGGAACTCCTAGCAACTTCGATCTATTTTATGAGAATTACAAGTTGAACCAAAATTAGAGGGATAATCAAGAGTCTAGCTCATTTGGGCATATTATCAAGCACTAAGTGTGCATTGTGATTTTGGGACCTTTTTGTGAGAGATTCTATTATTCTACACCCCATTTGTTACATTTTTAGCTCACAATCTCCCCATACCCTTTTATCATACATGCATGCAAGATAATTAATCCTTATACCCATGAACGCACTTGTTAATTACTCATTTTAGTAGGAATTTCGAAATCAAAGCTTAGGGCACAAGTTCTTACCTCATAGGATGAAGGCTTAGTAACTTTACTCGATAATCTTCAAAGATTTGGGTATTGACTTGGTGAGGATCACTTCCTCCCTCTAGAACTCTTTCTCTCACTCTAAATGTAGTAGAAAAATAGCACTAGAGGGTCTAATGGGGTGTTTTTAACGGAATGGGGCCGGGTTTTAAAAGTTAGAAAATAGGAGCCCTGACTCAATCTACGGTTGCATATTCGATCGCATAACTGATATGCGGCCCGCAAAAGGGACCGCAAAAGTGGCCCTCAAGACTTGAACATTCTGCCCGGGTATGCGACCAATATGCGGTCCACATACCTGTTCTGTGGTCGCATAATGCACCGTAGAACTGCCCTTCACAAAAATCCCAAGTAGGTTATGCGACGACTATGCGGCCCGCATATCGATTATGCAATCGCATAATCAGCCGCATAGTTGTCCTCAAAATTGGCCAACATTTTGCCTCACTCTATGGCAGCTATGCGGCCCGCATAGCTATTATGTGGTCGCATAATGGGCCGTAGAAACGCGCTCTTCTGAAAAAAACATTTTTCCTTAACTTTTTAATGCACAGATCAATCCAAAAGGTCCGAACTGCGGCGAGCTTGCGAGGATCAAGGTTCACTTATTAGCAACCTTATGCAACTTCAATTTTTCACATCATGAAACATATCAACAGCCCCAACTTTGGCTAACCCCCTAAATTTCCAAAAGTTTTGCCAGAGTTTCCTATGTAACTAGGCCTATCCACCTGCCAGAGAGCCCCAGAAACATATCCTAACAGCATATACACAATCTGTTGACATGACATAACTCGTAACGACACCAATCATGGCCCCATAGGCGACATATAACCAAAACGGAACAGTTTTACATAGACTAGTCAAGAGATACAAAGCTCATATGAACAAAATTCATAGAAGCTATTACATGGCTATACAAACAAATGTGGGTACTTCTTTTTCATTTCTTCCTCGGCTTCCCAAGTGGCTTCTTCAACCTGATGGTTCCGCCATAACACTTTCACGAAGGCAATTTCTTTATTTCTCAACTGTCAGACTTGCCTGTCAAGAATGGCAACTGGAATTTCTTCATATGACAGTTCTTCATTAACCTCAATAGTTTCAACCGGCACAATAGTAGACGGATCCCCCACTATTCAACATAGACACATGGAAGACTGGGTGTACCAATGACATCTCGGGTGGCAGCTCGAGCTTGTATGCCACCTAACCGATCCTCTTAATGATTCTGTACGGTCGACATACCTCGGACTCACTTTTCCTTTCTTTCCAAACCGCATGATACCCTTTATGGGGGAAACCTTCAAAAATACCCAATCATCTTCTTTGAACTCTAAATCTCTGCGACGAATGTTCGAATAAGACTTTTGGCGACTCTGAGTAGTTTTCAACCTCTCCTTAATAATCTTGACTTTGTCCATGGCCTGATGTACAAGGTCCGACCCTATCAATTCAGCTTCTCCAACCTCGAACCACCCAATGGGTGACCTACATCTTCTACCATACAACGCCTCAAATGGTGCCATTTGGATACTAGCATGGAAGTTGTTGTTATAAGCAAACTCTATGAGTGGCAAATGATCACCCTAGCTACCTTTGAAATCAAGAACACAAGCACACAACATGTCCTCAAGAGTCTGAATAGTCCGCTCTGCTTGCTTGTCGGTCTGAGGATGAAAAGTTGTACTAAGATTTACCCGCGCACCCAAGCCTTGCTGAAATTTCTTCCAAAATTTGGTCGTGAACTGAGCCCCTCGATCTGAAATGATTGAGACTGGAGTGCCATGCAACCTGACTATTTCTTTGATATACAACTGAGCATACTGTTCCACTGTGTCGGTAGATTTGACTGGTAAGAAGTGCGCTGATTTCATGAGTCGATCAACTATTACCCAAATTGAGTCGAACTTGTGCGGAGTACGCGGTAACCCTACCACAAAATCCATGTTGATCATTTTCCATTTCCACATTGGAATTTCTATGCTTTGAGCCAATCCACCGGGCCTTTGATGCTCGGCTTTCACTTGCTGACAGTTCGAACATTTTGCCACAAAGTCTGCCATATCCCTTTTCATGTTGTTCCACCAATAAACTTCCTTGAGATCATGATACATTTTTGTAGAGCCTGGGTGTACGGAATACCTGGAAGTGTGAGCTTCTGCCATGATCCTTTCCCGAAGACCGTCAATATCAGGAACACATAGGCGGCCTTGGTACCGTAGGGTACCATCGTCCATGCCAAAGGAAAAAGCTATGGCTTAGTGTTTATGAATCCCCTCCTTCAGTTGTGCCAACAATGGATCATTGAATTGCTTCTCTTTCACTTCCGCCACAAGCGATGATTCAACCCTATTCTGCACGATTACTCCTCCTTCGCTAAAGTCCGCAAGACGAACTCCCAAACTAGCCAACTGGTGAACCTCCCTGGCCAACGGCCTCTGATACGCCTCCAAATGAGCCAAACTTCCCATAGATTTCCGACTAAGAGCATCTGCCACAATATTGGCCTTCCCCGGGTGAGAGAGAATATCGATGTCATAGTCCTTGAGTAACTTAAGCCATCTTCTCTGTCTCAGACTCAACTCCTTTTGTTTGAAAATATATTGAAGGCTCTTGTGGTCCATAAATACATCCACATGGACCCCATACAAATAATGTCGCCAAATCTTTAGTGCAAACACCACTGCCGCAAGATCTAAGTCGTGGGTTGGATAGTTCTTTTCATGATTCTTAAGTTGCCGAGAAGCGTAACCTATAACCTTGCCGTGTTGCATTAGCACACACCTAAGACCAATCCTTGAAGCATCGCAATACACCACAAATCCCTTTGTACCCTCTGGCAATGTTAATACCGGTGTTGTAGTCACTCTTGATTTCAATTCCTGGAATCTCCTTTCACAAGCATCGGACCACTGGAACTTAACTGCTTTCTGTGTCAATTTTGTCAATGGAGAGGCAAGAGTAGAAAGTTCCTCCACAAATCTTCTGTAGTACCCGGCCAAACCCAAGAAACTGTGAATCTCTGTTGGAGTGGTAGGTCTAGGTCAATTCTTTACTGCTGTAATCTTTTGAGGATCAACCATAATTCCATCTCTGGAGACAACATGACCCAAGAACGTGACAGATTCAAGCAAAAATTCACATTTCGAAAATTTCGCATACAATTGGTGTTGTTGAAGAGTCCGCACAACTGCCCTGAGATGGTCAGCATGGTCCTCCCGACTTCGGGAATACACAAGAATATCGTCAATGAACACTATTACAAAGGAGTCTAGAAAAGGCTTGAAGACTCTATTCATGAGATCCATGAAAGCTGCCGGGGCATTTGTTAGCCCAAAAGACATCACCAGAAATTCAAAGTGACCATACCGTGTCCTGAAAGCTGTTTTGGGAATATCCTGCTCCCTTATCTTCAATTGATGATACCCGGACCGTAAGTCAATTTTTGAGAAACACTTGGCACCTTGCAATTGATCAAACAAGTCATCTATCCTTGGTAGAGGGTATTTATTTTTGATTGTGACTTTGTTGAGTTGCCGGTAGTCAATACACATCCGTAGCGACCCATCTTTCTTCCTTACAAACAAAACCGATGCGCCCCATGGTGACACACTCGGTCGGATGAAACCCTTTTCTAACAAATCCTTCAATTATTCCTTTAGCTCTTTCAATTCTGTCGGTGACATTCTGTAAGGTGGAATTGATATAGGCTGCGTGCCTGGCATCACGTCGATCCCAAAATCAATCTCCCTGTCTGGTGGGATCCCAGGGAGCTCATCTAGAAAGACATCCGGAAATTCATTCACAATTGGCACGGACTCAAGGCTAGGTGCTTCGGTATCGGTGTCTGTAACCCGAACTAAATGATAAATACACCCTTTCTTGATCATCCTTAAGGTAAGAAATAAACCGACCTTTTGGCACTACATTATCTCCCTTCCATTCCACAACGGGCTCATTAGGAAATTCAAGCCTCATAATTCTAGTCCGACAATCAAGTTTGGCAAAACATGAATGAAGCCAATCCATTCCCATTATTACATCAAAATAGACCATCCCCAATTCAATAAGATCAGCCATGGTATCCCTACCATGTATCATAACAACACAACCTCAATAAACTCGAGCAACCGTAATAGACTCACCAACCGGAGTAGACACCGAGAATGGCTCATGATGTTGTTCCGGTTCTATCCCAAATTCCATAGCAACATAAGGGGTAACATCGGACAAGGTGGAACCGGGGTCAATAAGTGCATACACATCATGAGATTGGACAGTCAGAATACCTATAACAATATTTGGAGAAGCCTCTGCAGTCTGGCGACCACTCATAGCATAGAACTAGCTGGGTCCTCCCAAACCCTGTGCACTACCCTTAGCTGCACCATGCCTTGCGGGTGCTGGAATACCTCGAGCTGGAGAGGGTGCTGAAGATGTAGCAGCTCCTGGGCTGGCTGGCTGTGCTGTGCCCCTACCCGCACCCTGGCGGGATACACGGCAATGCCTCAGAATATAGCCCCTCATCCCACACCCATAGCATATGGGTAACTCCATGTAGCAGATCCCTGAGTGCACCTTCCCACACCTAAGGCATGGGGGCCTCTGCTGCTACTGAGATCTCCCTCCTGACCAACCCTGCTGGTGGGGTCCTTTGCTACCCTGACTGGGCCTAAAATGACTCCATTGCTGCTGGTGGCTGGGCCTTGATGGCAGTGCACTGGATGAATACTGTGCAATAGACTGGGACAGCCCTGATGATCCTCCCCTGAAAGCTGATCTTCCCCCACCAAGTGACTCTCCGAAGTTGCCCGCAGACCAGGACTTGCTGTTACCCTCTCTCTCCATCTTGTTCTTCAGTTTACGGTTCTCTGTGGCCTGAGCAAATGCCACCATCTTTCCATAATTCATGTCAGAACTCAAGGCAGCTGTAGAAGCCTTATTAATAGACAAAGGATTAAGGCCCTGAACAAACCGGCGCACTCTGGCTTCCATTGTGGGCAACATAAGAATAGCATACTTGGATAGGCATGCAAACTCCATGTGGTACTCCCACACACTCCTACTAACTTGCTTTACACTCTCAAACTCTGCTGCACGGGTTGCCCTTGTCTCAGCAGGCAGGAAATGATCTTCAAAGGCGTCGGCAAATTCACTCCACCTCGCCGGAGGGCTCCCCTCCTCACGAGAATCTTCTCACAACTCAAACCACGAATAGGCCACCCCTTTCAGACGGTAGGCAGCCAACTCTACTCCCTCTGACTCAGTTGCACGCATAACCCTGAGGATCTTGTACATCTCATCAATAAAATCCTAGGGGTCTTCCTTGGGATTTTCACCCGTAAACACTGGAGGGTCTAGCTGAAGAAATCTGTTCACCCTAGAACTGGTGGAATCCCCTTGCTGGCTAGATGAACTGGGTGCAACATTTGACCTCTGGGCTTGAGAGGCCACTAGCTGAGTCAGCATCTGGATAGCTCCCCTAAGATCCCCATCAGAAATATCGAAACCGGAAGCTGGGGCTGGAGGCAGAACACGAACATCAGTGGGAGGGATAGTAGTACCCTTAGCAGATGTAGGAACTGGTGTAGTGGAAACAGGCAGTGTAGTAGTCGGGGGAATGTCCTCACCCCTCGGGTTCACACCCGCATCATCAATTACGGAATCGACTGCCGCTCCTGGGGCAGCATTGGCTCCTTGGCCACTTCTTGCTTTCTTCTTAGGTGCCATGTACTGAAAGTTGAAGGTATGCACTAGTTATAGAAGGGATAGTTTCATAACAAGTTTTGCCGCACGATCCAGAATATCAAAGAAGGGTGTTATTCCTAAATGCATAAGGAGCCTCCAACTTATAGATGTGGTCGACTACACACCGATAAGAAGGACTCTACTAGACACGGATCTGAGACATCCTAGGACACTTTAAAACCGTAGGCTCTGATACTAAGTTTGTCACGCCCCAACCTCAGGAGGCGCGACCGACGCCAATCGAGTGAACCCGATTGAGCAAGCCTTTTTTTTTTGACACTCTCTAGCCAACTCACTATAATCAAGAAACCATGCTTTCATTTAATTAGATAGTAGGAAAGATCGTACATATAACATTGCTAACTCATTTTATACTCCAAACCTTAAACCATAGTTAAGTTTCCTAAACTTCATACAGTTACAGTTTAAAGTAACAAGAGTTTAGAATTACAACACAGTTCAGTGGCCCATCCAACACCCGTACATAACCCACACAAACGTCTACAGAGCCTCCAAAGATGCAAAAGACAGTTATGATAATACCGGCAACAAGGCCCCGGCTATACCTCAAAAAGTGGTAATTTAAAACAGAAGATATACTGCATAACCCCTGGAAAAAAAGGGGGCTGACCTAGGCTGCTGAGAGGAGGATGCACCGCTATCTACGATCGGCACGGTCTGCTATCGAACTACCTACATCAATTCAAAGATGTAGCGCCCCCGGCAAAAGGGACGTTAGTACCGTGGAATAGTACTAGTATGTATAACTAAACACCATCTCATTAGAAAGAACAATCATACAAGAATAAAGAAATCATAAGTATCAACAAAAGCTTTAAACAATCACCACATCGTCAAATAAAAGGGATCACATAGCATTCGTATAATTTCCATAGTTTTAGGTTGCAATATTTAATATTGTTCCATCATCATTCACAATACCACCGCTTTCTTGCGCGGAGTCCGATTACAACCCGATTGGCTAGGTTGCCTCATTTTTGAGGCATGCACCTTAGTTACAATTTCATTTCACAATTTCATTCTCACTTTCTGGTTTCAATATCAGCACAATACCACCATATGTGCGGCATGGCGTTCGATCACGGCCCGATCGGCTAGGCCGTCTTACCAAGACGTTTATCCTTTTCCATCAAGCATCTTATTTCAATCTTTATTTCACATATATCAGTTCATCGACACTTGGGGCCACAATTATCACATCATACTTGGCACTAGGCCACATTTCACAACTCAATCTTTTTCCCCACATTTCACGTCATTTCCACTTTCAACATTAACCTTGCAATTTAAGATAATAAGCACGTACGAGAGCAATTCAAGTTGTAAGCATAGAGAGGATTTCACATAGTTCGGCATAACAATCTCAATTTATACTTGACTTGAAATCTAGGAATTTTAGCACATGGTTCACATTCTTCACACATCCTTAAATTACCAAAAATAGCATATTGGAAACACTAAGGAACACCTTTCACATATATTCTTGCAACACCAATTCATTTGAAATAGAAAGCACTGCATCAATCAAATTTCGGAACTTACAACATTGCATGGACACCAAGGGAGCTCAATTTCTAAGAAGAGGGCCTTTTAGCCATACATACCACAATAGAGCTTTCCATAAATTCTTACAACAATTTTGGAACTCCTAGCAACTTCGATCTATTTTATGAGAATTACAAGTTGAACCAAAATTAGAGAGATAATCAAGATTCTAGCTCATTTGGGCACATTATCAAGCACTAAGTGTGCATTGTGATTTTGAGACCTTTTTTAGAGAGATTCTATTACTCTACACCCCATTTGTTATATTTTTAGCACACAATCTCCCCATACCCTTTTATCATACATGCATGCAAGATAATTAATCCTTATACCCATGAACCCACTTGTTAATTACTCATTTTAGTAGGAATTTCGAAATCAATGGTTAGGGCACAAGTTCTTACCTCTTAGGATGAAGGCTTAGTAACTTTACTCGATATTCTTCAAAGATTTAGGTAGTGACTTGGTGAGGATCACTTCCTCCCTCTAGAACTCTTTCTCTCACTCTAAATGTAGTAAAAAATAGCACAAGAGGGTCTAATGGGGTGTTTTAAACGGAATGGAATCGGGTTTTAAAGGTTAGAAAATAGGAGCCCCGACTCAATCTGCGGTTGCATATGCGACCGCATAACTGATACGCGGCCCACAAAAGTGGCCCTCAAGACTTGAACATTCTGCCCGGGTATGTGACCAATATGTGGTCCGCATACATGTTCTGCAGTCACATAATGCACCACAAAACTACCTTCGCAAAAATCCCGAGGAGGTTATGCAACGACTATGCGGCCCGCATATCGATTATGCGATCGCATAATTGGCCGCATAGTTGTCCTAAAAATTGGCCAACATTTTGCCTCACTCTGCGGCAGCTATGCGGCCCGCATAGCTATTATGTGGTCGCATAATGGGCCGCAGAAACGCGCACTTCTGAAAAAACATTTTTCCTTAACTTTTTAATGCACAGATCAATCCAAAAGGTCCGAACCACGATGAGGTTGCATCTGAACTTGGATTTGGAGGTCCGTAGAGTAATTTGAGACATTTCGGCAAAAGTTGGAAAAGTTGAAGTTTGGAAAATGAAGAAGTTGGAAGATTGGCATTTGGGACTTGCCTGCAAAATTTGGCATCATTCCGGGTTGGTTTGATAGGTTTCGGAGCGAGTTCTAGAAGTTGGAAGATTTAGAAGTTCATAAGCTCGATTCATGGTGTGATTTGCATTTTCGGCGTTGTTTGATGTGATTTGAGACCTCGAGCGAGTCCGTGTTAGGTTATAGAACTTGTTTGTATGTTTATACAGGATCCCGGGGGCCTTAGGGTGTTCCTTGTGGGCTATAGGTCATTTTCCCTTGTTTTTGAACTGCTGGTTCTGGTGTCTGACATCCTTCCTCGCTATCGCGAACCTCCTTTCGTGTCCGGGAAGATTCTCTGCTAATCGCCTCAATTTCCTTCTTCGCGTTCGCGTAATACGCCTCGCGATCGCGTAGCTCTGCACATTTTCCTCATCGCGTTCGCATCCTGTATTCCGCGTTTGCGTAGTAGAAACCAGGTCCTGAGTACTGGTGGTCGTTACTCTTCGCATTCGCATGATTCTCTATGCATTTGCGTAGGTTTCTGTCTTCTCTTCTCCACGTTCGCGGTGCATAAATACCTGGGCAGGCAGAATATATTCCCAAATCGAGGGTTAGACCATATTTATCATATATTGACTTGTGGAGCTCGGTTTTGAGCGACTCTTTGTGGGGTTTTCAAGAAAATTGATTGGTTATTTTTGTTGGGTTTGAGCCGCCCGGAGGTTTTTTCACCCGAGAAGTGCCTTTTAGAGTATCGGTCTATTTTCTTTGAGGTAAGCATCTTTCTAACCTTTTGTGGGGGACTTCCCTTTAGGATTTGAGTCTTCTATGTTGATTGTAGTTCATGTACGTGAGGTGACGAGTGCGTGCTCGGACTTATTTGTGGAAGTTGGCATTTAGGGTTCTTAGGTTCTTATATTCACTGTGTATGAAGTTGTCTGTGATACGTTTGAGTTACTATTTGCTGGTTTCACTTCTACATGCTTTAATTAGAATTAATTGCCTTAGGATTCACTCTTATTGCCTATTTGACACTTATTTGACTTAACTAAAGATTTTGCCTCTTCTATCGTCATCCTATTTTTTCACAACTGCTTATCCTTAATTGAAATTATTACTATCTCATCCTATAATTATTTAGTCTTAATTGGAGTTATGATTATCTTTTGCTGCTTACCATTATTTGAATTGTTGAATATCTTTCGCAAATTGCTCAACCTTAAAAGGAATTTAGATAACCTATATCTTAGTTGACTTGCCTTTATTTGGGACTATTGGACTCGTGTTGACTTCCTCATTGTTGACTTGTATATTGTGGGATCGTTGCTACATATTAGTTTTCCCTTGTTGATTTGTTCCCTTTATGCCTAGTATTCTTTACTGTTGTTATTCCTTGTGAACTGGTTCTACCGTTTCTTTATGATTTAAAGTCCTTGAGTTGATTTACTCGCCGTACTTTGTATTATTGTCATTTTTGTTATTGTACTTGTTTTGCTGATGTACCAGGTTTCTGCCGTGTTGTAATTGTTATTTCTGTTGGTTGCGCTGCATATTTACTTTGGGACTACGGGACAGTATCCCGGTAGATCCCCCTGTTTTGCATATTTACTTTGGGACTACGATCAGTATTCCGCTAGATCCCCCTGTACATTTACGTTTGGGACTACGGGACGGTATCCCGGTAGATCCCCCTACATATTTACGTTTGGGACTACGGGATGGTATCCCGGTAGATCCCCCTATTCTGCATATTTACTTTTGGACTACGGAACGGTATTTCGCTAGATCCCCCCTGTACATTTACGTTTGGGACTATGGGACGGTATCCAAGGAGATCCCCTGTTATTATCACTATGTTCTGAGCTGTTGCTTTTCATTGATTCTATTCCTGTGTAAACATTCTACGTGTTGTCCGTTCTTTTCCTTATGCTTACTAGGTGGTATGAACTATGTTAGGACACTTGCACAAGCATGCGCGTGGCTAAGTACCTTTATCGAATAAGAGGCTTCTTGATATTGCTAAGTATAGACATACACCCTCGTTTACTTGCCTTCCATGTGAGAATGGATCTATTTGGCACGTGGGTTGTCAGTATAATTGTGAGGTGTGATAAGGGCACAGGACGCTAAGTGTTAGGGTTCAGATATTGAGACCCGTATTGTATGATTATGAGATCATATGTCACAGGGTGACTTATATTCGAAGGATATTTATTTGAAAAGATTATCTTCAAAAGGTATTTATTTTGAAAGAACTATTTTTGAAAAATAGTTATTTGAAGGATGTATATTTCGGAATATCCTTATTACTTGAAGGATGACTAAATGATTGAAGTTGTTGGCTAAGGCCTAATGTGAAAACTACCGTAGTTGCTGAGTTATTACTTGTCTTTACTGTAATTGTGATTTCGGATTTGGGTTGTATTTCCATTCATTTTCTGTGTTCTTATTATGGTGCTCCGTTGTTACTTGCTATTTCTTTCCTTATTGTAGTTATTGTATTGTTAGCCATATCGTGTAGTCTTTATATAGATATCATGTTCTGTTGTTTCTATACTTATATTTGTTCAGTTTATTAGACCAGTAGGTGTCTTGATTGTTCCTCATCACTACTCCACCGAGGTTAGTTTTGATACTTACTGGGCACCGTTGTGGTGTGCTCATACTACACTTCTTTACATTTTTTTATACAGATCCATGTATTGATCGTTAGTTGCTGTGTGGATTCTTGCCGAGGAGACTCAAGGTAACCCTGCTGCTACATTCGCAGGCTTCGGAGTCACCTTCCTTTTTTGTATTCACACTGTTGTACTTATTTCCATACAGTTGTGTTTAGAAGTTGTGGCAAAACTCTCTAGAGCTTATGACTTGTATTGCTGATTTTGGGAAGATGTAAGTTCTATAATGATTTCTATATTGAGACTGATAGACTTTCTTTATTATGGTTGATATTCGGTAAATGTTAGGCTTACCTAGTCCCTAAGACTAGGTGCCATCACGAAACCCAACGGAGGGGAAATTGGGTCGTGACACCACCAGCGTCTTCTTCGGTGAAAGTGATTTCATCCTTGGTGACATCGCGGAGTCTTTCCATGAGTCATCGATACCTTTATCTTTTTTGTTGTCGAGAAGGTTACATCATTGATCTTGTTTCCTCCAAAAATCATGTTGATAGTTAGCTGAGGAGGGTCTTCCCCTAACTTTGACGATTAAACATTGTCTAGGTTACGACCGTAATTGTTCTTAGCTCGATCGCTTAGGAATTCCCTTAGATGGTCGTTCTTCAACAACATTGCCACTTCCTCGCACAGATATCCGCAGTCCCCAGTTCGGTGGCCATTGTCCCATGATATCCGCACCACAAATTAGGATCCCTCGGGAACCGCGCTTCCTTCATATTTCTTATTGTGGATACTATCTCCACCATACTAACATTGAAATTATATTCTGACAACCTGTAATGACCTATTGTTCCGGTCGCTGTTAGTTCTTCTATCAAAGGCGAACCTATCCGCTGACTGGAACCCTCTACTGTCACATATTTTTGCCCTCTCGAAATGCAAAAATGGGCCTTTAGCAGATCGTCGATCCATATCAAAGTCATCTTTTGATTTATCTATGTTCTTTTCTAGGTCCCGACCCTTTGTTGATGCTAGAAACACGAGTTGATCATCTTTTATTCTTATCTTTGATTTGTAATGGTTATGGACATCCGCCCATGTAGTCACCCGGAACTCGAGCAGGCTTTCTTTCAGCTTTCGGGAGGCGTGGGAGCTCCTCGGTTTCACCCCTTTAGTAAATCCCTCAGCTACCCATTCATCTGGCACGGCCAGTAACAACATCCTTTCTTTCTAAAACCTGATCACGAACTCACGCAGCAACTCT
The DNA here is from genome assembly GCF_001879085.1 of Nicotiana attenuata. Lineage (NCBI taxonomy): Eukaryota > Viridiplantae > Streptophyta > Magnoliopsida > Solanales > Solanaceae > Nicotiana > Nicotiana attenuata. The sequence continues at coordinate 23,686,744 of NC_031990.1, forward strand.
GACTCTCCTTGCGAAATTCTGAATATGTCCGCCTTCAGAGCATGGACCTTCCTGGCCCTAGCATGGGCCTTGATGAAAGAATCTGCGAGCATCTCAAAAGAATCTACTGAGTGTTCGGGTAAGAGTGAGTACCATGTCCAGGACCCCTTCGTGAGGATTTCTCCAAACTTCTTCAGCAGGACCGACTCGATTTTATATTGAGCCAAGTCATTTCCTTTCACCGCCGTTGTATAGGTTGTAATTTGCTCCAGAGGGTCCGAAGTCCCATCATACTTCGATATATCAGGAATTTTCAACCGTTTCGGAATCAATTGTGTTGCTACGCTCGATTTAAACGGCAATAGGGTATACTTCTTCAAGTCCGGGACCTTCATTATGGTGGTGCGCCCATTTAGTTCATTCGGGCATGGCACTCTTTCGCATTCTGATCCATCCGCTCATTCATTTCCCTCATGAACCTCATGAGTTTGCTTTTGAAAGGATCATTGTTATTGTCGTTACCGGATCCATATTTGGTCCCCTAACTCCGTCGAAGCTGACCTCACCCTACGGGGTATTCTTGTCAACTCTTTGCGTTGTTTGATTTGCGAGCGTGCCGAGAGGAACAAGACCTCTTCCATTGTCGATGTTGGAAGCACCTGACAACACTTGCTTCAGTTCTGTCGTGGCCTAATCTTGCCTCGATAGATGGCCCATGATGGTCTTTTGTTGCTCTCTATCCTCATTGTTTCCGCAACGTGTACATCCTCAGTGTCATCCGGAGTCGCTTTCTACACATGTGGGGGATACTGCCCGGCATGGACCAGAGTCGCCACATCTCCCTCGTTGCGGGTGTCACTTAACGAATCCTCAAGCTGAGTCAGATTTTCTTGTGCCTTAATGTTGTGTGCGGTATTGACATCGTTAGCTGACATCTTTTACGATTTTTTCTATGAAACAAAGGATCAAACAAAATAGTAATAGACATAAGGATTAACTCAATTACACAGCTATCTAAGCCCTACGGTGGATGCAAAATTGTTTACACGTAAAACAGTATAGTTAAATTTATAGCGTGGTTTATGGATAAGCATATCGATTTAATCCCAAAATGATAAATAAATTATATGAAAAGTATAAGACTTTGGATTGAAATCGAGATAAATAGCAGGTAGCCTGGTCCCGGGAACAAGGCTTCCGAAGACCGCGATAAAAAATAATATTAAACAAAAAATAAAGTATTGTTTAGCTTGAGAATAATGTGTAGCATAAGTTTTGCCAGAGATTTCGTTCTCTACAATGGTTGTTGACGTCACTATTTAAAGTTATTCCTTGGGAACAAGGTCCCAGGATCAAGCCCCTGTTAAATGACAATAATAGGGATCATTGATGAATATGTAATGGTAGGCCATAAATGTCATAATTCTCTGCAACTGTTGTGTATTTAATAATGAGGTATATTCTTCATTAAATTTCATCTGATGACAAACATTCATTTGCTTCCGTTGACTGTGTTCCCTTCGGGATCTTTCCAGTGCCAACTGAAGATGTTGTCCTTAGACTCGAGATTTACTTGCTTCATCTTTCGTCTGTCTCGGGTCCCACATCTCACGTGTCATACAAACATGTAATATAAACCGATTTTACCCCATATAGCTAGCAATCTATACTCGAAAATATATTCAAAAAATAGAAACAAGTAAAAATTGAAATGTAGAAAAAGGAAAAAATTAATCTGAGGCTACTGAATTCACAATGTTTCCTTAAGAAACTTAATCCCCTCCTAGTACCCGAGGTTTAGGATTATTTTGTCAAGGACAGAACAGATCACCCTCACTGGTGTAGCGATACTTCAAACCCCGATGACCAACGAACTCAAAGATCGGTAGCAAATTAAACTTACTTTTCTTTCTGTTAGAAAAAAATGTAGAAGGAAGAAGGAGAATTCAGAATTCTGTAAGCAAAATCTGTGGAAAAGATCATATATTTGTAGCCTAAATGTTAGCTAATACCGAAGAGTTGTAACTCTTCATTTTAAGGCTTGAAAGTGGATATTTTTAAAAATGGCCATTTATGCAAATCGCCAAATTTAAATTCTAACGGGATAATCAATTTATCATTATAGCAATAGTTGATTTGGACTAAAATAAAATTATATTAATCTTAATATTATTAAATAACTTTGGTAAAAAAAAATTAATCAATCAATCATTTAACCGAATCCGAAGCCGAGCCGACCAACGACGATGACACGAGGCTTACCTTCTTTTCAACTCTTCAAGAGCTAGAAGAAGTGAAATTGTATATATACCCATCAAAATTATCTTCCTCCTCCAATATGGAATAATATCCCTCTGTCAAAGAGGAAAATTTTAAAGTTTTACTTTTCCCTCCATTTTCCATTCACTCTATTTTAAGCTATTATAAGCTTAAACCCAACAAGTTTGACCTTGAAAAACTCAAATCTTTGGTGGAAACAATAAGAGTTGCTGCTAATTATGCAGAAGATGCCGTTGAGGTGAAGATTTTTCAAATCATCAAAGGCTCAAGTTGGACATTTGGAATTTTACAACACGAGCATTTGCTACCAGTATTTGAAACAATGAATACAACAAAGAAAGAAGTGATGGAGATTGTTTCTGACTTGAGCACTAGTAGTACTCATGATGCTGATGATTATCAAACTCTTGAATTGCCTAGGTATTCTTTGATTGGCACTTCTTATACAAGTAATCAAATGCTGTCATATTTGGAAAATGATATTGTGCAGGGATTTGATGACGATTTGGAGATCATAGTTAAAAGATTGACAGGACTACCATCGGATCTAGACATTTTCACAATATTAGGCATGGGCGGCTTTGGAGAAACAACACTTTCTAGAAAAACTTATGATCATCTCGCAAGCAGGTATCATTTTGATATTCTTGCTTGGGCTACAATATCTCAAGAATTTCGAAGTAGAAATTTGTTATCAGATGCTTTACGTTGCATTTTGAAGCACACAAATATTGTCAACATGACAATGAGTTGGCCGATCTGGTATAGAAAAATCTAAAGGGTCGAAGATACCTTGTTGATGTTGATGATATTTGGAGTAAGGATGTTTGGGATAGTATAAGAGGAATATTTCCTGATTACAACGATTTTAGTCGAATCCTATTGACTACTAGGGAAAATATGGTAGCGATGTACGCAAATAGTAGTAGCCCTCATGAGTTGAGCCTCTTGAATTTAGAAAATAGTTGGAAGTTGTTTGGTGATAAGGTGTTTGGACCAAAGCATGATCATCCTCTTGAGTTAGAAAGTTGGAAGGATATTGCCCAAACCTTAGGTGATATCGTTGCTAGTCACCAAGATAAATGCTTAGGTTTGGAGTTAATGTTTTCCTGCTGAGACTGATGTTTTGCTTTACAAGAGTCCTTATAATGAATGACCTGTTTGACCAAAATGAGTAGAAAGTCCGTTATCAGTCACAGTAACATACTTACCTTTCTTGTTCCCTCCAATAATTTTATACATGGAAATGATTGTGTATGAGGACCAGGTCCACTAAAGAGACTTGTCTAGATCATTTTTTAACTCTGTTTAAGTTCTCCTGAAGTTGTCTATTCTTTTCAAGTTCAGTGACAAGACTCATTTTAACATTTTTGGGCTCATTTTTCAGCTTTCGTTGTGCCTCACTTGCTACTTCCTTTCCCTTAGGAGTGTTCATCCATTTCTCCATTTGAATTTTTAACAGGGCATTTTCTTTTTTTATTTCTTCCACTGTTTCCTTAAGATTCACAACTACAACTGCCAAAACATCTCTCTCTTCTTCTACCTCTCCAATTTCCTCAACTAAATCATTTTTATCCTTAATGAGGTTGTGATAAGAATCAATCAAAACATTTGCTAAAGAAACAAGTTTATTTGGAGAGTAAGTTTTCAAATTTTTTTGAACGTCAAGAAAGTTTACCTCATCATCATCATATGATTTTGCCATGAGTGCAAATATAGAGCCATACTATGTAGATTCACTTTCAACAGCTATCATGGAGGTGTCTCCACGATCATCCTCACCTTCAGATTCACTGAAGGAATCTTCCCAAGCAGTTAGAACTTGTTTCACCACATTGTCAACGACATCCTTCCTTTTGAACCTTCTGTCAGGGACCGGTATCCTCTTGACCACTTTGTGAGTATTGTGTTTGTAGTGGTCCTACTTGTGAATGTTTTGATAAAAATGCGAAAGAGAGAGATGTTTTGATTCAAGCCAGGACATCCTCACTAGGACATTTTATAAAAAATGTTTGATAAAAAGCCAGGACATTTTATAAAGATGCTAAAAAATGTGAAAAAAGAGAGGCCACATCTCTCTCTTGTTTTCCGTCAACCATAGTATTGGCCGTTCAATTTTGGTGGTCTTGTAGTAGATTTTTCTTCTTTGAAATTTGGTGGAGCAGCCATTAAGATCCTTTCTAGGTATTAACCGTTAGAAAGAACCTGCTCCGATCCCAATTGATGGAAATTAAGGGTTCATCAAACTGTATTGGTTCTCTGTAAGTTCTTACAGTAACAGCAGTAAGTAAAGAACGCAACAATATTTACGTGAAAAACTTCCAGCTCACGCGATTAAAAACAATGATCTACCCTAGTAGGATTTCAACTTCACTAACTGAGCAAACTTTAGATTACAACCTTTTGCAATCTAGGAATTAAACTCTTAACCCTCCTCCCTTACAATAACTCTATTGTAAGCCTATTTATAATAACTCTATAACATGGCTACACACTTCACGAACTCTAGTCAAAACAACCAAAACAAAAATGTTTTAAGAGATATCCTACTAATTGCTTCTAAAAACGTGTGTAGGAATTACAAATGAATAACATAGAACAGAGACACAATAATACTAAAGGACATAAGACAAAATCAATGCTGGGAAATGTCCTTTGTTCTGTCGTTGCTTTGTTCTTCAATGCCTCAGAGGAAAGGTGGCTACACACTTGAGAGAGTGAATAATTTAGGTTTTGCAAGTGTTAAGAATAAAATACCCTTGTCTCATGTTGACAATATATGTTTGAGGTCATGAAAGATGATGCAAGGACTTGTCCGGTTACGCTTCAACAGTGTTGATGTACCGTTGCGTGTACAGTACATCAGCTTTAACCATTATAGAGTTGACTTGTACTGTGACCAAAATAACCGATCCCTGTATATTCAAGCTAAGGCCCAGGGCGTTATGGAACACTAGTGATTATAACGAGTCCTCCGCCAACACCACGCAACCTACATTAATGGTCAACTGTAAAGATGTTCTCGTCTACTCCAGTCAGAGCAAATGAGCAAATTGGTGCATTTTAAATTAAGTTAACAATGTCCATCAGAAGAAAGAAGAAATATTAAAGAAAACATTAACCGAATGAAAATGGATGGGAGAATTATTATACTTACTCATAAATTGTAATGGGTGGAGTATTAATTAACAAAAGTTAAGGAAAAAACCTTAAATAATGTACACAGTATTTGTAGAGAAGAAACATGCACTTAATATGTATTGTTTATGGTAAATAAAATTAAAATATTCAACTATCATAAATATCTTGAGCAATCAGATCACGAAATGCCGTCCAGATATTATTATCTCCTTGATTTTCTACATTTTCTTCATTTGCAACGCTGACTCTTGCGGATCTTCCAACATCAGGATGAACACGTGGCACATATCTCTCATTCTCAGCTTCTTGGAATGCATTGTTCACCTTACATTTCTTTCTAATGTAATTATGAATCTCCATTGTAGCCAATACGATTCGGTTTTAAACACCCCTAATAGTGATGACTTTCAACGAGAGAAATACACAAGAAAGCATTCAAATTGTACCCCAAAAAATAAAAATAAATAAGAGAAAGTATTCAAATTAACCTTGTACAACACTCTTTTGTTTTTTATACTACTATTTACCGCACCAAATCCACGTAAAAATGTACAACTAAAACAGTAGGAATCTTACTTGAGGCTAACAATACAAGTCACATATGTATAGCAATATGAAGAAGACAAGTGAATCTCATTACCTCAAATTGCCGATAGAAACGGGCTGGAGAATTGCAGAGGCACGGGCTGTTTAGGTTTGAAGAACTGAGAGAGAGTGAAACTATACGAGGAGTTTTGTTTTAAAAAAAAAGTATTTTAGGGATAGAATAATAAATATTTTGATCAAACCTAAAGTGCTTATAAGCTGAAATTGGATAAGTCGAGGGAGACCAACTTATGGCTTTTGGCTTATAAGCACTTGACTTATAAACACTTTTAATTTTACCAAACGCGTAGATAAGCCAAAAAATAGCTTATAAACTTAGCCAAACACCCTCTAAGTCAATTAATATATTGTTAAACATTAAGGTGGTGCTCGAAATTAATTAAAGGGATTGATTCAAGCTAAGGTTGTTATACGACAAATTGGGGGTCAAAAAATTGCCACACCCTAAGCAGTCCATATTTTTTATTTCCGTAGCGGTCAGGTGGGCAGATGAATGCTGATTATTAGATCACTATAATGTTGTCTTGTGCATAAGATCAGTAATTTCAGATTGAAAAAAGTAATTGTAGGATTCCACCACACTAGCCTAAACTCTTGGACCTAATTAACGTTCAAATGTGACACCTTAGACAAATTTCACATCAATAAAATACGGTATATATTATTTTGTGTAATACAAAAATAAGACTTTCAGTCTAGTGACGCGTTTTAAAGTCGTGCAAGACCAGGCCTAGAACGAACAATATCACTAGTGGGCTAAGCTTACATATGGTAGCAGCGCCACTCTGCGTGCAATCTCAGACGAGGATGGGGCAAACCTCAACGTCCAAGTGAGTTTAGGTGAATCCCACATAAAAAACACAAAAAGATGCTAGGTATATAAGGAAACAAGGCATAGACTCTAGTGACGTGTTTAAATTCCTGTGAGGTTAGGACAAAGTGGACAATATCACGGGTCCAACTGTTATTCTGTTATATTTTGCACAACTGATTCACACATTGTGAAAGAAGAAATTTCAGTACATAAAAAAAAAAAAAAAAAAATTTGTATAATCTTCCATCTCCGCAACCCTTACTACGATCTCCATTAATAGTCAACTGTAAAGATGCTTGTTTAATGGGCAATTTCTTTATTAGTTAGGTAAAAACTGTCTATGAGAAGAAAGTTGAAAAAGCCTTTAGTCATATGATAAAGGATGGGGCATTATTATTCCTGTTACTCTCCAACATGACAGATCTGATTCCACACACCAACTGGCTATGAGTTAGCTTTTTTTTCCTTAATTAGTCAAACAATTAATTGATAACCACTAATTAAGGCACTAACATGGTGTTGGAAATTAATTAAAGGGTATTATAGTACAAGTAATGGAACTAAAATTTTACACACCCAAGGCAGCTCACATTATAAATAGGGGTTGTTCCACGATGCCTTAGTCACACACAAATATAATTTGAGAAAAATAGTTAAAGAGCTGAGTCTTTCTCCTTGTTGCCATCATTTCCACAATATTCTAATTCTTGAGTAGTTGATAATGGCAGCTTATAATGCTGTAGTTTCTCTTCTTCGTACTCTTGAGGAACGAAATCCAGATCTCTTTCATGGTCAAACTGCTGAAACGCTAGAATCTCTTCATGCTACTGCTGAATATTTTCAAAATGTTCTTGAACAAGCTACCAATAATGGGAGAAGGTTTGACCATGAGAAAGTCAAATATTTGGAGGAAAAAATAAGAGTTGCTGCTAGTTATGCAGAAGATGTTGTTGAGCTGAAGATTTTACGAATCATCAAAGGCTCAAGCTGGACATTTGAAATTTTACAACACCAGGATTTGCTACCAGTTGTTGAAAAACTGGATACAACAAAGAAAAAGTGATGGAGATTGTTTCTGATTTTAGCACAACTACTCATGACGCTGATTATAATCTAATTCTTCAATCTACTCGGGTTTCCAGGATTGGCACTTCTTCTACAAGTATTCCAGTGCTGCCAAATTTGGAAAGTGATATCGTGCATGGACTTGATGATGACTTGAAGATCATAGTTAAAAGATTGACTGGACAACCGTCCGATCTTGCTATTGTCACCATATCAGGTATGGGTGGCATTGGCAAAACAACGCTCGCTAGAAAAGCTCATGATCATCTCCCAATCAGGTATCATTTTGACATTCGTGTTTGGGTTACAATATCTCAAGAATATCGAAGTAGAAATGTGTTGTTAGATCTTTTACATTGCATTTCAAAGCAAACAAATATTGTTAACGAAAATGATTATGATAAGGATGACAGTAAGTTAGCTGACCTAGTGCAGAAAAGCCTAAAGGGTCGAAGATACCTTGTTGTTGTTGATGATATTTGGAGTACAGATGTTTGGGAAAGTATAAGAGGAATATTTCCTAATTACAACAATGGGAGTCGAATCTTATTGACTACCAGGGAAACAGAGGTAGCGATGTATGCAAATACTAGTATCCCTCATGAGATGAACCTCTTGCATTTAGAAAACAGTTGGAAGTTACTTCGTGATAAGGTGTTTGGACCAAAAAATGATCATCCACCTGAGTTGGAAAAAATTGGAAAGCAAATAGTAGAAAAATGCCAAGGACTACCCTTGACAATTTCAGTTGTTGCAGGGCATCTCTCTAAAATGGACAGGACATTAAAAAGTTGGAAGGATGTTGCGCGAACCTTAGGTGAAGTCGTTGCTAGTCATCCAGATAAATGTTTAGGAGTGCTCGGTTTGAGTTACCACCACTTGCCTAATCACCTCAAACCTTGTTTTCTTTCTATGGGTGATTTCCCAGAGGATTTTCAGGTTGAGACTTGGAGATTGATCCAATTATGGATCGCCGAAGGTTTAATTATAACGACGTCTGAAAGTCATAAAAGCTTGGAGGAAGTGGCAGAAAATTATCTGGATGATCTTATCAACAGGAACTTGATAATGGCTATAAAAAGGAGATTCAATGGTGAAATAAGAACATGTGCAATGCATGATCTACTGCGTGAATTCTGTTTGATAGAAGCTAAAATGACGAAGTTTGTCCATGTAGAGAGAAAAAGAACTTACCCTCCTCTTCCACCAGAAAAGCACATTGTCCGTCGCTTCAGTTTTCAAACCAGAGAGCATTCAGCTGATGATTGTCGTAAGCTATTACCCCCTGTTGCTAGATCTATCTATGTATTTTCTAGATTATTGGAAACTTATTTACCCTGTTACGAGCTTCTTGACGACCTTCTGGGCATGGCGCCCATAACTCGTCGTCATTATATATTACGGGATTTTTTCTCCCATTTCAAGCTTCTCAGGGTGTTGGCAATCTTCAATAAAGATGAAATGTATTTGTTTCGTACATTTCCGCTCGAGATTACAAAGTTATTTCATTTGAGATACCTCCAAGTTCGTTTTTCAGGCGATATTCCTGAATCAATCACAGAGCTTCAGAATTTGCAAACTCTAATTAATCATGGGGAAAGAGATAAACTTGTTATAACTTCACCAGGGAATATATGGGTGATGAATAACTTGAGGCATATACATATGGGGGGACCCATTGATTTAGTAAGAGAGAGTATTCTAGATCAGCATCTTGCGATAGGGATGCCAAATCTAGAGGAACTTTCGGGTCTCTGTTCTTTAAGTTGTACATCTGAAGTCTTTTCTCGCATTCCCAATCTAAAGAGATTGGTCATCTATGAAATTTCATCCAGGAGAGAAGGTATGGCCAATCGCCTCATTGATATGTCGAACTTGACAAAACTCGTAGCACTGAAGTGTTGGGAGTATGATGTTCCTAAACCTATCTCCATCCAGGAGAGAAGGTATGATATTCCGAAACCTATTTCCATCAAGATGTTTGTTTTCCCAACATCACTTAAGAGGTTAACTTTATATGAGTTCCGTTTTCCTTGGGAAGACATATCAACTCTTGCCATGTTGCCAAATCTTGAAGAGCTCAAACTTAAAGAGGATGCATTCAAGGGTGGCGTATGGAGATTAAGTAATGAAGACAAGTTCGAAAGCCTAAAGCTGTTGTTAATTGCAAGTACAACTTTTTTTTATCGTTGGGAAGCTAGCAGTGATAATTTCCCAAATCTAAAACGTCTTGTTCTCAAGTATTGCCACTACCTGGAAGAAATTCCGACAGATTTTGGGGAAATTTGTACTTTGGAGTCAATTGAGTTACATTATTGCAGCACCACCGCTGATAATTCTGCAAGAGAGATTAAACAAGAACAAGAAGACATGGGAAACACTTCCCTTAATGTCGAAATCCATGAACTTCGCTGTAAGTTTTACATCTCACTCAAAAGTTATTTGATTCTTTACATTAATTGTTACTCAATATTTGTGAAAATGTTACCTCCTTAAAATTAAGATGATGACTTCTACTTTTTTTATCTTCCATGCAGAGCGTTGAAGCTTATTTCGAGGGACCATTCCAAATGAGTTGCCTTTTAGTTTTATATTTTCAAACATCGATGTCCTTATCGGTTGTTGATTTTATGTTTAAAGGAATAAGCCATGTTTAATGCAAGTCTCACCCATTTGTGATTTTGTATTTTGTGAACCACAACTATTGATGTATCTACTATAATATTTATTTTGTTTTATTTGATAGCTCGAAATGAACAAGGTTTCTAATATGTTTTGTAGGTTTCACGCTTTTTCCTACCACTGTGCACTCGATACAGTGCATAAATATTTAACTAAAAGAGTAAAAATTCTTGATACAGTGCATAAATATTTAACTATTGAGACCATTATTTTGTTTTTATCTAGATATCAATAAACAAAAAATAAACACAAAGTATTCAATGTGTTTGGTTCGTCTTTGCCTAACCTCTTGAGAAAAATATTTTAAGTTACTAGATATAAAATAGCCACTCTCACCTACTCTTATGATTAAGAAACCTTATACGAGCAATTAAAAAAGCAATCAACGTGCCAAGAACAATCTTTCCACCCAAAAAAAAAAAAAAGAGAGATTAAGAAACGTGATAAGAGCAATCAACGTGCCAAGCAACATAGCAGCTTCGGAACCTTTGCTGCAAATTCAAAGACCAACTCTAGTGCATATTTTCTCTGACACATGAGAATGCTTTTCTTGGAACTTGCAAACTCAATCCGAAGATGTGACGACCCAAAGGGTCATCACCTGTTTTCTTATTCATTCCGTGCTTCCGAGGACTCGGAAACCTCATTTAAGGTCGCGTTGATTTGCGTGCGCAGTCCGGGCGCGTAGTCGGAAAGCTAAAATATGAATTCTGTGTGAAAAACGCTAAATTTTGATATTAATATGAATATATTTGACTTCGGTCAACATTTTGGGTAAACGGACCCGGACCCGTGATTTGACGGTCCCGGAGGGTCCGTAGAAAAATATGGGACTCGGGCATATGCCCGGAGTCGAATTCCGAGGTCTAGAGCCCGAGTAATGAATTTTTCTGTGAAATTGTTTTTCTGAAATTATTAAGGAAATTGGAAATGAAATTTGATTAAAAGACTGTGGTATCGGGCTCGTATTTTGGTTCTGATGCCCGGCACAAGTCTTATATATGGTTTAAGCGCTTTCTGTAAAATTTGGTTGAAGTTGGACGTCGTTTGACGTGTTTCAGACTTAAATTGAGAATTTGATGCTTTATGAAAATTTCAAGGAAAAACATGAGTTTTGAGGCTTGATTTGATGTATATGATGTTATTTTGACGATTTGATCGCACGGATAAGTCAGTAGGATGTTTTTGAGGTTGTGTGTATATTTGGTTAGGAGCCCCGAGGGCTCGGGAGTGTTTCGGAGGTGTTCCGGGAGGTTTTAGAACTTAGTGAAATTGTAGAAAACCTGCAACAGGTGCACAGTAAATTCCTTCATCGCGTTCGCGGTATCTCCTTCGCGTTCGCGAAGCTTCAGATTCCTCCCTCCTTCGTGTTCGCATCCCTTCACTGCGATCGCGTAGAGTTATCGAGTTCTGAGGGCCAAGCCCTCCTTCCTTCTTCGCGGTCGCGATGGCTGGACCGCATTCGCATAGGTCTCCAGCCCCATCCCATCGCGTTCGCATATAGGCCAACGCGTTCGCGTAGGCCAAACTCCTTGGACCCCAGTATTTCCTCCTTCGCGTTCGCACCCCTACTCCCGCGAACGCGATGCCTGTCTGAACCTACTCATCGCGAACGCGACCCCCATGTCGAGAACGGATAGAGTATTTTCACCCAGCAATTTTTAAGTCATAAAAACAGAACAGTTACGGGTTTTATTCAAAAAATACACGAACCCTTTCTTCTCCAAAGCTTCTAGGCGATTGTTAGGGCATTTCTTCACCAAAGCTTCTTGGGTAAGTATTGTTTAACTTGTCTCCTTCATTTTCCATCATCATTTATCAAATTCCTAAGCTCAAATCATGTAATCTAGGGTTGAAATTGGGGGAAAGGGGGTAGAGTTAGGGCTTTTCAATTTTTCTTGATTTAGACCTCGTTTTAGGATCGAATTTGAAAGCAAATTGTATATTTGGGCTCGTAGGAGAATGGGTGATATAAATTTGGTTCGAACCTCGTGTTTTGACTAAGCGGGCCCGGGGTCGATTTTTGGAATTTTGGGAAGAAAGCTTGGGAATCTATATTTAGGCATCGGGGTTGATTTGTTTAGCTTATATTGATATTATTAAGTCGTTATTGTATAGATTTGATTGAGTTGGAGCCGAATTCGAAAGGGAAAGTGGTAATTGAGGATTGAATTGGCCGTGGAAGTTTGAGGTAAGTGTTCGATCTAACCTTAGCTTGAGGGATTAGGAGTTGAGTCATATTTGCTACGTGCTTCTTTTTGGGTATGACGTATAGGCATGGTGATGAGTATCTATACATTAGTGTCGAGCATGACCGTGAGTCTTAATTTGATAATTGTGTATTCTTGAACAATGTTATGATTGAAATAGTGAGAAAATCCGTGGTATTGAGCAAAGGCTCAGTTATTTTCGTAGAAGTGCTCGAGGGACGAGAATAATGATAGTAGTGATAATTATAAGTTGAAATGAGATTGGTTATAGTTGATTCTCCCTTGCCGGGACGTTTTCACTTGTGTCGTTGGGTTCCCTTGCCGGGATAGTGTAATTTATGGTTAGTCCCTTGCCGGGATTGTTGTTGTGATCACTGTAAGCTGTACTTTTGGATCGGGTTGCACGCTGCAACAGTTAATGTATTGGATCGGGTTGCACGCCGCAACGGATATTGTATTGGGTCGGGTTGCGCGCCGCAACAGATGTTATATTGTATCGGGTTGCACGCCGCAACAATTGAAATATGAACATGGATCGGGTTGCGCGCCGCAACAGTAGTATTTTTTACGTGGTTTGGATACAGTACAGTTCCTTCTTATTTACTTGGGTTTTGTTAAGTTAAATTGTTCCCCCGAAGCATGTACCCCCCTCCCTTTTACTGCTTATTGCCTGTTTACTTTTCTGCCATATACTATATATAACTGTACAGGTTTATCTGGAGTCTGGTTCTAGCCTCGTCACTACCTCGTCGGGGTTAGGCCAGACACTTACCAGCACATGGGGTCGGTTGTGCTGATGCTACACTTCTGTGCTCTTTTGCACAGATCACGGTGTTGGAGCAGCTTTTGGACAACAGCAGTAGATTGGGAGTAGACCTTCAGTCCAGAGACACCGAGGTAGCCTCGCTGACGTCCACAGGCCCGAAGTCTCCTCTATCTCTATTTCAGTTTGTTATCCTTTGTACCGAAGCAAATAGATTATGACTTCTTTCAGTCCATTGTATTTAGTAATCCTAGAAGTTCGTGAGTATGGTGACATCAATCTTGGGTAGAGTTTTGTATTGGGATTTCCGCATTTCTTTCAGTTATTTACATTTGAGACTTCCACTTATGTTATTAAATGCTTTGTTTTATAATATTGTTGATGTTTGCTAAAAGAGATAATTAATAATTGGCTTGCCTAACTCCTAATATTAGGCGCCATCACGACTCCCGAGGGTGGGAAATCCGGGTCGTGACAAAAGAAAGAATTTCAGCTCCCCTAGATCCTTCATTTTGAACCTCTTCTTGAGGTCTGCTCTAATTTCACATAGCAGTTGTTGATTATTTCCAGTGATAAAGAGATCATCCACGTACACCAGTGTGAATATCATTTCCAGCCTTCTTTGTAAACAAAGAATAGTCATAAAGACTTTGTTTTAAAGCCCATATAGAGTACAACTTCAGTTAGCTTCATATTTTATTGTCTTGGTGCCTGTTTAAGTCCATAAAGAGACTTGTGGAGTTTGCAGAACTTCCTGTGAGTCTCCCCATGTCTAGCATATCCCTCATGTATATGCATGTTGACTTCTTCAATTAGATCTCCATTGAGAAAAGCATTATGAACATCCATCTAGAAAATCAACCACTGTCTAGAAGCTGCCAATGCAATGATACATCTGACCGTGACTAACTTGGCCACTGGAGAGAAAGTTTCACCATAATCCAAACCTTCTTTCTGACTATACCCCTTGGCCACTAATCTGACTTTTAACCTTCCTACTTCCCCAGATGCCTTGTACCTAATCTTGTAGACCCATCAGCCAATGGGAGTCTTCCTAGGTGGTAGATCTATAATACTCCAAGTGTGATTATCTTCTAAGGATCTAATCTCCAGCTTCCACCCATCTAGGGTCAGCTGCAGCTTCTTTGAAAGAAGTTGGTTCTGAAAGAGCTGAAATGACTGAGAGAGTTTGTCTGTAAGTTGGAGTGATATGAGGTAGTTTTCATAGGAGGATATAGGATGAGTGCATTTTGAGCCTCTGGAAGTATTAGCATAATCTTGTAGCCACAGAGGTTGCTTGGTCTTGATGATCCTCTACATTCTGCAAGATACTCATCAACTTGTTGATGAGCGAAAGGTATATCATTACTAATATCAACGTGTTGATCAACATCAGGAGGGATGATAGAATCAACATCAGTTGTATTTGCTGTAGAGTCAAGGATCTTCTTGAAGTGAATCTGCAGATAGCTTACCTGAACTAGTTTCAGTGGAATCTTCTGATGTAGGTCATGAAGATAAAGTAGGATTTGCCGTGCTTAGATTAGGAGACAACATGTCCAAGATATGATAGATAGGATTTCAAGAAGCTGTAACAAGCTTGAAGGGAAAAACATTCTCTTCAAATGCAACATTCCTGTTTACCATGAAGGTTTTAGAATGCAAAGCATACAGTAGATATTCCTTTTGAGTAGAGGAATAACCTAAGAATACAGCAGGGGTTTCTCTAGGCGAGAACTTGTCCAACACCTTAGGACTTGTCGCATAACATAAACAACCAAAAACCCTGAGATGACACACAATGAAGGTGTATGCAAATACAACATTTCAAAAGGTGGCATGTATTCAATTACTTTAGAGGGCAGTCGATTGAGTAGGTACACTGCTGTAGCAACACATTCTCCCCAAAATATTAGAGGTACAACAGCTTGAAACCTGATAGATCTAGCCATCTCCAAAATAGTTCTATGCTTTCTTTCTCCCACCACACTCTGTTGGGGTGTGAAAATACATGTACTGAGATGTAAAATACCAAGACTGGATAATAGATGCTTTAAATCAGTACTAAAAACTCACTTCCATTATCAGTTCTTAGAACTTTAACAGTTGTGGAGAATACATTCTTTACTTGAATAAGGAAATCTATCAATACTAAAATACCATATGACTTAGAGTTTAGTAAGAAAATAATAGTGTACCTACTATAGTCATCAACTATGGTAACAAAGTACATTTTACCATCATGTGGGCGATCTATATGCTCCCTATATGTCATAGTGAACTAGTTCAATAACAAACTTTGTTATAGTGCTACTCAACTGAAAAGGCGTCTTAGTTTGTTTAGCAACAGGACAAACAGTGGAATGGTGAGAATAACCTGTTGTCGGTCTACTCAGTGCCTCTACTTTCTTTATCATATCTATAAGAGCATGTCCTAAACTTTTATGTCATAAAGGTTAGAAACAGATATATTGGAATTAGAAGAAGTACTTCAACTAGAAAAAGTAGACATTTCATTTGCAGTGTTAACACACTTATTTTGTTGTTGAGATAAGACTTATCTTGAGGTACTTCCATGCAGTATGTATATCCAATATTCTTCTCTAACAATCCCCTTCACCTGACCACTGAAGAGGTCCTAAAAAATACAGAAGTTAGGGAAGAATCCAACCATACACTTTAACTCCTTTGTGAGTTATGAAACTGAGAGTAAATTGAACTTAAAGTCAGAAATGTAGAGGACATTAGAAATTTCCTGAAAACATAATACAGAAGTACTTCCTCTGTGTGACACTGACATAACATTTCCAGTGGACAAGTGCACGTTGTTTTCTTCTGTTTTTGGAAGTGGCTTATGAGTATGTAGCATTTCTAAGATTGACATCATGTGATTTGAGGCCCAAGTGTCAACTATGCACTTGCAATTGATACAATGAGACACAAAGGCATTCGCTTGGCTTAGAATACCTACAGCAACTACTTAGCTAGAAGAGTCTGATCCTTTTGTGCTTCCTTCGGACAAAGGTAAGCAATCTACTGATATTGTTCAGGAGTGAGGACAGGAGCTAGATGTGCCATTTTCTAGAAGAAGTAGGTTGATTCATTTGTTGTGATACATCTGAGATAGATGGACCATCTACTCTGCCTTGTTGATTCCTAGTAGGTGTCATATTGTTCACCATATGACACCCACATGATTTGCATACTGTCCAGGATTAACTCATTTTGTTTTGGTCTTAAAATCTGAGGGATACCCAATCAATTTGTAGTAATTTTCCTTTGTATGTCCCTTAGAATGACAGTACTCACACTGAACTTGGATCTTTTTGGACTTGTAATTCCCAGTATTGCTCATGTTCTTGCTGCTATGTAAGGTTGTAGCCTCAGAGACTTGAGAAACCTGTGTCATGCTTGTGAGGTTTTTTTGACTTTCCAGATCCACTAATAGAGAATAAGATTTATTTATGCTAGGAAGTGGAGACATCATCATAATCTGACTCCTTGACTGAGAGTAGTGCTCATTTTGTCCAGTGAGAAACTGAAGAAGTCTTTGATACACAAATTGTTGATCATACTTCTTAGACTCGGGATAAGGGCAACCAGGACAAAGCATAATAGCATCAAACTCATCCCAAGGCTCTCTAAGTTTAGATAAATAGTCGGTTACAGTCATGGTTCCTTGTGTCGAAGTGTGAACTTCCTTATGCAAATACAAAATTCTGGAGCCATTTATTTTATCAAACCTCTCTTTTAAATCTTCCCAAACCTTGTGAGAACTAGATGCATATAGGACACTACTTAGCAAACCTGGACTCACAATATTCATTATCCATGACAGAACTGTAGCATTCACTTTCTCCCGCAGATCATGAAGCTCAGGCTCAAACTTAAACTTAGGAAATCTACCATCAACCAATCCTAGTTTACTTTTACCTAACAAGCCAATTCTCATTGCACGACTCCATAAATCAAAGTTATCAGATCCAGTAAGTTGAAGCGAGATCAGAGAACTACCTGGCATGGCTATTAGCTGCAGGTATAAAGGATGATTGTGATCGATAGAAGGGAAGGTAGTTGTACCAGACATGAAATTTCCATTAGTTGAAGTTGTAGCAGTGCGAACAGAAGTAGTATTATTGAATTGTTCATCTTTAATCACCATTGTTGACTAAGAAATTAGCTTAAGAGAAAATAGCTCACAAACTCTAGCTTCAATCGAAGGCCAATCTGAGACAATTTAGCACTTATATTGCAGAATTTAAGTAACCGAGAAGACAAGATTTGTTCGTAATCTAGCTTAGATCAACACTGGTGGCTCTGAATACCATGTTAGCAGCCATGGATATGGTAATTGAAGCTGATAGAGAAGAATTGTCTAGAAGGTGAAATCAGAGAAGAAGAGCAATTGCTCATTTCTAATTTTTGCAAAAACTGAGTTCTGTACAGTTGAGTACAATATTTAAACTAACTGACTTCTCTAAATAACTAACTGGCTTTATTAACTCCTAACTAACTAACTAACTGTCTAACTCTAGTTAATATTATATTAAACTTAACCACGATTAGCAATCAGCTTGTGACTTAGCGGTTGTCCAACAATAATAAGTGTGTTGTAAAGGCATACTATATATAAATCACTTACTGCAGTTCGAGCTCACAATCTGATGTTCAGTTGTTGACACTGTCTGTTCTCTATACCTATCAAAGATACAGATCAAATATGTGATGACCCGACAGGTCATTTTGAGATTTAGCCTTTATTTCTGTGTTCTGCAACCTCAAATTGCTCCATTTAGCGTTCCTCGATTTTTATGCGTAGTCCGTGTCTTGTTCTGGGAAGTTTTTATGTAGAAAATTAAAGAAAATGTGAAATTTTACCTTAAAACAATTTGAGTTGACTACGGTCAACATTTTGTATAAACAAACCCGGATAAGTATTTAGACGATCCTGGTGGATCTGTATCGTGATTTGGGACTTGGGCATTTGCCGGGAATTGATTCGGAAGTTCTTAATTTGATTTAACATGATTTGTCAAAAACTAGTAATTTAAAGGTTTAAAGAATTCTTAAGTTTAACCGTAAGTTGACTTTCTTGCTACCGGATTCGGATTTCAATTGCGGAACTCAATATAGGTTCATTTTCCTATTTATGACTTGTCTGCAAAATTTGGTGTAAAACGGAGTTGATTTGACGTGATCCGGACGTCCGATTTTAAATTTGAATGTTCTTAAGTTTCATTAAAAATTCCTCACATTTTAATGTTCGATTCATGGTTATAGGTGTTATTTTGGTGTTTTGATCGCATGAGCGAGTTCATATGATTTTATTACACTTCTGCGCATGTTTGGTTTGGAGCCCGGGGGGCTTGGGTGAGTTCGGACGCATTTCGGAGTGTTTGGGGGAGTTTTGTGTTGCTGGTGTGAACTGGTATTGTAGGCTTCGTAAATTCGAGGTTGGAAGTTGCATTTGCGATGTATGGCCTAGTCATCTAGGGTCGCATTTGCGAACCCATTGGTCGCAATTGGGAAAGTGGCTTGGGATCGGGATTGATCGCTTTTTCAAAGATCCAAAGTTCGCATTTGCGAACCTGTCGTTGTTATTGCGATAACAGCAGGGATGTGAGGGCTTCGCTGTTGCGATAACTTCTTCGCATTTGCGAGCCCCGGGTTGCATTGCGACACATGTGACTAGACAAAAAGCTAAAGGACGTGATTTTTAGCCTCACTTTCATATTTTGGATCCCTAGACTCGGTAGGAGACAATTTGAAGATGGGATTTTTATTAACAAACATTGGGTAAGTGATTCTAATCATATTCCATCAATTTGTCTTAGATTTTAATATAAAAATCATGTGAATCAAAATGCAAAATTGTGAAACCTTGTCAAGTTTTTGAAAAATAAAAAATTGAGCTTTGAGAGTCGATTGGACTCAGATT
Organism: Nicotiana attenuata; assembly: GCF_001879085.1. Taxonomy (NCBI): domain Eukaryota; kingdom Viridiplantae; phylum Streptophyta; class Magnoliopsida; order Solanales; family Solanaceae; genus Nicotiana; species Nicotiana attenuata. Next base: position 23,706,222 of record NC_031990.1, read on the forward strand.
TTGAAACTAATCACATATATGAACTCGTGGAGTCATGGGTAGTCGGAATCGACCATTGGACCCGGGTTTTGACCGGACGGATCCTTGGGTTGACTTTTGTTGACTTTTTAGAAAAAGTGTAAAGATCTTAGTGTTATCTATTGTAATTGATTTCTTTAACATTCTTTGGTAATATTAAGTCGATTTTGGTTAGATTCGATTGGTTTGGAGGAAACCTTTTTAGGAAAGGCCCTGGTTGAATTTTGATTTGATTGCGGAGCAAGGTAAATGTTTGGTCTAACCTTGACTTAAGGGAATTAGGAAATTTATATAATGTGTTGTGTGAATTATGTGAGAAAACTGTGTATGCGAGGTGACGAGTGCATATACGCCGTTAAGAAATTTGTTCCCATGTTTCTCGTTATTTCAGGAATTATCTCATTCCATGCCTTAATTGTTACATGTTTTTATTGTCATTTTTATTCTTTTATTGAATTGTCCATCCCTTCCATGACTCCATGCTTATTTGCTACATGCCTTTAAGTGATTTACTCACACGCCTTAATCGTTACATGATTTACTTGTCCCGTTATTTTTGTGATATTTGTTGCATTCCTTTGATTATGTGGTTCCTTTATTTCCTTGCACTCATATCCGGATATTCTCTTGTTTTCAGAAACTATTTAATATCACGGTACCATGGTTCACCGTCTAGTTCTGCTTCAATTGTATTGCAATAACCATGTTGATCCCAAATTTGAATTTCTAGTGGGTCAATGTGAGTATTACCCGGATATGGAAGCATTGAGGCCAAGGTGGCCAAGCCATCAGCTAATTCATTGTGAAACCTGGAATGTACCTGAACTCGATGACCTTGAACCTTTTGCTAAGATCTTCCACACATTGTCTATATGGAATGAACTTGATGTCTCGAGTCTCCCAATCACCTTGAGCCTGCCGAATAAGCAAATCTGAAACTCCCATCACCAACAGTTCATGCACATTTAGGTTTATTTCCATGTTCAAACCCATGATGCAAGCTTCATATTCTGCTGTGTTGTTTGTGCAGAAGAAACAAAGTCGCGCCGTGGCAGGGTAATGTTGCCCAGTAGGTGATACAAGAATTGCCCCAATTCCTACGCCTTTGATGTTGACAGCCCCATCAAAGTATAGTTTCCAAACTTGAATGTCATCTTGGACTGCTACTTCAACTAAATTAACCTCTTCATCTGGGAAGTATGTGTTCAAAGATTCATACTCATCATCAACCGGGTTTTCTGCCAGATGATCAGCCAAAGCTTGTGCCTTCATGGCAGTGCGAGTGACATAAACAATATCAAACTCTGTGAGCAAGATTTGCCACTTTGCCAATCTGCCAGTTGGCATCGGCTTCTGAAAAATGCCTAAGCTTTTGAGCTACCCAGGTTAAGGCACAACATGTCCTTTCTAAAGAGTGTATTTGGCCTCATAAGTGGTGAACTTTTTGCTCAAATAATATATTGCTTGTTCCTTTTTGCATGTGGCATCATGTTGACGCAGAACACAGCCAAAGGAACTATCCATTACTAACAAATATAAAAACAGAGGCCTACCAGGTTCCGGCGGGACCAAAACAGGGGGATTTGACAAATATTCCTTGATCTTATCAAAAGCTTCTTGGCACTCATCTGTCCACTTGATAGCGGCGTTCTTTTTCAATAACTTGAAAATAGGCTCACATGTGGTTGTAAGCTGCGCAATGAACTTGCTGATGTAGTTCAACCTCCCGAGTAAACTCATGACTTCTTTTTATTCTTCGGGAGTGGCAGCTCTCGAATGGTCTTTATCTTGGAGGGATCTAACTCAATGCCTCTTCGACTAACTATAAAACCCAAAAGCTTCCCAGAAGGAACTCCAAATGCACATTTGGCTGGATTGAGTTTGAGATTGTACCTTCGTAGCCTTTCGAAGAACTTTTTCAAGTCTTGCACATGATCATCTTGTGTTCTAGACTTAATGATCACATCATCAACATACACTTCAATCTCTTTGTGCATCATGTCATGGAATATGGTAGTCATGTCCCTCATGTAAGTTGCTCCTGCATTCTTCAAACCAAATGGCATGACCCTATAACAATAAGTTCCCCATGGAGTGGTGTAGGCGGTCTTTTCTGCATCTTCTTCATCCATCAGAATTTGGTGATACCCGGCATAACAATCCACAAAAGATTGGATCTCATGTTTAGTACAATTGTCAACAAGGATATGAATGTTGGGTAAAGGAAAGTTGTCCTTTGGACTTGCTTTGTTTAAATCCCTATAGTCGACACAAACTCTGATTTTGCCATGCTTCTTTGCACTGGCACAACATTTGCTAACCATATGGTACCGGACGACCCTCATCACATTTGCACTTAGTTGCTTCGTGATTTTTTCTTTAATCTTATCACTCATGTATGTCTTAAACTTCCTTTGTTTTTACTGGATTGGTGGAAAATTAGGATATGTGGGAAGCTTATGGACCACTAAATCGGCACTCAAACCCGGCACGTCATCATACGACCAAGCAAATATATCTCTGTACTCGAACAAAACTTGAATTATGGCATCTCTCGTCTTTAATTCAGTATGAATGCTTAGTTTTGTTTCTCTGATTTCTTCAGGACTTCCCAGGTTAATTGCCTCAGTTTCATTTAAGTTAGGCTTACTCTTATTCTCAAATTGATCCAATTCTCTTTTTATTTCCTTAAAAGCCTCATCTTCATCATACTCAACTTCTTGATTCATTATTTCGAGATTAGACAACTTTTTAAGATTTGGGCATGAATTCCGCGTGCATGTCATGTTTTTAAAGCCAGCATTAGCGAAACTTAAAATGATAAGAAATTAACAAAAATTAGGGAAAGGAAAAGACAGAATTCTACTATGAAACTAGAACTTCATTTCATTGAATTTGAAAGGATAGAAGGGTTAACATCAAAGCAAAGCAATTAAACTAAAATATATGGATTACAACCCTGAAAATAATCCAAATACAGAAAAAGCAACAAAACAGACTACCAAAACACCTTCCTGATGGGAAGAGGAGTTGCTTCCCAGTTGTTGAGCGAGGTATCTGGACCAATCAGCTGAACACTTGCACGGCTAGGGCCCTCACCAACTTGAACCATATTGATCCCATAGAACATCTCCTTGATACCCTGGCAAACTTCATCAATGTCATCCTGAGTAGAAGGATTTTGGACTTCTTCAAATTGTGGCTTGACAAAAGAGTAGGCAATGTGAGGGATTAGTTTTTGACAATTTCCAACCATTCTTTTTGCGATCCTTTGCTCTGTTTATGTCAGCTGATGTTGGTTTAAAACCCAAGCCAAAGGTATCTTTCTTCGAAAAGGGAGCAATGGGGTTCACAATTCCTTGCAGAAAGGATCCTAATCCTTTTCCTGGTTCATAGCCGTTCCTCAACATCAGTGAAGCTACCATTATAGATGTGGATGAAATATGGGGATGCAGAATTGGTTTTCCTTCTTCCACTTGGTCTACCTCAATTACCTCAAATGTTTGATATATGAGGGATTCACATCCTTCCTTGGCCTTGATACATGGAATGGACGGGTCATTATAGATGGATGAATCGTCCTCCCCATGAACAACAATTTCTTGTCTGTCATACTCGAATTTGACCATTTGATGTAGGGTGGATGGTATAGCTCTGGCCATATGGATCCACGGCCTTCCCAGAAGAAAATTATAGGAAGTTTTCATATCCAACACTTGAAAGACAATGTTAAAATCAGCCGGGCCAATTGTCATGGTGAGTTCGATTTCCCCAATAGTGTTTCTTCTTGAACCATCAAAAGCTCTGATGCTGACACTACTAGTTCGAATTCTGTTAGTGTCAATGTTCAGTTGTTGTAGAATAGAAAGAGGGCATACATCTACACTTGAGCCTCCATCAATCATGACTCCATTTACGTAATGCCCTTCACATTTGACCATAAGATGCAGAGCTTTATTGTGCCCAGCCCCTTCCTCAGGAAAATCATCATCACTGAAAGAGATTTTGTTCACCTCAAAGAATCTTTCAGCCATTTTTTCTAGCTGATTCACCGTTGTCTTTTCTGAGACATATGCCTCGTTCAAAGTTTTGATCAACACGCGGTGATGCTCTTTCGAGTGCAAAAGTAGAGATAACAAAGATATCTGAGTAGGGGTTTTTCTTAGTTGGTCAATGATTGAGCAGTCTTGCATTTTTATCTTCTTAAGGAATTCCTCTGCTTCTTTTTCTGAAATGGGCTCTTTCACTGGAAAGTGACTTTCCCTGGCTTGCTTAGCTTTTCTTAATTCCTCTGGTGAGTAGCACCTTCCAGAGCGGGTCAAGCCCCCCATTTCATCTGTTTCTTCCTATCTCTTTTCCTTTGTACGTCATGACAGTCTTGTTATAATTCCAAGGAATAGCTTTTATGTTTGACACTAGGAGTTGTGCAACAGGTCGGATCACAACTGGCTCTGTTATATTTCTTGTCACGACCCTAGTTCACCAATTGTGAACACGTCATGACGGCACCTAGTCTTCACGACTAGGTATGCCTAACACATTGCGGAAGTAACGACATTTGCGAAATTTATATTCGAAGCTAAATAACATGAGTAAGGTATACAGTTGCCGCTTGGCACATACACTTTAATACAAAATACTGAAATAACCTCCAAGACCCGGAAACCCACGGGCAACACAGGCTATAAGAAATCTTACACTGCTCTAGTCACCAGAATAGTCTAATACAAAGAGGGATCGAAATAACATCTAACAACTATGGATAAAATGAGAAGGAGACTTTGCGGATCTGCGGACGTAGCAGATGTATACCTCAAGTCCCCAATACGCTCCCTAACAGCTACTGGCGGTACGCCTGCTCAGAAGCACCTGGATCTGCACATGAAAAACATGCGCAGAAGAGGCGTGAGTACACCACAACGGTACTCAGTAAGTGCCAAGCCTAACCTCGGTTGGGTAGTGACGAGGAAAAGGTCAGGGCCCTACTGAGACAGAAATAATAAAATAGTAAGATATTAACAGTATCGAAGTCTGAAGAAAACTAATGAACACAGCGATGTGATAGGACAGATCAATGAAATATAGAACTGCAAGACAAAACAGAAACACAGAGTAAATACAGCAAAATTACAAGAATACCGACGGGGGTCTCCCAGGATACCGTCCTGTAGCCCTCTTTCAGCTGTCCAATGGAACTTCCGGGATACCGTCCCGTAGTCCAAATCTCATATAGATATCAAAAGATCTCCCGGGATACCGTCCCGTAATCCAATCATCAGTGTGCAGGGGGATCTCCCGGGATACCGTCCCGTAGTCCCAAAATAAAAGTGCAGGGGAAACTCCCGGGATACCGTCCCGTAGTCCCAAAATAAAAGTACAGGGGGATCTCCCGGGAATCAAACCCGTAGTCCCAAAGTAAACAATCAAGGGGGAACTCCCGGAATCCGCATCCGTAGTCCCAATATAAATGCGCAACCAACATCAACGAATTATTCAGAAATTTAAGTACAACAATACAAGGCATCAAATAATACTGGCCTAACATGCTCCACGTAATCACAGTTAAGACAATTTAAACAAATAGGCAGCTTGGATCAATTAAACATGCTCTTCTACGCTAACACAGGCTATAAAAGCAAGTAAGGCAAATATGAAAAAGAATCCAAATCAAGTATTTAAGTAAAAATCCGGGTTTCAACAATTTTCTCAAGTACGCGCTCGTCACCTCACGTACAAGGCATTCAATTACCAATTATCACATCCTAAGGGACGAAGTCCCCCACACAAGGTTAG